>NW_026558351.1:0-600000 GCF_026930045.1 Uloborus diversus | reverse complement strand
AGTCTTAAATATAATAAAAACAAAAAATGCACCTTTTTAATTATTGATTCAAACACTTTGAAATCTACAGGTCAAATAATTAAACTAAATCAGAATTTTTCTCCCGACATAAATAATCAATATTCGCAAAAGAGAAAAATTAAAAAAAAAAAAAGAAGAAGAATTTTCAAATTAGAAACTAAAAATATAAATTGAAGATTTTCGCGCAGGCTGGGACTCGAACCCATGGCCACTCGCTTGGAAGCCCACCACTCTTGCCATTAGTCTAGCAGAGCTCTAACGGTCGGAGTTTTAAATATAATAAAATCAAAAAATGCACCTTGGTAATTATTTATCTAAACACTTTTTCGCGTTTCGAAAAATTAAACTGACTCAGAATTTTCTTCCCTACATAAATAATCAATATTTGCAAAAGAAAAAAATTGAAAAAAAAAAGAATTTTCAAATTCGAAAAGAAATATATACATTGAAGATATTCGTTCCGGCTGGGACTCGAACCCAGGCCATTCGCTTGGAAGACCAACGGTCTAGCCATTAGCTATCGGAGTTCTGTCGGTCGGAGTCTTACTGCCCGACTTAGACTGCCTGACTGACAGACTGACTGAATGACTGACTGAGACTGACTGACTGACTGACTGACTGAGACTGACTGACTGCTTGACTGACTAACTGACTGGACAGGACTGACCGACTGACTGACTGACTGACTGCCTGACTGACTGACTGACTGAATGACTGACTGACTGAGACAAAATGACTGACTGCTTGACTGACTGGCTGAAGGACTAACTGACTGACTGAGACTGCCTGACTGACAGACTGACTCACTGACTGACTGATACTGACTGACTCACTGACTGACCGAGACTGACTGACTGACTCACTGACTGACCGAGACTGACTGACTAACTGCCTGACTGACTGAGACTGGACTGACTGACTGACTGACTGACTGACTGACTGACTAACTGACTGACTGAGACTGACTGACTGACTGCTTGACTGTCTGACAGACTATTTCACTGACTGTCTGAATGACTAAATGACTGACTGACACTGACTGACTGACTGCTTGACTGCCTGACTGACTGCTTGACTGACTAACTGACTGGACAGGACTGACCGACTGACTGACAGACTGACTGAATAAAGCTGACTGACAGACTGACTGAATAAGGCTGACTGACTGACTGACTGACTGACTGACTGAGACTGACTGACTGAGACTGACTGACTGCTTTACTGACTAACTGACTGGACAGGACTGACCGACTGACTGACCGACTGACTGACTGACTGAATGACTGACTGACTGAGACTAAATGACTGACTGCTTGACTGACTGGCTGAAGGACTAACTGACTGACTGAGACTGACTGACTGACTGCCTAACTGACTGAGTGACTGACTGACTGGACTGACTGACTGAGACTGAATGACTGAGTGCTTGACTGATTGACTGTCGGACTGACTGACTGACTTCGCAAAAGGGAAAAATAAAAAAAAAGAATTATCAAATTCGAAAAAAATATTTGCATTTAAGATTTCCTTTCCTGCTGGGATTTGAACCCAGGGCGACACGCATGGAAGCCCAACGCTCTCCCCAATATACTATCGGATCTCGGTTGGTCGGTGTCTTAATTATAATAAAAACAAAAAATGCACCTTGGTAATTACTGATCTAAAATCTTTGAAATCTAAAGGTCGAATGATTAAACTGACTCAGAATTTTCTTCCGTACATAAATAATCGATATTTGCAAAAGAAAGAAATTGAAAAAAAAAGAATCTTCAAATTAGAAGAGAAATATATACATCGAAGATTTTCGTTCCGGCTGGGACTCGAACCCAGTACCACGCGCTTGGAACCCAACGGTCTAGCCATTAGGCTATCGGAGATCTGTCGATTGAAGTCTTAAATATAATAAAAACAAAAAATGCACCTTTTTAATTATTGATTCAAACACTTTGAAATCTACAGGTCAAATAATTAAACTAAATCAGAATTTTTCTCCCGACATAAATAATCAATATTCGCAAAAGAGAAAAATTAAAAAAAAAAAAGAAGAAGAATTTTCAAATTAGAAACTAAAAATATAAATTGAAGATTTTCGCGCAGGCTGGGACTCGAACCCATGGCCACTCGCTTGGAAGCCCACCACTCTTGCCATTAGTCTAGCAGAGCTCTAACGGTCGGAGTTTTAAATATAATAAAATCAAAAAATGCACCTTGGTAATTATTTATCTAAACACTTTTTCGCGTTTCGAAAAATTAAACTGACTCAGAATTTTCTTCCCTACATAAATAATCAATATTTGCAAAAGAAAAAAATTGAAAAAAAAAAGAATTTTCAAATTCGAAAAGAAATATATACATTGAAGATATTCGTTCCGGCTGGGACTCGAACCCAGGCCATTCGCTTGGAAGACCAACGGTCTAGCCATTAGCTATCGGAGTTCTGTCGGTCGGAGTCTTACTGCCCGACTTAGACTGCCTGACTGACAGACTGACTGAATGACTGACTGAGACTGACTGACTGACTGACTGACTGAGACTGACTGACTGCTTGACTGACTAACTGACTGGACAGGACTGACCGACTGACTGACTGACTGCCTGACTGACTGACTGACTGACTGAATGACTGACTGACTGAGACTAAATGACTGACTGCTTGACTGACTGGCTGAAGGACTAACTGACTGACTGAGACTGCCTGACTGACAGACTGACTCACTGACTGACTGATACTGACTGACTCACTGACTGACCGAGACTGACTGACTGACTCACTGACTGACCGAGACTGACTGACTAACTGCCTGACTGACTGAGACTGGACTGACTGACTGACTGACTGACTGACTGACTGACTAACTGACTGACTGAGACTGACTGACTGACTGCTTGACTGTCTGACAGACTATTTCACTGACTGACTGAATGACTAAATGACTGACTGACACTGACTGACTGACTGCTTGACTGCCTGACTGACTGCTTGACTGACTAACTGACTGGACAGGACTGACCGACTGACTGACAGACTGACTGAATAAAGCTGACTGACAGACTGACTGAATAAGGCTGACTGACTGACTGACTGACTGACTGACTGAGACTGACTGACTGAGACTGACTGACTGCTTTACTGACTAACTGACTGGACAGGACTGACCGACTGACTGACCGACTGACTGACTGACTGAATGACTGACTGACTGAGACTAAATGACTGACTGCTTGACTGACTGGCTGAAGGACTCACTGACTGACTGAGACTGACTGACTGACTGCCTAACTGACTGAGTGACTGACTGACTGGACTGACTGACTGAGACTGAATGACTGAGTGCTTGACTGATTGACTGTCGGACTGACTGACTGACTTCGCAAAAGGGAAAAATAAAAAAAAAGAATTATCAAATTCGAAAAAAATATTTGCATTTAAGATTTCCTTTCCTCCTGGGATTTGAACCCAGGGCGACACGCATGGAAGCCCAACGCTCTCCCCAATATACTATCGGATCTCGGTTGGTCGGTGTCTTAATTATAATAAAAACAAAAAATGCACCTTGGTAATTACTGATCTAAAATCTTTGAAATCTAAAGGTCGAATGATTAAACTGACTCAGAATTTTCTTCCGTACATAAATAATCGATATTTGCAAAAGAAAGAAATTGAAAAAAAAAGAATCTTCAAATTAGAAGAGAAATATATACATTGAAGATTTTCGTTCCGGCCGGGACTCGAACCCAGTACCACGCGCTTGGAACCCAACGGTCTAGCCATTAGGCTATCGGAGATCTGTCGATTGAAGTCTTAAATATAATAAAAACAAAAAATGCACCTTTTTAATTATTGATTCAAACACTTTTAAATCTACAGGTCAAATAATTAAACTAAATCAGAATTTTTCTCCCGACATAAATAATCAATCTTCGCAAAAGAGAAAAATTAAAAAAAAAGATGAAGACTTTTCAAATTAGAAACTAAAAATATAAATTGAAGATTTTCTCACAGGCTAGGACTCGAACCCAGGGCCACTCGCTAGGAAGCCCACCACTCTAGCCATTAGTCTAGCAAAGCTCTGACGGTCGAAGTTTTAAATATAATAAAATCAAAAAATGCACCTTGGTAATTGTTTATTTAAACACTTTGAAATCTTCGTGTCGAAAAATTAAACTGACTCAGAATTTTCTTCCCCACATAAATAATCAATATTTGCAAAGGAAAGAAATTGAAAAAAAAAAAGAATTTTCAAATTAGAAAAGAAATATATACATTGAAGATATTCGCTCCGGCTGGGACTCGAACCCAGGCCACTCGCTTGGAAGACCAGCGGTCTAGCCATTAGGCTATCGGAGTTCTGTCGAGCGGAGTCTTACTGCCTGACTGATACTGCCTGACTGATAGACTGACTCACTGACTGACTGATACTGACTGACTGACTCACTGACTGACCGAGACTGACTGACTGACTCACTGACTGACCGAGAATGACTGACTGAGACTGGACTGACTGACTGACTGACTTACTGCTTGACTACCTGACTGACTGCTTGACTGACTGACAGCCTGACTGAATAAGGATGACTGACAGACTGACTGAATAAGGCTGACCGACTGACTGACTGCCTGACTGACTGACTGACTGAATGACTGACTGACTGACTGACCGAGACTGACTGACTGACTGAGACTGGACTGGACTGACTGACTGACTGACTGACTGAGATTGACTGACTGCTTTAGTGACTAACTGACTGCACAGGAGTGACCGACTGACTGACTGACTGACTGCCTGACTGACTGACTGACTGAATGACTGACTGACTGAGTGACTGACTGACTGGACTGACTGACTGAGACTGAATGACTGAGTGCTTGACTGATTGACTGTCAGACTGACTGACTGACTTCGCAAAAGGGAAAAATAAAAAAAAAAGAATTATAAAATTAGAAAAAAATATTTGCATTTAAGATTTCCTTTCCGGCTGGGATTTGAACCCAGGGCGACACGCATGGAAGCCCAACGCTCTCGCCAATATACTATCGGATCGCTGTTGGTCGGTGTCTTAATTATAATAAAAACAAAAAATGCACCTTAGTAATTATTGATCTAAAATCTTTGAAATCTAAAGGTCGAATGGTTAAACTGACTCAGAATTTTCTTCCGTACATAAATAATCCATATTTGCAAAAGAAAGAAATTGAAAAAAAAAGAATCTTCAAATTAGAAGAGAAATATATACATTGAAGATTTTCGTCCCGGCCGGGACTCGAACCCAGTACCACGCGCTTGGAACCCAACGGTCTAGCCATTAGGCTATCGGAGCTCTGTCGTTTGAAGTCTTAAATATAATAAAAAAAAATGCACCTTTTTAATTATTGATTCAAACACTTTGAAATCTACAGGTCAAATTATTAAACTGACTCAGAATTTTTCTCCCTACATAAATAATCAATATTCGCAAAAGAAATTGAAAAAAAAAATAAAATTCGAAAAGAAATATATACATTGAAGATATTCGTTCCGGCTGGGACTCGAACCCAGGCCATTCGCTTGGAAGACCAACGGTCTAGCCATTAGCTATCGGAGTTCTGTCGGTCGGAGCCTTACTGCCTGACTGAGACTGCCTGACTGACAGACTGACTGAATGACTAACTGATACTGACTGACTGACTGATACTGATTGACTGACTGACTCACTGATTGACCGAGACTGACTGACTGACCGAGACTGACTGACTGACTGCCTGACTGACTGAGACTGGACTGGACTGACTGACTGACTGACTGAGACTAAATGACTGACTGCTTGACTGACTGGCTGAATGACTAACTGACTGACTGAGACTGACTGACTGACTGCCTAACTGACTGAGTGACTGACTGATTGGACTGACTGACCGTCTGACTGAGACTGAATGACTGACTGCTTGACTGACTGACTGGTCTGGACTGACCGACTGACAGACTGACTGACTTACTGAGACTGACTGACTGAATGACTAACTGACTGACTGACTGACAGAATGACTGAATGGGGCTGAGTGACTGACTGCCTGACTGACTGACTGATTGAATGACAAGCTGACTGAGACTAAGTGACTAAATTGCTTGACTGACTGACTGAAAGACTAACTGACTGACTGAGACTGACTGACTGACTGCCTGACTGACTGAGTGACTTACTGACTGGACTGACTGACTGACTGACTGAGACTGAATGACTGACTGCCCAACTGACTGAGTGACTGAATGACTAACTGACTGATTGACTGCTTAAGTGACTGACAGACTGACTGCTTGAATGACTGACTGGACTGGGCTGACCGACTGACAGACTGACTGGCTGACAGAGACTGACTGATTGACTGTCGGACTGACTGACCGAGACTGACTGACTGACTGACTGAGACTGGACTGGACTGACTGACTGACTGACTGACTGAGACTGACTGACTGCTTTAGTGACTAACTGACTGCACAGGACTGACCGACTGACTGACTGACTGACTGCCTGACTGACTGAGACTAAATGACTGACTGCTTGACTGACTGGCTGAAGGACTAGCTGACTGACTGAGTGACTGACTGACTGGACTGACTGACTGAGACTGAATGACTGAGTGCTTGACTGATTGACTGTCAGACTGACTGACTGACTTCGCAAAAGGGAAAAATAAAAAAAAAAAAGAATTATAAAATTAGAAAAAAATATTTGCATTTAAGATTTTCTTTCCGGCTGGGATTCGAACCCCAGGGCCACACGCATGGAAGCCCAACGCTCTCGCCACCGGACTATCGGATCTCGGATGGCCGGTGTCTTAATTATAATAAAAACAAAAAATGCACCTTGGTAATTATTGATCTAAAATCTTTGAAATCTAAAGGTCGAATGATTAAACTGACTCAGAATTTTCTTCCGTACATAAATAATCGATATTTGCAAAAGAAAGAAAATGAAAAAAAAAAGAATTTTCAAATTAGAAAAGAAATATATACATTGAAGATTTTCGTTCCGTCCGGGACTCGAACCCAGTACCACGGGCTTGGAACCCAACGGTCTAGCCATTAGGCTATCGGAGCTCTGTCGATGGAAGTCTTAAATATAATACAAACAAAAAATGCACCTTGGTAATTATTGATTCAAACACTTTGAAATTTACAGGTCGAATAATTAAACTGACTCAGAATTTTTTTCCCTGCATAAATAATCAATATTCGCAAAAGAGAAAAATTAAAAAAAAAAAGAAGAAGAATTTACAAATTAGAAACTAAAAGTATACATTGAAGATTTTCGTTCAGGCTGGGACACGAACCCAGGGCCACTCGCTTGGAAGCCTAACACTCTAGCCATTAGTGTATGGGAGCTCTGTCGATGGGAGTTTTAAATATAATAAAAACAAAAAATGCACCTTGGTAATTGTTTATTTAAACACTTTGAAATCTTCGTGTCGAAAAATTAAACTGACTCAGAATTTTCTTCCCTACATAAATAATCAATATTTGCAAAGGAAAGAAATTGAAAAAAAAAAGAATTTTCAAATTAGAAAAGAAATATATACATTGAAGATATTCGCTCCGGCTGGGACTCTAACCCAGGCCACTCGCTTGGAAGACCAGCGGTCTAGCCATTAGGCTATCGAAATTCTGTCGAGCGGAGTCTTACTGCCTGACTGAGACTGCCTGACTGACAGACTGACTCACTGACTGACTGATACTGACTGACTGGACTGACTGACTGACTCACTGACTGACCGAGACTGACTGACTAACTGCCTGACTGACTGAGACTGACTGACTGACTGACTGACTGACTAACTGACTGACTGAGACTGACTGACTGACTGCTTGACTCTCTGACTGACTATTTCACTGACTGACTGAATGACTAAATGACTGACTGACACTGACTGACTGACTGCTTGACTACCTGACTGACTGCTTGACTGACTAACTGACTGGACAGGACTGACCGACTGACTGACTGACAGACTGACTGAATAAGGATGACTGACAGACTGACTGAATAAGGCTGACTGACTGACTGACTGACAGACTGACTGAATAAGGCTGACCGACTGACTGACTGCCTGACTGACTGACTGACTGACCGAGACTGACTGACTGACTGACCGAGACTGACTGACTGACTGACTGAGACTGGACTGGACTGACTGACTGACTGACTGCTTTAGTGACTAACTGACTGCACAGGACTGACCGACTGACTGACTGACTGACTGTCTGACTGACTGACTGACTGAATGACTGACTGACTGAGACTAAATGACTGACTGCTTGACTGACTGGCTGAAGGACTAACTGACTGACTGAGTGACTGACTGACTGGACTGACTGACTGAGACTGAATGACTGAGTGCTTGAGTGATTGACTGTCAGACTGACTGACTGACTTCGCAAAAGGGAAAAATAAAAAAAAAGAATTATAAAATTAGAAAAAAATATTTGCATTTAAGATTTAATTTCCGGCTGGGATTTGAACCCAGGGCGACACGCATGGAAGCCCAACGCTCTCGCCAATATACTATCGGATCTCTGTTGGTCGGTGTCTTAATTATAATAAAAACAAAAGATGCACCTTAGTAATTATTGATCTAAAATCTTTGAAATCTAAAGGTCGAATGATTAAACTGACTCAGAATTTTCTTCCGTACATAAATAATCCGTATTTGCAAAAGAAAGAAATTGAAAAAAAAAGAATCTTCAAATTAGAAGAGAAATATATACATTGAAGATTTTCGTTCCGGCCGGGACTCGAACCCAGTACCACGCTCTTGGAACCCAACGGTCTAGCCATTAGGCTATCGGAGCTCTGTCGATTGAAGTCTTAAATATAATTAAAAAAAAATGCACCTTTTTAATTATTGATTCAAACACTTTGAAATCTACAGGTCAAATTATTAAACTGACTCAGAATTTTTCTCCCTACATAAATAATCAATATTCGCAAAAGAAATTGAAAAAAAAAAAATAAAATTCGAAAAGAAATATAGACATTGAAGATATTCGTTCCGGCTGGGACTCGAACCCAGGGCCACTCGCTTGGAAGCCCACCACTCTAGCCATTAGTCTAGCAGAGCTCTAACGGTCGGAGTTTTAAATATAATAAAATCAAAAAAGGCACCTTGGTAATTATTGATCTAAAATCTTTGAAATCTAAAGGTCGAATGATTAAACTGACTCAGAATTTTCTTCCGTACATAAATAATCGATATATGCAAAAGAAAGAAAATGAAAAAAAAAAAAAAGAATTTTCAAATTAGAAAAGAAATATATACATTGAAGATTTTCGTCCCGGCCGGGACTCGAACCCAGTACCACGGGCTTGGAACCCAACGGTCTCGCCATTAGGCTATCGGAGCTCTGTCGATTGAAGTCTTAAATATAATAAAAACAAAAATCGCACCTTTTTAATTATTGATTCAAACACTTTGAAATCTACAGGTCGAATAATTAAACTCACTCAGAATTTTTCTCCCTACATAAATAATCAATATTCGCAAAAGAGAAAAATTAAAAAAAAAAGAAGAAGAATTTTCAAATTAGAAACTAAAAATATAAATTGAAGATTTTCGCGCAGGCTGGGACTCGAACCCAGGGCCACTCGCTTGGAAACCCACCACTCTAGCCATTAGTCTAGCAGAGCTCTGACGGTCGGAGTTTTAAATATAATAAAATCAAAAAATGCACCTTGGTAATTATTTATCTAAACACTTTGAATTCTGCGTTTCGAAAGTTAAACTGACTCAGAATTTTCTTCCCTACATAAATAATCAATATTTGCAAAAGAAAAAAATTGAAAAAAAAAGAGAATTTTCAAATTGGAAAAGAAATATATACATTGAAGATATTTGTTCCGGCTGGGACTCGAACCCAGGCCATTCCCTTGGAAGACCAACGGTCTAGCCATTAGCTATCGGAGTTCTGTCGGTCGGAGCCTTACTGCCTGACTGAGACTGCCTGACTGACAGACTGACTGAATGACTACCTGATACTGACTGACTGACTGATACTGATTGACTGACTGACTCACTGATTGACCGAGACTGACTGACTGACCGAGACTGACTGACTGACTGCCTGAGACTGGACTGGACTGGACTGACTGACTGACTGACTGAGACTAAATGACTGACTGCTTGACTGACTGGCTGAATGACTAACTGACTGACTGAGACTGACTGACTGACTGCCTAACTGACTGAGTGACTGACTGATTGGACTGACTGACCGTCTGACTGAGACTGAATGACTGACTGCTTGACTGACTGACTGGTCTGGACTGACCGACTGACAGACTGACTGACTGACTGAGACTGACTGACAGAATGACTGAATGAGGCTGAGTGACTGACTGCCTGACTGACTGACTGATTGAATAACTAGCTGACTGAGACTAAGTGACTAAATTGCTTGACTGACTGACTGAATGACTAACTGACTGACTGAGGCTGACTGACTGACTGCCTGACTGACTGAGTGACTGGACTGACTGACTGACTGACTGAGACTGAATGACTGACTGCCCAACTGACTGAGTGACTGAATGACTAACTGACTGATTGACTGCTTAAGTGACTGACAGACTGACTGCTTGACTGACAGACTGGACTGGACTGACCGACTGACAGACTGACTGGCTGACAGAGACTGACTGATTGACTGTCGGACTGACTGACTGACTTCGCAAAAGGGAAAAATAAAAAAAAATTATCAAATTAGAAAAAAATACATGTATTTAAGATTTTCTTTCCGGCTGGGATTCGAACCCAGGGCCACACGCATGGAAGCCCAACGCTCTTGCCACCGGACTATCGGATCTCGGATGGCTGGTGTCTTAATTATAATAAAAACAAAAAATGCACCTTGGTAATTATTGATCTAAAATTTTTGAAATCTAAAGGTCGAATGATTAAACTGGCTCAGAATTTTCTTCCGTACATAAATAATCGATATTTGCAAAAGAAAGAAAATGAAAAAAAAAAGAATTTTCAAATTAGAAAAGAAATATATACATTGAAGATTTTCGTTCCGGCCGGGACTCGAACCCAGTACCATGCGCTTGGAACCCAACGGTCTAACCATTAGGCTATCGGAACTCTGTCGATGGAAGTCTTAAATATAATAAAAACAAAAAATGCACCTTGGTAATTATTGATTCAAACACTGAAATTTACAGGTCGAATAATTAAACTGACTCAGAATTTTTCTCCCTACATAAATAATCAATATTCGCAAAAGAGAAAAATTAAAAAAAAAAGAAGAAGAATTTTCAAATTAGAAACTAAAAGTATACATTGAAGATTTTCGTTCGGGCTGGGACTCGAACCCAGAGCCACTCGCTTGGAAGCCTAACACTCTAGCCATTAGTCTACGGGAGCTCTGTCGGTGGGAGTTTTAAATATAATAAAAACAAAAAATGCACCTTGGTAATTGTTTATTTAAACACTTTGAAATCTTCGTGTCGAAAAATTAAACTGACTCAGAATTTTCTTCCCTACATAAATAATCAATATTTGCAAAGGAAAGAAATTGAAAAAAAAAGAATTTTTAAATAAGAAAAGAAATATATACATTGAAGATATTCGCTCTGGCTGGGACTCGACCCCAGGCCACTCGCTTGGAAGACCAGCGGTCTAGCCATTAGGCTATCGGAGTTCTGTCGAGCGGAGTCTTACTGCCTGACTGAGACTGCCTGACTGACAGACTGACTCACTGACTGACTGATACTGACTGACTGGACTGACTCACTGACTGACCGAGACTGACTGACTGACTCACTGACTGACCGAGACTGACTGACTAACTGCCTGACTGACTGAGACTGGACTGACTGACTGACTGACTGACTGACTGACTGACTAACTGACTGACTGAGACTGACTAACTGACTGCTTGACTCTCTGACTGACTATTTCACTGACTGACTGAATGACTAAATGACTGACTGACACTGACTGACTGACTGCTTGACTACCTGACTGACTGCTTGACTGACAAACTGACTGGACAGGACTGACCGACTGACTGACTGACAGACTGACTGAATAAGGATGACTGACAGACTGACTGAATAAGGCTGACTGACTGACTGACTGACAGACTGACTGAATAAGGCTGACCGACTGACTGACTGCCTGACTGACGGACTGACTGAATGACTGACTGACTGACTGACCGAGACTGACTGACTGACTGACTGAGACTGGACTGGACTGACTGACTGACTGACTGACTGAGACTGACTGACTGCTTTAGTGACTAACTGACTGCACAGGACTGACCGACTGACTGACTGACTGACTGAATGACTGACTGACTGAGACTAAATGACTGACTGCTTGACTGACTGGCTGAAGGACTAACTGACTGACTGAGTGACTGACTGACTGGACTGACTGACTGAGACTGAATGACTGAGTGCTTGTCTAATTGACTGTCAGACTGACTGACTGACTTCGCAAAAGGGAAAAATAAAAAAAAAAGAATTATAAAATTAGAAAAAAATATTTGCATTTAAGATTTCCTTTCCGGCTGGGATTTGAACAAAGGGCGACACGCATGGAAGCCCAACGCTCTCGCCAATATACTATCGGATCTCTGTTGGTCGGTGTCTTAATTATAATAAAAACAAAAAATGCACCTTAGTAATTATTGATCTAAAATCTTTGAAATCTAAAGGTCGAATGATTAAACTGACTCAGAATTTTCTTCCGTACATAAATAATCGATATTTGCAAAAGAAAGAAAATGAAAAAAAAAAAGAATTTTCAAATTAGAAAAGAAATATATACATTGAAGATTTTCGTTCCGGCCGGGACTCGAACCCAGTACCACGCGCTTGGAACCCAACGGTCTAGCCATTAGGCTATCGGAGCTCTGTCGATGGAAGTCTTAAATATAATAGAAACAAAAAATGCACCTTTGTAATTATTCATTCAAACACTTTGAAATTTACAGGTCGAATAATTAAACTGACTCAGAATTTTTCTCCCTACATAAATAATCAATATTCGCAAAAGAGAAAAATTAAAAAAAAAGAAGAAGAATTTTCAAATTAGAAACGAAAAGTATACATTGAAGATTTTCGTTCAGGCTGGGACTCGAACCCAGGGCCACTCGCTTGGAAGCCTAACACTCTAGCCATTAGTCTATGGGAGCTCTGTCGGTGGGAGTTTTAAATATAATAAAAACAAAAAATGCACCTTGGTAATTGTTTATTTAAACACTTTGAAATCTTCGTGTCGAAAAATTAAACTGACTCAGAATTTTCTTCCCTACATAAATAATCAATATTTGCAAAGGAAAGAAATTGAAAAAAAAAAGAATTTTCAAATTAGAAAAGAAATATATACATTGAAGATATTCGCTCCGGCTGGGACTCGAACCCAGGCCACTCGCTTGGAAGACCAGCGGACTAGCCATTAGGCTATCGGAGTTCTGTCGAGCGGAGTCTTACTGCCTGACTGAGACTGCCTGACTGACAGACTGACTCACTGACTGACTGATACTGACTGACTGGACTGACTGACTGACTCACTGACTGACCGAGACTGACTGACTGACTCACTGACTGACCGAGACTGACTGACTAACTGCCTGACTGACTGAGACTGGACTGACTGACTGACTGACTGACTGACTGACTAACTGACTGACTGAGACTGACTGACTGACTGCTTGACTCTCTGACTGACTATTTCACTGACTGACTGAATGACTAAATGACTGACTGACATTGACTGACTGACTGCTTGACTACCTGACTGACTGCTTGACTACCTGACTGACTGCTTGACTGACTAACTGACTGGACAGGACTGACCGACTGACTGACTGACAGACTGACTGAATAAGGATGACTGACAGACTGACTGAATAAGGCTGACTGACTGACTGACTGACAGACTAACTGAATAAGGCTGACCGACTGACTGACTGCCTGACTGACTGACTGACTGAATGACTGACTGACTGACTGACCGAGACTGACTGACTGACTGACTGACTGAGACTGGACTGGACTGACTGACTGACTGACTGACTGAGACTGACTGACTGCTTTAGTGACTAACTGACTGCACAGGACTGACCGACAGACTGACTGACTGACTGCTTGACTGACTGAGACTAAATGACTGACTGAGACTAAATGACTGACTGCTTGACTGACTGGCTGAAGGACTAGCTGACTGACTGAGTGACTGACTGACTGGACTGACTGACTGGACTGACTGACTGAGACTGAATGACTGAGTGCTTGACTGATTGACTGTCAGACTGACTGACTGACTTCGCAAAAGGGAAAAATAAAAAAAAAAGAATTATAAAATTAGAAAGAATTATTTGCATTTAAGATTTCCTTTCCGGCTGGGATTTGAACCCAGGGCGACACGCATGGAAGCCCAACGCTCTCGCCAATATACTGTCGGATCTCTGTTGGTCGGTGTCTTAATTTTATTAAAACAAAAAATGCACCTTAGTAATTATTGATCTAAAATCTTTGAAATCTAAAGGTCGAATGATTAAACTGACTCAGAATTTTCTTCCGTACATAAATAATCCATATTTGCAAAAGAAAGAAATTGAAAAAAAAAGAATCTTCAAATTAGAAGAGAAATATATACATTGAAGATTTTCGTTCCGGCCGGGACTCGAACCCAGTACCACGCGCTTGGAACCCAACGGTCTAGCCATTAGGCTATCGGAGCTCTGTCGATTGAAGTCTTAAATATAATTAAAAAAAAATGCACCTTTTTAATTATTGATTCAAACACTTTGAAATCTACAGGTCAAATTATTAAACTGACTCAGAATTTTTCTCCCTTCATAAATAATCAATATTCGCAAAAGAAATTAAAAAAAAAAAAATAGAAAAGAAATATATACATTGAAGATTTTCGTCCCGGCCGGGACTCGAACCCAGTACCACGGGCTTGGAACCCAACGGTCTCGCCATTAGGCTATCGGAGCTCTGTCGATTGAAGTCTTAAATATAATAAAAACAAAAATCGCACCTTTTTAATTATTGATTCAAACACTTTGAAATCTACAGGTCGAATAATTAAACTCACTCAGAATTTTTCTCCCTACATAAATAATCAATATTCGCAAAAGAGAAAAATTTAAAAAAAAAAGAAGAAGAATTTTCAAATTAGAAACTAAAAATTTAAATTGAAGATTTTCGCGCAGGCTGGGAGTCGAACCCAGGGCCACTCGCTTGGAAACCCACCACTCTAGCCATTAGTCTAGCAGAGCTCTGTCGGTCGGAGTTTTAAATATAATAAAATCAAAAAATGCACCTTGGTAATTATTTATCTAAACACTTTGAATTCTGCGTTTCGAAAAATTAAACTGACTCAGAATTTTCTTCCCTACATAAATAATCAATATTTCCAAAAGAAAAAAATTGAAAAAAAAAAGAGAATTTTCAAATTGGAAAAGAAATATATACATTGAAGATATTCGTTCCGGCTGGGACTCGAACCCAGGCCATTCGCTTGGAAGACCAACGGCCTAGCCATTAGCTATCGGAGTTCTGTCGATCGGAGCCTTACTGCCTGACTGAGACTGCCTGACTGACAGACTGACTGAATGACTACCTGATACTGACTGACTGACTGATACTGATTGACTGACTGACTCACTGATTGACCGAGACTGATTGACTGACTGACTCACTGATTGACCGAGACTGACTGACTGACCGAGACTGACTGACTGAGACTGGACTGGACTGACTGACTGACTGACTGAGACTAAATGACTGACTGCTTGACTGACTGACTGAATGACTAACTGACTGACTGAGACTGACTGACTGACTGCCTGACTGACTGGACTGACTGACTGACTGACTGAGACTGAATGACTGACTGCCCAACTGACTGAGTAACTGAATGACTAACTGACTGATTGACTGCTTAAGTGACTTACAGACTGACTGCTTGACTGACAGACTGGACTGGACTGACCGACTGACAGACTGACTGGTTGACAGAGACTGACTGATTGACTGTCGGACTGACTGACTGACTTCGCAAAAGGGAAAAATAAAAAAAAAATTATCAAATTAGAAAAAAATACATGTATTTAAGATTTTCTTTCCGGCTGGGATTCGAACCCAGGGCCACACGCATGGAAGCCCAACACTCTTGCCACTGGACTATCGGATCTCGGATGGCCGGTGTCTTAATTATAATAAAAACAAAAAATGCACCTTGGTAATTATTGATCTAAAATCTTTGAAATCTAAAGGTCGAATGATGAAACTGACTCAGAATTTTCTTCCGTACATAAATAATCGATATTTGCAAAAGAAAGAAAATGAAAAAAAGAAGAATTTTCAAATTAGAAAAGAAATATATACATTGAAGATTTTCGTTCCGGCCGGGACTCGAACCCAGTACCATGCGCTTGGAACCCAACGGTCTAGCCATTAGGCTATCGGAACTCTGTCGATGGAAGTCTTAAATATAATAAAAACAAAAAATGCACCTTGGTAATTATTGATTCAAACACTTTGAAATTTACAGGTCGAATAATTAAACTGACTCAGAATTTTTCTCCCTACATAAATAATCAATATTCGCAAAAGAGAAAAATTAAAAAAAAAAGAAGAAGAATTTTCAAATTAGAAACTAAAAGTATACATTGAAGATTTTCGTTCAGGCTGGGACTCGAACCCAGGGCCACTCGCTTGGAAGCCTAACACTCTAGCCATTAGTCTATGGGAGCTCTGTCGGTGGGAGTTTTAAATATAATAAAAACAAAAAATGCACCTTGGTAATTGTTTATTTAAACACTTTGAAATCTTCGTGTCGAAAAATTAAACTGACTCAGAATTTTCTTCCCTACATAAATAATCAATATTTGCAAAGGAAAGAAATTGAAAAAAAAAAGAATTTTCAAATTAGAAAAGAAATATATACATTGAAGATATTCGCTCCGGCTGGGACTCGAACCCAGGCCACTCGCTTGGAAGACCAGCGGTCTAGCCATTAGGCTATCGGAGTTCTGTCGAGCGGAGTCTTACTGCCTGACTGAGACTGCCTAACTGAGAGACTGACTGACTGACTGACTGATACTGACTGACTGGACTGACTGACTGACTCACTGACTGACCGAGACTGACTGACTGACTCACTGACTGACCGAGACTGACTGACTAACTGCCTGACTGACTGAGACTGGACTGACTGACTGACTGACTGACTGACTGACTAACTGACTGACTGAGACTGACTGACTGACTGCTTGACTCTCTGACTGACTATTTCACTGACTGACTGAATGACTAAATGACTGACTGACACTGACTGACTGACTGCTTGACTACCTGACTGACTGCTTGACTGACTAACTGACTGGACAGGACTGACCGACTGACTGACTGACAGACTGACTGAATAAGGATGACTGACAGACTGACTGAATAAGGCTGACTGACTGACTGACTGACAGACTAACTGAATAAGGCTGACCGACTGACTGACTGCCTGACTGACTGACTGAATGACTGACTGACTGACTGACCGAGACTGACTGACTGACTGACTGAGACTGACTGACTGCTTTAGTGACTAACTGACTGCACAGGACTGACCGACTGACTGACTGACTGCCTGACTGACTGAGACTAAATGACTGACTGCTTGACTGACTGGCTGAAGGACTAGCTGACTGACTGAGTGACTGACTGACTGGACTGACTGACTGAGACTGAATGACTGAGTGCTTGACTGATTGACTGTCAGACTGACTGACTGACTTCGCAAAAGGGAAAAATAAAAAAAAAAAAAGAATTATAAATTTAGAAAAAAATATTTGCATTTAAGATTTCCTTTCCGGCTGGGATTTGAACCCAGGGCGACACGCATGGAAGCCCAACGCTCTCGCCAATATACTATCGGATCTCTGTTGGTCGGTGTCTTAATTATAATAAAAACAAAAAATGCACCTTAGTAATTATTGATCTAAAATCTTTGAAATCTAAAGATCGAATGATTAAACTGACTCAGAATTTTCTTCCGTACATAAATAATCCATATTTGCAAAAGAAAGAAATTGAAAAAAAAAAAGAATCTTCAAATTAGAAGAGAAATATATACATTGAAGATTTTCGTCCCGGCCGGGACTCGAACCCAGTACCACGCGCTTGGAACCCAACGGTCTCGCCATTAGGCTATCGGAGCTCTGTCGATTGAAGTCTTAAATATAATAAAAACAAAAATCGCACCTTTTTAATTATTGATTCAAACACTTTGAAATCTACAGGTCGAATAATTAAACTCACTCAGAATTTTTCTCCCTACATAAATAATCAATATTCGCAAAGGAGGAAAATTAAAAAAAAAAAGAAGAAGAATTTTCAAATTAGAAACTAAAAATATAAATTGAAGATTTTCGCGCAGGCTGGGACTCGAACCCAGGGCCATTCGCTTGGAAACCCACCACTCTAGCCATTAGTCTAGCAGAGCTCTGACGGTAGGAGTTTTAAATATAATAAAATCAAAAAATGCACCTTGGTAATTATTTATCTAAACACTTTGAATTCTGCGTTTCGAAAAATTAAACTGACTCAGAATTTTCTTCCCTACATAAATAATCAATATTTGCAAAAGAAAAAAATTGAAAAAAAAAGAGAATTTTCAAATTGGAAAAGAAATATATACATTGAAGATATTCGTTCCGGCTGGGACTCGAACCCAGGCCATTCGCTTGGAAGACCAACGGTCTAGCCATTAGCTATCGGAGTTCTGTCGGTCGGAGCCTTACTGCCTGACTGAGACTGCCTGACTGACAGACTGACTGAATGACTAACTGATACTGACTGACTGACTGATACTGATTGACTGACTGACTCACTGATTGACCGAGACTGACTGACTGACCGAGACTGACTGACTGACTGCCTGACTGACTGAGACTGGACTGGACTGACTGACTGACTGACTGAGACTAAATGACTGACTGCTTGACTGACTGGCTGAATGACTAACTGACTGACTGAGACTGACTGACTGACTGCCTAACTGACTGAGTGACTGACTGATTGGACTGACTGACCGTCTGACTGAGACTGAATGACTGACTGCTTGACTGACTGACTGGTCTGGACTGACCGACTGACTGACTGACGGAGACTGACTGACTGAATGACTAACTGACTGACAGAATGACTGAATGAGGCTGAGTGACTGACTGCCTGACTGACTGACTGATTGAATGACTAGCTGACTGAGACTAAGTGACTAAATTGCTTGACTAACTGACTGAATGACTAACTGACTGACTGAGACTGACTGACTGACTGCCTGACTGACTGAGTGACTGACTGACTGGACTGACTGACTGACTGCCTAACTGACTGAGTGACTGACTGACTGGACTGACTGACTGAGACTGAATGACTGAGTGCTTGACTGATTGACTGTCGGACTGACTGACTGACTTCGCAAAATAGAAAAATAAAAAAAAATTGTCAAATTAGAAAAAAATATATGCATTTAAGATTTTCTTTCCGGCTGGGATTCGAACCCAGGGCCACACGCATGGAAGCCCAACGCTCTTGCCACCGGACTATCGGATCTCGGATGGCCGGTGTCTTAATTATAATAAAAACAAAAAATGCACCTTGGTAATTATTGATCTAAAATCTTTGAAATCTAAAGGTCGAATGATTAAACTGACTCAGAATTTTCTTCCGTACATAAATAATCGATATTTGCAAAAGAAAGAAAATGAAAAAAAAAAGAATTTTCAAATTAGAAAAGAAATATATACATTGAAGATTTTCGTTCCGGCCGGGACTCGAACCCAGTACCATGCGCTTGGAACCCAACGGTCTAGCCATTAGGCTATCGGAACTCTGTCGATGGAAGTCTTAAATATAATAAAACAAAAAATGCACCTTGGTAATTATTGATTCAAACACTTTGAAATTTACAGGTCGAATAATTAAACTGACTCAGAATTTTTCTCCCAACATAAATAATCAATATTCGCAAAAGAGAAAAATTAAAAAAAAAAGAAGAAGAATTTTCAAATTAGAAACTAAAAGTATACATTGAAGATTTTCGTTCAGGCTGGGACTCGAACCCAGGGCCACTCGCTTGGAAGCCTAACACTCTAGCCATTAGTCTATGGGAGCTCTGTCGGTGGGAGTTTTAAATATAATAAAAACAAAAAATGCACCTTGGTAATTGTTTATTTAAACACTTTGAAATCTTCGTGTCGAAAAATGAAACTGACTCAGAATTTTCTTTCCTACATAAATAATCAATATTTGCAAATTAAAGAAATTGAAAAAAAAAAGAATTTTCAAATTAGAAAAGAAATATATACATTGAAGATATTCGCTCCGGCTGGGACTCGAACCCAGGCCACTCGCTTGGAAGACCAGCAGTCTAGCCATTAGGCTATCGGAGTTCTGTCGAGCGGAGTCTTACTGCCTGACTGAGACTGCCTGACTGACAGACTGACTCACTGACTGACTGATACTGACTGACTGGACTGACTGACTGACTCACTGACTGACCGAGACTGACTGACTGACTCACTGACTGACCGAGACTGACTGACTAACTGCCTGACTGACTGAGACTGGACTGACTGACTGACTGACTGACTGACTGACTGACTGAGACTGACTGACTGACTGCTTGACTCTCTGACTGACTATTTCACTGACTGACTGAATGACTGACTGACTGCTTGACTACCTGACTGACTGCTTGACTGACTAACTGACTGGACAGGACTGACCGACTGACTGACTGACAGACTGACTGAATAAGGATGACTGACAGACTGACTGAATAAGGCTGACTGACTGACTGACTGACTGACAGACTGAGACTGACTGACTGCTTTAGTGACTAACTGACTGCACAGGACTGACCGACTGACTGACTGACTGACTGACTGAATGACTGACTGACTGACTGACTGACTGAGACTAAATGACTGACTGCATGACTGACTGGCTGAAGGACTATTTGACTGACTGAGTGACTGACTGACTGGACTGACTGACTGAGACTGAATGATGAGTGCTTGACTAATTGACTGTCAGACTGACTGACTGACTTCGCAAAAGGGAAAAATAAAAAAAAAAAAGAATTATAAAATTAGAAAAAAATATTTGCATTTAAGATTTCCTTTCCGGCTGGGATTTGAACCCAGGGCGACACGCATGGAAGCCCAACGCTCTCGCCAATATACGATCGGATCTCTGTTGGTCGGTGTCTTAATTATAATAAAAACAAAAAATGCACCTTAGTAATTATTGATCTAAAATCTTTGAAATCTAAAGGTCGAATGATTAAACTGACTCAGAATTTTCTTCCGTACATAAATAATCCATATTTGCAAAAGAAAGAAATTGAAAAAAAAAGAATCTTCAAATTAGAATAGAAATATATACATTGAAGATTTTCGTTCCGGCCGGGACTCGAACCCAGTACCACGCGCTTGGAACCCAACGGTCTAGCCATTAGGCTATCGGAGCTCTGTCGATTGAAGTCTTAAATATAATAAAAAAAATGCACCTTTTTAATTATTGATTCAAACACTTTGAAATCTACAGGTCAAATTATTAAACTGACTCAGAATTTTTCTCCCTACATAAATAATCAATATTCGCAAAAGAAATTGAAAAAAAAAAAATAAAATTCGAAAAGAAATATATACATTGAAGATATTCGTTCCGGCTGGGACTCGAACCCAGGGCCACTCGCTTGAAAGCCCACCACGCTAGCCATTAGTCTAGCAGAGCTCTAACGGTCGGAGTTTTAAATATAATAAAATCAAAAAATGCACCTTGGTAATTATTGATCTAAAATCTTTGAAATCTAAAGGTCGAATGATTAAACTGACTCAGAATTTTCTTCCGTACATAAATAATCGATATTTGCAGAAGAAAGAAAATGAAAAAAAAAAAAAAAAATTTTCAAATTAGAAAAGAAATATATACATTGAAGATTTTCGTTCCGGCCGGGACTCGAACCCAGTACCACGCGCTTGGAACCCAACGGTCTAGCCATTAGGCTATCGGAGCTCTGTCGATGGAAGTCTTAAATATAATAAAAACAAAAAATGCACCTTGGTAATTATTGATTCAAACACTTTGAAATTTACAGGTCGAATAATTAAACTGACTCAGAATTTTTCTCCCTATATAAATAATCAATATTCGCAAAAGAGAAAAATTTAAAAAAAAAGAAGAAGAAATTTCAAATTAGAAACTAAAAGTATACATTGAAGATTTTCGTTCAGGCTGGGACTCGAATCCAGGGCCACTCGCTTGGAAGCCTAACACTCTAGCCATTAGTCTTTGGGAGCTCTGTCGGTGGGAGTTTTAAATATAATAAAAACAAAAAATGCACCTTGGTAATTGTTTATTTAAACACTTTGAAATCTTCGTGTCGAAAAATTAAACTGACTCAGAATTTTCTTCCCTACATAAATAATCAATAATTGCAAAGGAAAGAAATTGAAAAAAAAAAGAATTTTCAAATTAGAAAAGAAATATATACATTGAAGATATTCGCTCCGGCTGGGACTCGAACCCAGGTCACTCGCTTGGAAGACCAGCGGTCTAGCCATTAGGCTATCGGAGTTCTGTCGAGCGGAGTCTTACTGCCTGACTGATACTGCCTGACTGACATACTGACTCACTGACTGACTGATACTGACTGACTGACTCACTGACTGACCGAGACTGACTGACTAACTGCCTGACTGACTGAGACTGACTGACTGACTGCTTGACTCTCTGACTGGCTATTTCACTGACTGACTGAATGACTAAATGACTGACTGACACTGACTGACTGACTGCTTGACTACCTGACTGACTGACACTGACTGACTGACTGACTGCTTGACTACCTGACTGACTGCTTGACTGACTAACTGACTGGACAGGACTGACCGACTGACTGACTGACAGACTGACTGAATAAGGCTGACTGACTGACTGAGACTGGACTGGACTGACTGACTGACTGACTGACTGACTGAGACTGACTGACTGCACAGGACTGACCGACTGACTGACTGCAGTGGCGTAGCTAGACCCGACTTTCGGGGGGGGTTACTTCTTTTATATATATATATATATATATATATATATATATATATATATATATATATATATATATATATATATATATATATATATATATATATATATATATATATATATATATATATATATATATATATATATATATATATATATTTATATATATATATATATATATATATATATATATATATATATATATATATACATATATATATATATATATATATATGTGTGTGTGTGTGTGTGTATAATCTCTTGGAATTTTTTCCCTTTCTTCTTTTTTTTTTCTTTCTCTTCTCTCTTCTTTTTCTCTTTTTTTTTGAGACTAACTTTTCGGGGGGGTTTTGTCCCCAAACCCCCCCCCCCTTAGCTACGCCCTTGACTGACTGCCTGACTGACTGACTGACTGAATGACTGACTGACTGAGACTAAATGACTGACTGCTTGACTGACTGGCTGAAGGACTAACTGACTGACTGAGTGACTGACTGACTGGACTGACTGACTGAGACTGAATGACTGAGTGCTTGACTGATTGACTGTCAGACTGACTGACTGACTTCGCAAAAGGGAAAAATAAAAAAAAAGAATTATAAAATTAGAAAAAAATATTTGCATTTAAGATTTCCTTTCCGGCCGGGACTCGAACCCAGTACCACGCGCTAGGAACCCAACGGTCTAGCCATTAGGCTATCGGAGCTCTGTCGATGGAAGTCTTAAATATAATAAAAACAAAAAATGCACCTTGGTAATTATTGATTCAAACACTTTGAAATTTACAGGTCGAATAATTAAACTGACTCAGAATTTTTCTCCCTACATAAATAATCAATATTCGCAAAAGAGAAAAATTAAAAAAAAAGAAGAAGAAATTTCAAATTAGAAACTAAAAGTATACATTGAAGATTTTCGTTCAGGCTGGGACTCGAACCCAGGGCCACTCGCTTGGAAGCCTAACACTCTAGCCATTAGTCTATGGGAGCTCTGTCGGTGGGAGTTTTAAATATAATAAAAACAAAAAATGCACCTTGGTAATTGTTTATTTAAACACTTGAAATCTTCGTGTCGAAAAATTAAACTGACTCAGAATTTTCTTCCCTACATAAATAATCAATAATTGCAAAGGAAAGAAATTGAAAAAAAAAAGAATTTTCAAATTAGAAAAGAAATATATACATTGAAGATATTCGCTCCGGCTGGGACTCGAACCCAGGCCACTCGCTTGGAAGACCAGCGGTCTAGCCATTAGGCTATCGGAGTTCTGTCGAGCGGAGTCTTACTGCCTGACTGATACTGCCTGACTGACAGACTAACTCACTGACTGACTGATACTGACTGACTGACTCACTGACTGACCGAGACTGACTGACTAACTGCCTGACTGACTGAGACTGGACTGACTGACTGACTGACTGACTGACTGACTAACTGACTGACTGAGACTGACTGACTGACTGCTTGACTCTCTGACTGGCTATTTCACTGACTGTCTGAATGACTAAATGACTGACTGACACTGACTGACTGCTTGACTACCTGACTGACTGCTTGACTGACTAACTGACTGGACAGGACTGACCGACTGACTGACTGACAGACTGACTGAATAAGGATGACTGACAGACTGACTGAATAAGGCTGACTGACTGACTGACTGCCTGACTGACTGAATAAGGCTGACCGACTGACTGACTGCCTGACTGACTGACTGACTGAATGACTGACTGACTGACTGACTGACTGACTGACTGAGACTGACTGACTGACTGACTGACTGAGACTGACTGACTGCTTTAGTGACTAACTGACTGCACAGGACTGACCGACTGACTGACTGACTGACTGCCTGACTGACAGAATGACTGACTGACTGAGACTAAATGACTGACTGCTTGACTGACTGGCTGAAGGACTAACTGACTGACTGAGTGACTGACTGACTGGACTGACTGACTGAGACTGAGTGACTGAGTGCTTGACTGATTGACTGTCAGACTGACTGACTGACTTCGCAAAAGGGAAAAATAAAAAAAAAAGAATTATAAAATTAGAAAAAAATATTTGCATTTAAGATTTCCTTTCCGGCTGGGATTTGAACCCAGGGCGACACTCATGGAAGCCCAACGCTCTCGCCAATATACTATCGGATCTCTGTTGATCGGTGTCTTAATTATAATAAAAACAAAAAATGCACCTTAGTAATTATTGATCTAAAATCTTTGAAATCTAAAGGTCGAATGATTAAACTGACTCAGAATTTTCTTCCGTACATAAATAATCCTTATTTGCAAAAGAAAGAAATTGAAAAAAAAAAGAATCTTCAAATTAGAAGAGAAATATATACATGGAAGATTTTCGTTCCGTCCGGGACTCGAACCCAGTACCACGCGCTTGGAACCCAACGGTCTAGCCATTAGGCTATCGGAGCTCTGGCGATGGAAGTCTTAAATATAATAAAAACAAAAAATGCACCTTGGTAATTATTGATTCAAACACTTTGAAATTTACAGGTCGAATAATTAAACTGACTCAGAATTTTTCTCCCTACATAAATAATCAATATTCGCAAAAGAGAAAAATTAAAAAAAAGAAGAAGAAATTTCAAATTAGAAACTAAAAGTATACATTGAAGATTTTCGTTCAGGCTGGGACTCGAACCCAGGGCCACTCGCTTGGAAGCTTAACACTCTAGCCATTAGTCTATGGGAGCTCTGTCTGTGGGAGTTTTAAATATAATAAAAACAAAAAATGCACCTTGGTAATTGTTTATTTAAACACTTTGAAATCTTCGTGTCGAAAAATTAAACTGACTCAGAATTTTCTTCCCTACATAAATAATCAATAATTGCAAAGGAAAGAAATTGGAAAAAAAAAGAATTTTCAAATTAGAAAAGAAATATATACATTGAAGATATTCGCTCCGGCTGGGACTCGAACCCAGGCCACTCGCTTGGAAGACCAACGGTCTAGCCATTAGGCTATCGGAGTTCTGTCGAGCGGAGTCTTACTGCCTGACTGATACTGCCTGACTGACAGACTGACTCACTGACTGACTGATACTGACTGACTGACTTCGCAAAAGGGAAAAATAAAAAAAAAGAATTATAAAATTAGAAAAAAATATTTGCATTTAAGATTTCCTTTCCGGCCGGGACTCGAACCCAGTACCACGCGCTAGGAACCCAACGGTCTAGCCATTAGGCTATCGGAGCTCTGTCGATGGAAGTCTTAAATATAATAAAAACAAAAAATGCACCTTGGTAATTATTGATTCAAACACTTTGAAATTTACAGGTCGAATAATTAAACTGACTCAGAATTTTTCTCCCTACATAAATAATCAATATTCGCAAAAGAGAAAAATTAAAAAAAAAGAAGAAGAAATTTCAAATTAGAAACTAAAAGTATACATTGAAGATTTTCGTTCAGGCTGGGACTCGAACCCAGGGCCACTCGCTTGGAAGCCTAACACTCTAGCCATTAGTCTATGGGAGCTCTGTCGGTGGGAGTTTTAAATATAATAAAAACAAAAAACGCACCTTGGTAATTGTTTATTTAAACACTTGAAATCTTCGTGTCGAAAATTAAACTGACTCAGAATTTTCTTCCCTACATAAATAATCAATAATTGCAAAGGAAAGAAATTGAAAAAAAAAAGAATTTTCAAATTAGAAAAGAAATATATACATTGAAGATATTCGCTCCGGCTGGGACTCGAACCCAGGCCACTCGCTTGGAAGACCAGCGGTCTAGCCATTAGGCTATCGGAGTTCTGTCGAGCGGAGTCTTACTGCCTGACTGATACTGCCTGACTGACAGACTTACTCACTGACTGACTGATACTGACTGACTGACTCACTGACTGACCGAGACTGACTGACTAACTGCCTGACTGACTGAGACTGGACTGACTGACTGCTTGACTCTCTGACTGGCTATTTCACTGACTGACTGAATGACTAAATGACTGACTGACACTGACTGACTGCTTGACTACTGTTATGGCTTACCTTGTGGTGGTACATTGCGTTGTTCACAGCTAGTGTAAAGAGCTTAGCTGCCTCACAAGAAATCGCAGATTTACTAAAAATGATTCATTTATTGCTTAAGAACATTAGCATCTGAGCCGAGCATTTTCAATTGTGATACTGGGTGCACATCTTTAGGAACAGGCACAATATATAAACAACCATGACATGTGATGAAAAACAGTACCGATTAAATCATTGAAGAACAGAATGTGAAAAATTCAAAAAAAAACGGGTCACTCGCACAAAAATTGAAAAGTGGTAGCTCATCTGATTCTGCTGGATATGAAGGGAGCACGGAGGCGACCTTGGGTCGCGCGGCGGGCTGTAGAAACGACCTCTAACTAGCCCCCGTTTGGTTAACACTTGCGCACATAGAACACACTTTTTTCTTCGCCTTATAGGCCACAAACACTGCTTGTCGATGATTTCTTGGTGTCGGGAGAGGACTTCTACCGCAGGGGAATGGAGGAAACTCCTTCCATCACATCTGGGAAATAGAAATTGGTGCTTGGGCGGGCGAAGCGAGCTGCGCCATTTTCGAGCGTGGTCTTTCGGTCCGGGGCATATATTGCGTCGTAGATGAGCGGATTTTGGAATGTTCTTCGAGATGAGGGCTCCGGGCGCAGGAAGGGCTGCCGGCTCCTTGAGGTTAGATATTCATCTTTAATAAAACCAACAGGGGGTTGCCCACCAGGGCCTGTAGCTTGTAGGTTTCATTCCGTTGGGATCGGAGTTCATCTTCCACAGAGTCAAGCTTTCAGCTCCCTTCGAAGAGTATCAGATGCCAGTTTCCTTATTTTTTTCCTTGGTTAAATAATGATGACTTAAGTTAAAAAATAAAGTTATTTGTTAAACAATAATCATAGCGGAGGATTTCTTTTTCCTTCTTCTCCAGGCCTCCTCTCGAATCTGAATCTTTTTCGCCATCCTAGCGGGAGACGCCAGCCAAAGGTAATAAAAAAATCTCTCTCTTCAGTTAGGGAGAGAAACTGGTTTTCTCCTGAAGCATCCTTCCCGTGCTGCCATCTAGGTTGGGTGCGTGGCGTTATTTGATTTATGGTGTAAAATCCATTTCTTGTGAAAATTGTGACAAGCTTTGTTGTCACAACTACCTGACTGACTGCTTGACTGACTAACTGACTGGACAGGACTGACCGACTGACTGACTGACAGACTGACTGAATAAGGATGACTGACAGACTGACTGAATAAGGCTGACTGACTGACTGACTGCCTGACTGACTGAATAAGGCTGACCGACTGACTGACTGCCTGACTGACTGACTGACTGAATGACTGACTGACTGACTGACTGACCGAGACTGACTGACTGACTGACTGACTGACTGACTGAGACTGACTGACTGACTGACTGACTGAGACTGACTGACTGTTTTAGTGACTAACTGACTGCACAGGACTGACCGACTGACTGACTGACTGACTGCCTGACTGACTGACTGACAGAAAGACTGACTGACTGGACTGACTGACTGAGACTGAATGACTGAGTGCTTGACTGATTGACTGTCAGACTGACTGACTGACTTCGCAAAAGGGAAAAATAAAAAAAAAAAGAATTATAAAATTAGAAAAAAATATTTGCATTTCAGATTTCCTTTCCGGCTGGGATTTGAACCCAGGGCGACACTCATGGAAGCCCAACGCTCTCGCCAATATACTATCGGATCTCTGTTGATCGGTGTCTTAATTATAATAAAAACAAAAAATGCACCTTAGTAATTATTGATCTAAAATCTTTGAAATCTAAAGGTGGAATGATTAAACTGACTCAGAATTTTCTTCCGTACATAAATAATCCTTATTTGCAAAAGAAAGAAATTGAAAAAAAAAGGAATCTTCAAATTAGAAGAGAAATATATACATGGAAGATTTTCGTTCCGGCCGGGACTCGAACCCAGTACCACGCGCTTGGAACCCAACGGTCTAGCCATTAGGCTACCGGAGCTCTGGCGATGGAAGTCTTAAATATAATAAAAACAAAAAATGCACCTTGGTAATTATTGATTCAAACACTTTGAAATTTACAGGTCGAATAATTAAACTGACTCAGAATTTTTCTCCCTACATAAATAATCAGTATTCGCAAAAGAGAAAAATTAAAAAAAAAAGAAGAAGAAATTTCAAATTAGAAACTAAAAGTATACATTGAAGATTTTCTTTCAGGCTGGGACTCGAACCCAGGGCCACTCGCTTGGAAGCCTAACACTCTAGCCATTAGTCTATGGGAGCTCTGTCGGTGGGAGTTTTAAATATAATAAAAACAAAAAATGCACCTTGGTAATTGTTTATTTAAACACTTTGAAATCTTCGTGTCGAAAAATTAAACTGACTCAGAATTTTCTTCCCTACATAAATAATCAATAATTGCAAAGGAAAGAAATTGAAAAAAAAAAGAATTTTCAAATTAGAAAAGAAATATATACATTGAAGATATTCGCTCCGGCTGGGACTCGAACCCAGGCCACTCGCTTGGAAGACCAACGGTCTAGCCATTAGGCTATCGGAGTTCTGTCGAGCGGAGTCTTACTGCCTGACTGATACTGCCTGACTGACAGACTGACTCACTGACTGACTGATACTGACAGACTGACCCACTGACTGACCGAGACTGACTGACTAACTGCCTGACTGACTGAGACTGGACTGACTGACTGACTGACTGACTGACTGACTAACTGACTGACTGAGACTGACTGACTGACTGCTTGACTCTCTGACTGGCTATTTCACTGACTGACTGAATGACTAAATGACTGACTGACACTGACTGACTGACTGCTTGACTACCTGACTGAGTGCTTGACTGACTAACTGACTGGACAGGACTGACCGACTGACTGACTGACAGACTGACTGAATAAGGATGACTGACAGACTGACTGAATAAGGCTGACTGACTGACTGACTGACAGACTGACTGAATAAGGCTGACCGACTGACTGACTGCCTGACTGACTGACTGACTGAATGACTGACTGACTGACTGACCGAGACTGACTGACTGACTGACTGAGACTGGACTGGACTGACTGACTGACTGACTGACTGAGACTGACTGACTGCTTTAGTGACTAACTGACTGCACAGGACTGACCGACTGACTGACTGACTGACTGCCTGACTGACTGACTGACTGAATGACTGACTGACTGAGACTAAATGACTGACTGCTTGACTGACTGGCTGAAGGACTAACTGACTGACTGAGTGACTGACTGACTGGACTGACTGACTGAGACCGAATGACTGAGTGCTTGACTGATTGACTGTCAGACTGACTGACTGACTTCGCAAAAGGGAAAAATAAAAAAAAAAGAATTATAAAATAATATTTGCATTTAAGATTTCCTTTCCGGCTGGGATTTGAACTCAGGGCGACACTCATGGAAGCCCAACGCTCTCGCCAATATACTATCGGATCTCTGTTGATCGGTGTCTTAATTATAATAAAAACAAAAAATGCACCTTAGTAATTATTGATCTAAAATCTTTGAAATCTAAAGGTCGAATGATTAAACTGACTCAGAATTTTCTTCCGTACATAAATAATCCATATTTGCAAAAGAAAGAAATTGAAAAAAAAAAGAATCTTCAAATTAGAAGAGAAATATATACATGGAAGATTTTAGTTCCGGCCGGGACTCGAACCCAGTACCACGCGCTTGGAACCCAACGGTCTAGCCATTAGGCTATCGGAGCTCTGTCGATGGAAGTCTTAAATATAATAAAAACAAAAAATGCACCTTGGTAATTATTGATTCAAACACTGTGAAATTTACAGGTCGAATAATTAAACTGACTCAGAATTTTTCTCCCTATATAAATAATCAATATTCGCAAAAGAGAAAAATTAAAAAAAAAGAAGAAGAAATTTCAAATTAGAAACTAAAAGTACACATTGAAGATTTTCGTTCAGGCTGGGACTCGAACCCAGGGCCACTCGCTTCGAAGCCTAACACTCTAGCCATTAGTCTATGGGAGCTCTGTCGGTGGGAGTTTTAAATATAATAAAAACAAAAAATGCACCTTGGTAATTGTTTATTTAAACACTTTGAAATCTTCGTGTCAAAAAATTAAACTGACTCAGAATTTTCTTCCCTACATAAATAATCAATAATTGCAAAGGAAAGAAATTGAAAAAAAAAAGAATTTTCAAATTAGAAAATAAATATATACATTGAAGATATTCGCTCCGGCTGGAACTCGAACCCAGGCCACTCGCTTGGAAGACCAGCGGTCTAGCCATTAGGCTATCGGAGTTCTGTCGAGCGGAGTCTTACTGCCTGACTGATACTGCCTGACTGACAGACTGACTCACTGACTGACTGATACTGACTGACTGACTCACTGACTGACCGAGACTGACTGACTAACTGCCTGACTGACTGAGACTGGACTGACTGACTGACTGACTGACTAACTGACTGACTGAGACTGACTGACTGACTGCTTGACTCTCTGACTGGCTATTTCACTGACTGACTGAATGACTAAATGACTGACTGACACTGACTGACTGACTGCTTGACTACCTGACTGACTGCTTGACTGACTAACTGACTGGACAGGACTGACCGACTGACTGACTGACAGACTGACTGAATAAGGATGACTGACAGACTGACTGAATAAGGCTGACCGACTGACTGACTGCCTGACTGACTGACTGACTGAATGACTGACTGACTGACTGACCGAGACTGACTGACTGACTGACTGAGACTGGACTGGACTGACTGACTGACTGACTGACTGAGACTGACTGACTGCTTTAGTGACTAACTGACTGCACAGGACTGACCGACTGACTGACTGACTGACTGCCTGACTGACTGACTGACTGAATGACTGACTGACTGAGACTAAATGACTGACTGCTTGACTGACTGGCTGAAGGACTAACTGACTGACTGAGTGACTGACTGACTGGACTGACTGACTGAGACTGAATGACTGAGTGCTTGACTGATTGACTGTCAGACTGACTGACTGACTTCGCAAAAGGGAAAAATAAAAAAAAAAGAATTATAAAATTAGAAAAAAATATTTGCATTTAAGATTTCCTTTCCGGCCGGGACTCGAACCCAGTACCACGCGCTAGGAACCCAACGGTCTAGCCATTAGGCTATCGGAGCTCTGTCGATGGAAGTCTTAAATATAATAAAAACAAAAAATGCACCTTGGTAATTATTGATTCAAACACTTTGAAATTTACAGGTCGAATAATTAAACTGACTCAGAATTTTTCTCCCTACATAAATAATCAATATTCGCAAAAGAGAAAAATTAAAAAAAAAAAGAAGAAGAAATTTCAAGTTAGAAACTAAAAGTACACATTGAAGATTTTCGTTCAGGCTGGGACTCGAACCCAGGGCCACTCGCTTGGAAGCCTAACACTCTAGCCATTAGTCTATGGGAGCTCTGTCGGTGGGAGTTTTAAATATAATAAAAACAAAAAATGCACCTTGGTAATTGTTTATTTAAACACTTTGAAATCTTCGTGTCGAAAAATTAAACTGACTCAGAATTTTCTTCCCTACATAAATAATCAATAATTGCAAAGGAAAGAAATTGAAAAAAAAAAAAGAATTTTCAAATTAGAAAAGAAATATATACATTGAAGATATTCGCTCCGGCTGGGACTCGAACCCAGGCCACTCGCTTGGAAGACCAGCGGTCTAGCCATTAGGCTATCGGAGTTCTGTCGAGCGGAGTCTTACTGCCTGACTGATACTGCCTGACTGACAGACTGACTCACTGACTGACTGATACTGACTGACTGACTCACTGACTGACCGAGACTGACTGACTAACTGCCTGACTGACTGAGACTGGACTGACTGACTGACTGACTGAATGACTGACTAACTGACTGACTGAGACTGACTGACTGACTGCTTGACTCTCTGACTGGCTATTTCACTGACTGACTGAATGACTAAATGACTGACTGACACTGACTGACTGACTGCTTGACTACCTGACTGACTGCTTGACTGACTAACTGATTGGACAGGACTGACCGACTGACTGACTGACAGACTGCCTGACTGACTGACTGACTGAATGACTGACTGACTGAGACTGACTGACTGCTTTAGTGACTAACTGACTGCACAGGACTGTCCGACTGACTGACTGCCTGACTGCCTGACTGACTGACTGACTGAATGACTGACTGACTGAGACTAAATGACTGACTGCTTGACTGACTGGCTGAAGGACTAACTGACTGACTGAGTGACTGACTGACTGGACTGACTGACTGAGACTGAATGACTGAGTGCTTGACTGACTGGACTGACTGACTGAGACTGAATGACTGAGTGCTTGACTGATTGACTGTCAGACTGACTGACTGACTAACTGACTGACTGAGACTGACTGACTGACTGCTTGACTCTCTGACTGGCTATTTCACTGACTGACTGAATGACTAAATGACTGACTGACACTGACTGACTGACTGCTTGACTACCTGACTGACTGCTTGACTGACTAACTGACTGGACAGGACTGACCGACTGACTGACTGACAGACTGACTGAATAAGGATGACTGACAGACTGACTGAATAAGGCTGACTGACTGACTGACTGACAGACTGACTGAATAAGGCTGACCGACTGACTGACTGCCTGACTGACTGACTGAATGACTGACTGACTGACTGACCGAGACTGACTGACTGAGACTGGACTGGACTGACTGACTGACTGACTGACTGAGACTGACTGACTGCTTTAGTGACTAACTGACTGCACAGGACTGACCGACTGACTGACTGACTGCCTGACTGACTGACTGACTGACTGAATGACTGACTGACTGAGACTAAATGACTGACTGCTTGACTGACTGGCTGAAGGACTAACTGACTGACTGAGTGACTGACTGACTGGACTGACTGACTGAGACTGAATGACTGAGTGCTTGACTGATTGACTGTCAGACTGACTGACTGACTTCGCAAAAGGGAAAAATAAAAAAAAAAGAATTATAAAATTAGAAAAAAATATTTGCATTTAAGATTTCCTTTCCGGCCGGGACTCGAACCCAGTACCACGCGCTAGGAACCCAACGGTCTAGCCATTAGGCTATCGGAGCTCTGTCGATGGAAGTCTTAAATATAATAAAAACAAAAAATGCACCTTGGTAATTATTGATTCAAACACTTTGAAATTTACAGGTCGAATAATTAAACTGACTCAGAATTTTTCTCCCTACATAAATAATCAATATTCGCAAAAGAGAAAAAATAAAAAAAAAAGAAGAAGAAATTTCAAATTAGAAACTAAAAGTATACATTGAAGATTTTCGTTCAGGCTGGGACTCGAACCCAGGGCCACTCGCTTGGAAGCCTAACACTCTAGCCATTAGTCTATGGGAGCTCTGTCGGTGGGAGTTTTAAATATAATAAAAACAAAAAATGCACCTTGGTAATTGTTTATTTAAACACTTTGAAATCTTTGTGTCGAAAAATTAAACTGACTCAGAATTTTCTTCCGTACATAAATAATCAATAATTGCAAAGGAAAGAAATTGAAAAAAAAAAAGAATTTTTAAATTAGAAAAGAAATATATACATTGAAGATATTCGCTCCGGCTGGGACTCGAACCCAGGCCACTCGCTTGGAAGACCAGCGGTCTAGCCATTAGGCTATCGGAGTTCTGTCGAGCGGAGTCTTACTGCCTGACTGATACTGCCTGACTGACAGACTGACTCACTGACTGACTGATACTGACTGACTGACTCACTGACTGACCGAGACTGACTGACTAACTGCCTGACTGACTGAGACTGGACTGACTGACTGACTGACTGACTGACTGACTAACTGACTGACTGAGACTGACTGACTGACTGCTTGACTCTCTGACTGGCTATTTCACTGACTGACTGAATGACTAAATGACTGACTGACACTGACTGACTGACTGCTTGACTACCTGACTGACTGCTTGACTGACTAACTGACTGGACAGGACTGACCGACTGACTGACTGACAGACTGACTGAATAAGGATGACTGACAGACTGACTGAATAAGGCTGACTGACTGACTGACTGACAGACTGACTGAATAAGGCTGACCGACTGACTGACTGCCTGACTGACTGACTGACTGAATGACTGACTGACTGACTGACCGAGACTGACTGACTGAGACTGGACTGGACTGACTGACTGACTGACTGACTGAGACTGACTGACTGCTTTAGTGACTAACTGACTGCACAGGACTGACCGACTGACTGACTGACTGCCTGGCTGACTGACTGACTGACTGAATGACTGACTGACTGAGACTAAATGACTGACTGCTTGACTGACTGGCTGAAGGACTAACTGACTGACTGAGTGACTGACTGACTGGACTGACTGACTGAGACTGAATGACTGAGTGCTTGACTGATTGACTGTCAGACTGACTGACTGACTTCGCAAAAGGGAAAAATAAAAAAAAAAGAATTATAAAATTAGAAAAAAATATTTGCATTTAAGATTTCCTTTCCGGCCGGGACTCGAACCCAGTACCACGCGCTAGGAACCCAACGGTCTAGCCATTAGGCTATCGGAGCTCTGTCGATGGAAGTCTTAAATATAATAAAAACAAAAAATGCACCTTGGTAATTATTGATTCAAACACTTTGAAATTTACAGGTCGAATAATTAAACTGACTCAGAATTTTTCTCCCTACATAAATAATCAATATTCGCAAAAGAGAAAAATTAAAAAAAAAAGAAGAAGAAATTTCAAATTAGAAACTAAAAGTATACATTGAAGATTTTCGTTCAGGCTGGGACTCGAACCCAGGGCCACTCGCTTGGAAGCCTAACACTCTAGCCATTAGTCTATGGGAGCTCTGTCGGTGGGAGTTTTAAATATAATAAAAACAAAAAATGCACCTTGGTAATTGTTTATTTAAACACTTTGAAATCTTCGTGTCGAAAAATTAAACTGACTCAGAATTTTCTTCCGTACATAAATAATCAATAATTGCAAAGGAAAGAAATTGAAAAAAAAAAGAATTTTTAAATTAGAAAAGAAATATATACATTGAAGATATTCGCTCCGGCTGGGACTCGAACCCAGGCCACTCGCTTGGAAGACCAGCGGTCTAGCCATTAGGCTATCGGAGTTCTGTCGAGCGGAGTCTTACTGCCTGACTGATACTGCCTGACTGACAGACTGACTCACTGACTGACTGATACTGACTGACTGACTCACTGACTGACCGAGACTGACTGACTAACTGCCTGACTGACTGAGACTGGACTGACTGACTGACTGACTGACTGACTGACTAACTGACTGACTGAGACTGACTGACTGACTGCTTGACTCTCTGACTGGCTATTTCACTGACTGACTGAATGACTAAATGACTGACTGACACTGACTGACTGACTGCTTGACTACCTGACTGACTGCTTGACTGACTAACTGACTGGACAGGACTGACCGACTGACTGACTGACAGACTGACTGAATAAGGATGACTGACAGACTGACTGAATAAGGCTGACTGACTGACTGACTGACAGACTGACTGAATAAGGCTGACCGACTGACTGACTGCCTGACTGACTGACTGACTGAATGACTGACTGACTGACTGACCGAGACTGACTGACTGAGACTGGACTGGACTGACTGACTGACTGACTGACTGAGACTGACTGACTGCTTTAGTGACTAACTGACTGCACAGGACTGACCGACTGACTGACTGACTGCCTGGCTGACTGACTGACTGACTGAATGACTGACTGACTGAGACTAAATGACTGACTGCTTGACTGACTGGCTGAAGGACTAACTGACTGACTGAGTGACTGACTGACTGGACTGACTGACTGAGACTGAATGACTGAGTGCTTGACTGATTGACTGTCAGACTGACTGACTGACTTCGCAAAAGGGAAAAATAAAAAAAAAAGAATTATAAAATTAGAAAAAAATATTTGCATTTAAGATTTCCTTTCCGGCCGGGACTCGAACCCAGTACCACGCGCTAGGAACCCAACGGTCTAGCCATTAGGCTATCGGAGCTCTGTCGATGGAAGTCTTAAATATAATAAAAACAAAAAATGCACCTTGGTAATTATTGATTCAAACACTTTGAAATTTACAGGTCGAATAATTAAACTGACTCAGAATTTTTCTCCCTACATAAATAATCAATATTCGCAAAAGAGAAAAATTAAAAAAAAAGAAGAAGAAATTTCAAATTAGAAACTAAAAGTATACATTGAAGATTTTCGTTCAGGCTGGGACTCGAACCCAGGGCCACTCGCTTGGAAGCCTAACACACTAGCCATTAGTCTATGGGAGCTCTGTCGGTGGGAGTTTTAAATATAATAAAAACAAAAAATGCACCTTGGTAATTGTTTATTTAAACACTTTGAAATCTTCGTGTCGAAAAATTAAACTGACTCAGAATTTTCTTCCCTACATAAATAATCAATAATTGCAAAGGAAAGAAATTGAAAAAAAAAAGAATTTTCAAATTAGAAAAGAAATATATACATTGAAGATATTCGCTTCGGCTGGGACTCGAACCCAGGCCACTCGCTTGGAAGACCAGCGGTCTAGCCATTAGGCTATCGGAGTTCTGTCGAGCGGAGTCTTACTGCCTGACTGATACTGCCTGACTGCAGACTGACTTACTGACTGACTGATACTGACTGACTGACTCACTGACTGACCGAGACTGACTGACTAACTGCCTGACTGACTGAGACTGGACTGACTGACTGACTGACTGACTGACTGACTAACTGACTGACTGAGACTGACTGACTGACTGCTTGACTCTCTGACTGGCTATTTCACTGACTGACTGAATGACTAAATGACTGACTGACACTGACTGACTGACTGCTTGACTACCTGACTGACTGCTTGACTGACTAACTGACTGGACAGGACTGACCGACTGACTGACTGACAGACTGACTGAATAAGGATGACTGACTGACTGACTGAATGACTGACTGACTGACTGACCGAGACTGACTGACTGACTGACTGAGACTGGACTGGACTGACTGACTGACTGAGACTGACTGACTGCTTTAGTGACTAACTGACTGCACAGGACTGACCGACTGACTGACTGACTGACTGCCTGACTGACTGAGTGACTGAATGACTGACTGACTGAGACTAAATGACTGACTGCTTGACTGACTGGCTGAAGGACTACCTGACTGACTGAGTGACTGACTGACTGGACTGACTGACTGAGACTGAATGACTGAGTGCTTGACTGATTGACTGTCAGACTGACTGACTGACTTCGCAAAAGGGAAAAATAAAAAAAAAAAGAATTATAAAATTAGAAAAAAATATTTGCATTTAAGATTTCCTTTCCGGCTGGGATTTGAACCCAGGGCGACACTCATGGAAGCCCAACGCTCTCGCCAATATACTATCGGATCTCTGTTGATCGGTGTCTTAATTATAATAAAAACAAAAAATGCACCTTAGTAATTATTGATCTAAAATCTTTGAAATCTAAAGGTCGAATGATTAAACTGACTCAGAATTTTCTTCCGTACATAAATAATCGATATTTGCCAAAGAAAGAAAATGAAAAAAAAATTTTTTTCAAATTAGAAAAGGTATATATACATTGAAGATTTTCGTTCCGGCCGGGACTCGAACCCAGTACCAGCCGCTAGGAACCCAACGGTCTAGCCATTAGGCTATCGGAGCTCTGTCGATGGAAGTCTTAAATATAATAAAAACAAAAAATGCACCTTGGTAATTATTGATTCAAACACTTTGAAATTTACAGGTCGAATAATTAAACTGACTCAGAATTTTTCTCCCTACATAAATAATCAATATTCGCAAAAGAGAAAAATTAAAAAAAAAAGAAGAAGAAATTTCAAATTAGAAACTAAAAGTATACATTGAAGATTTTCGTTCAGGCTGGGACTCGAACCCAGGGCCACTCGCTTGGAAGCCTAACACTCTAGCCATTAGTCTATGGGAGCTCTGTCGGTGGGAGTTTTAAATATAATAAAAACAAAAAATGCACCTTGGTAATTGCTTATTTAAACACTTTGAAATCTTCGTGTCGAAAAATTAAACTGACTCAGAATTTTCTTCCCTACATAAATAATCAATAATTGCAAAGGAAAGAAATTGAAAAAAAAAAGAATTTTCAAATTAGAAAAGAAATATATACATTGAAGATATTCGCTCCGGCTGGGACTCGAACCCAGGCCACTCGCTTGGAAGATCAGCGGTCTAGCCATTAGGCTATCGGAGTTCTGTCGAGCGGAGTCTTACTGCCTGACTGATACTGCCTGACTGACAGACTGACTCACTGACTGACTGATACTGACTGACTGACTCACTGACTGACCGAGACTGACTGACTAACTGCCTGACTGACTGACTGACTGACTGACTGACTAACTGACTGACTGAGAATGACTGATTGACGGCTTGACTCTCTGACTGGCTATTGCACTGACTGACTGAATGACTAAATGACTGACTGACACTGACTGACTGACTGCTTGACTACCTGACTGACTGCTTGACTGACTAACTGACTGGACAGGACTGACCGACTGACTGACTGACAGACTGACTGAATAAGGATGACCGACAGACTGACTGAATAAGGCTGACTGACTGACTGACTGACAGACTGACTGAATAAGGCTGACCGACTGACTGACTGCCTGACTGACTGACTGACTGACTGACTGACTGAGACTGGACTGGACTGACTGACTGACTGACTGACTGAGACTGACTGACTGCTTTAGTGACTAACTGACTGCACAGGACTGACCGACTGACTGACTGCCTGACTGACTGACTGACTGAATGACTGACTGACTGAGACTAAATGACTGACTGCTTGACTGACTGGCTGAAGGACTACCTGACTGACTGACTGACTGGACTGACTGACTGAGACTGAATGACTGAGTGCTTGACTGATTGACTGTCAGACTGACTGACTGACTTCGCAAAAGGGAAAAATAAAAAAAAAAGAATTATAAAATTAGAAAAAAATATTTGCATTTAAGATTTCCTTTCCGGCTGGGATTTGAACCCAGGGCGACACTCATGGAAGCCCAACGCTCTCGCCAATATACTATCGGATCTCTGTTGATCGGTGTCTTAATTATAATAAAAACAAAAAATGCACCTTAGTAATTATTGATCTAAAATCTTTGAAATCTAAAGGTCGAATGATTAAACTGACTCAGAATTTTCTTCCGTACATAAATAATCGATATTTGCAAAAGAAAGAAAATGAAAAAAAAAATTTTTTCAAATTAGAAAAGGTATATATACATTGAAGATTTTCGTTCCGGCCGGGACTCGAACCCAGTACCAGCCGCTAGGAACCCAACGGTCTAGCCATTAGGCTATCGGAGCTCTGTCGATGGAAGTCTTAAATATAATAAAAACAAAAAATGCACCTTGGTAATTATTGATTCAAACACTTTGAAATTTACAGGTCGAATAATTAAACTGACTCAGAATTTTTCTCCCTACATAAATAATCAATATTCGCAAAAGAGAAAAATTAAAAAAAAAAGAAGAAGAAATTTCAAATTAGAAACTAAAAGTATACATTGAAGATTTTCGTTCAGGCTGGGACTCGAACCCAGGGCCACTCGCTTGGAAGCCTAACACTCTAGCCATTAGTCTATGGGAGCTCTGTCGGTGGGAGTTTTAAATATAATAAAAACAAAAAATGCACCTTGGTAATTGCTTATTTAAACACTTTGAAATCTTCGTGTCGAAAAATTAAACTGACTCAGAATTTTCTTCCCTACATAAATAATCAATAATTGCAAAGGAAAGAAATTGAAAAAAAAAAGAATTTTCAAATTAGAAAAGAAATATATACATTGAAGATATTCGCTCCGGCTGGGACTCGAACCCAGGCCACTCGCTTGGAAGATCAGCGGTCTAGCCATTAGGCTATCGGAGTTCTGTCGAGCGGAGTCTTACTGTCTGACTGATACTGCCTGACTGACAGACTGACTCACTGACTGACTGATACTGACTGACTGACTCACTGACTGACTAACTGCCTGACTGACTAACTGCCTGACTGACTGACTGACTGACTAACTGACTGACTGAGAATGACTGATTGACGGCTTGACTCTCTGACTGGCTATTGCACTGACTGACTGAATGACTAAATGACTGACTGACACTGACTGACTGACTGCTTGACTACCTGACTGACTGCTTGACTGACTAACCGACTGGACAGGACTGACCGACTGACTGACTGACAGACTGACTGAATAAGGATGACTGACAGACTGACTGAATAAGGCTGACTGACTGACTGACTGACAGACTGACTGAATAAGGCTGACCGACTGACTGACTGCCTGACTGACTGACTGACTGACTGACTGACCGAGACTGACTGACTGACTGACTGAGACTGGACTGGACTGACTGACTGACTGACTGACTGACTGAGACTGACTGACTGCTTTAGTGACTAACTGACTGCACAGGACTGACCGACTGACTGACTGACTGACTGCCTGACTGACTGACTGACTGAATGACTGACTGACTGAGACTAAATGACTGACTGCTTGACTGACTGGCTGAAGGACTAACTGACTGACTGAGTGACTGACTGACTGGACTGACTGACTGAGACTGAATGACTGAGTGCTTGACTGATTGACTGTCAGACTGACTTCGCAAAAGGGAAAAATAAAAAAAAAAAGAATTATAAAATTAGAAAAAAATATTTGCATTTAAGATTTCCTTTCCGGCCGGGACTCGAACCCAGTACCACGCGCTAGGAACCCAACGGTCTAGCCATTAGGCTATCGGAGCTCTGTCGATGGAAGTCTTAAATATAATAAAAACAAAAAATGCACCTTGGTAATTATTGATTCAAACACTTTGAAATTTACAGGTCGAATAATTAAACTGACTCAGAATTTTTCTCCCTACATAAATAATCAATATTCGCAAAAGAGAAAAATTAAAAAAAAAAGAAGAAGAAATTTCAAATTAGAAACTAAAAGTATACATTGAAGATTTTCGTTCAGGCTGGGACTCGAACCCAGGGCCACTCGCTTGAAAGCCTAACACTCTAGCCATTAGTCTATGGGAGCTCTGTCGGTGGGAGTTTTAAATATAATAAAAACAAAAAATGCACCTTGGTAATTGTTTATTTAAACACTTTGAAATTCGTGTCGAAAAATTAAACTGACTCAGAATTTTCTTCCCTACATAAATAATCAATAATTGCAAAGGAAAGAAATTGAAAAAAAAAAGAATTTTCAAATTAGAAAAGAAATATATACATTGAAGATATTCGCTCCGGCTGGGACTCGAACCCAGGCCACTCGCTTGGAAGACCAGCGGTCTAGCCATTAGGCTATCGGAGTTCTGTCGAGCGGAGTCTTACTGCCTGACTGATACTGCCTGACTGACAGACTGACTCACTGACTGACTGATACTGACTGACTGACTCACTGACTGACCGAGACTGACTGACTAACTGCCTGACTGACTGAGACTGGACTGACTGACTGACTGACTGACTAACTGACTGACTGAGACTGAATGACTGACTGCTTGACTCTCTGACTGGCTATTTCACTGACTGACTGAATAAGGATGACTGACAGACTGACTGAATAAGGCTGACTGACTGACTGACTGACAGACTGACTGAATAAGGCTGACCGACTGACTGACTGCCTGACTGACTGACTGACTGAATGACTGACTGACTGACTGACCGAGACTGACTGACTGACTGACTGAGACTGGACTGGACTGACTGACTGACTGACTGACTGAGACTGACTGACTGCTTTAGTGACTAACTGACTGCACAGGACTGACCGACTGACTGACTGACTGACTGCCTGACTGACTGACTGACTGAATGACTGACTGACTGAGACTAAATGACTGACTGCTTGACTGACTGGCTGAAGGACTAACTGACTGACTGAGTGACTGACTGACTGGACTGACTGACTGAGACTGAATGACTGAGTGCTTGACTGATTGACTGTCAGACTGACTGACTGACTTCGCAAAAGGGAAAAATAAAAAAAAAAGAATTATAAAATTAGAAAAAAATATTTGCATTTAAGATTTCCTTTCCGGCTGGGATTTGAACCCAGGGCGACACTCATGGAAGCCCAACGCTCTCGCCAATAAACTATCGGATCTCTGTTGATCGGTGTCTTAATTATAATAAAAACAAAAAATGCACCTTGGTAATTATTGATCAAAAATCTTTGAAATCTAAAGGTCGAATGATTAAACTGACTCAGAATTTTCTTCCGTACATAAATAATCGATATTTGCAAAAGAAAGAAAATGAAAGAAAAAAAGAATTTGCAAATTAGAAAAGGTATATATACATTGAAGATTTTCGTTCCGGCCGGGACTCGAACCCAGTACCACGCGCTAGGAACCCAACGGTCTAGCCATTAGGCTATCGGAGTTCTGTCGAGCGGAGTCTTACTGCCTGACTGATACTGCCTGACTGACAGACTGACTCACTGACTGACTGATACTGACTGACTGACTCACTGACTGACCGAGACTGACTGACTAACTGCCTGACTGACTGAGACTGGACTGACTGACTGACTGACTGACTGACTGACTAACTGACTGACTGAGACTGACTGACTGACTGCTTGACTCTCTGACTGGCTATTTCACTGACTGACTGAATGACTAAATGACTGACTGACACTGACTGACTGACTGCTTGACTACCTGACTGACTGCTTGACTGACTAACTGACTGGACAGGACTGACCGACTGACTGACTGACAGACTGACTGAATAAGGATGACTGACAGACTGACTGAATAAGGCTGACTGACTGACTGACTGACAGACTGACTGAATAAGGCTGACCGACTGACTGACTGCCTGACTGACTGACTGACTGACTGACTGACCGAGACTGACTGACTGACTGACTGAGACTGGACTGGACTGACTGACTGACTGACTGACTGACTGAGACTGACTGACTGCTTTAGTGACTAACTGACTGCACAGGACTGACCGACTGACTGACTGACTGACTGCCTGACTGACTGACTGACTGAATGACTGACTGACTGAGACTAAATGACTGACTGCTTGACTGACTGGCTGAAGGACTAACTGACTGACTGAGTGACTGACTGACTGGACTGACTGACTGAGACTGAATGACTGAGTGCTTGACTGATTGACTGTCAGACTGACTTCGCAAAAGGGAAAAATAAAAAAAAAAGAATTATAAAATTAGAAAAAAATATTTGCATTTAAGATTTCCTTTCCGGCCGGGACTCGAACCCAGTACCACGCGCTAGGAACCCAACGGTCTAGCCATTAGGCTATCGGAGCTCTGTCGATGGAAGTCTTAAATATAATAAAAACAAAAAATGCACCTTGGTAATTATTGATTCAAACACTTTGAAATTTACAGGTCGAATAATTAAACTGACTCAGAATTTTTCTCCCTACATAAATAATCAATATTCGCAAAAGAGAAAAATTAAAAAAAAAAGAAGAAGAAATTTCAAATTAGAAACTAAAAGTATACATTGAAGATTTTCGTTCAGGCTGGGACTCGAACCCAGGGCCACTCGCTTGAAAGCCTAACACTCTAGCCATTAGTCTATGGGAGCTCTGTCGGTGGGAGTTTTAAATATAATAAAAACAAAAAATGCACCTTGGTAATTGTTTATTTAAACACTTTGAAATTCGTGTCGAAAAATTAAACTGACTCAGAATTTTCTTCCCTACATAAATAATCAATAATTGCAAAGGAAAGAAATTGAAAAAAAAAAGAATTTTCAAATTAGAAAAGAAATATATACATTGAAGATATTCGCTCCGGCTGGGACTCGAACCCAGGCCACTCGCTTGGAAGACCAGCGGTCTAGCCATTAGGCTATCGGAGTTCTGTCGAGCGGAGTCTTACTGCCTGACTGATACTGCCTGACTGATAGACTGACTCACTGACTGACTGATACTGACTGACTGACTCACTGACTGACCGAGACTGACTGACTAACTGCCTGACTGACTGAGACTGGACTGACTGACTGACTGACTGACTAACTGACTGACTGAGACTGAATGACTAACTGACTGACTGAGACTGAATGACTGACTGCTTGACTCTCTGACTGGCTATTTCACTGACTGACTGAATAAGGATGACTGACAGACTGACTGAATAAGGCTGACTGACTGACTGACTGACAGACTGACTGAATAAGGCTGACCGACTGACTGACTGCCTGACTGACTGACTGACTGAATGACTGACTGACTGACTGACCGAGACTGACTGACTGACTGACTGAGACTGGACTGGACTGACTGACTGACTGACTGACTGAGACTGACTGACTGCTTTAGTGACTAACTGACTGCACAGGACTGACCGACTGACTGACTGACTGACTGCCTGACTGACTGACTGACTGAATGACTGACTGACTGAGACTAAATGACTGACTGCTTGACTGACTGGCTGAAGGACTAACTGACTGACTGAGTGACTGACTGACTGGACTGACTGACTGAGACTGAATGACTGAGTGCTTGACTGATTGACTGTCAGACTGACTGACTGACTTCGCAAAAGGGAAAAATAAAAAAAAAAAGAATTATAAAATTAGAAAAAAATATTTGCATTTAAGATTTCCTTTCCGGCTGGGATTTGAACCCAGGGCGACACTCATGGAAGCCCAACGCTCTCGCCAATATACTATCGGATCTCTGTGGATCGGTGTCTTAATTATAATAAAAACAAAAAATGCACCTTGGTAATTATTAATCTAAAATCTTTGAAATCTAAAGGTCGAATGATTAAACTGACTCAGAATTTCCTTTCGTACATAAATAATCGATATTTGCAAAAGAAAGAAAATGAAAAAAAAAAAAGAATTTGCAAATTAGAAAAGGTATATATACATTGAAGATTTTCGTTCCGGCCGGGACTCGAACCCAGTACCACGCGCTAGGAACCCAACGGTCTAGCCATTAGGCTATCGGAGCTCTGTCGATGGAAGTCTTAAATATAATAAAAACAAAAAATGCACCTTGGTAATTATTGATTCAAACACTTTGAAATTTACAGGTCGAATAATTAAACTGACTCAGAATTTTTCTCCCTACATAAATAATCAATATTCGCAAAAGAGAAAAATTAAAAAAAAAAGAAGAAGAAATTTCAAATTAGAAACTAAAAGTATACATTGAAGATTTTCGTTCAGGCTGGGACTCGAACCCAGGGCCACTCGCTTGGAAGCCTAACACTCTAGCCATTAGTCTATGGGAGCTCTGTCGGTGGGAGTTTTAAATATAATAAAAACAAAAAATGCACCTTGGTAATTGTTTATTTAAACACTTTGAAATCTTCGTGTCGAAAAATTAAACTGACTCAGAATTTTCTTCCCTACATAAATAATCAATAATTGCAAAGGAAAGAAATTGAAAAAAAAAAGAATTTTCAAATTAGAAAAGAAATATATACATTGAAGATATTCGCTCCGGCTGGGACTCGAACCCAGGCCACTCGCTTTGAAGACCAGCGGTCTAGCCATTAGGCTATCGGAGTTCTGTCGAGCGGAGTCTTACTGCCTGACTGATACTGCCTGACTGACAGACTGACTCACTGACTGACTGATACTGACTGACTGACTCACTGACTGACCGAGACTGACTGACTAACTGCCTGACTGACTGAGACTGGACTGACTGACTGACTGACTGACTGACTGACTAACTGACTGACTGAGACTGACTGACTGACTGCTTGACTCTCTGACTGGCTATTTCACTGACTGACTGAATGACTAAATGACTGACTGACACTGACTGACTGACTGCTTGACTACCTGACTGACTGCTTGACTGACTAACTGACTGGACAGGACTGACCGACTGACTGACTGACAGACTGACTGAATAAGGATGACTGACAGACTGACTGAATAAGGCTGACTGACTGACTGACTGACTGACAGACTGACTGAATAAGGCTGACCGACTGACTGACTGCCTGACTGACTGACTGACTGAATGACTGACTGACTGACTGACCGAGACTGACTGACTGACTGACTGAGACTGGACTGGACTGACTGACTGACTGACTGACTGAGACTGACTGACTGCTTTAGTGACTAACTGACTGCACAGGACTGACCGACTGACTGACTGACTGACTGCCTGACTGACTGAATGACTGACTGACTGAGACTAAATGACTGACTGCTTGACTGACTGGCTGAAGGACTAACTGACTGACTGAGTGACTGACTGACTGGACTGACTGACTGAGACTGAATGACTGAGTGCTTGACTGATTGACTGTCAGACTGACTGACTGACTTCGCAAAAGGGAAAAATAAAAAAAAAAGAATTATAAAATTAGAAAAAAATATTTGCATTTAAGATTTCCTTTCCGGCCGGGACTCGAAAACAGTACTACGCGCTAGGAACCCAACGGTCTAGCCATTAGGCTATCGGAGCTCTGTCGATGGAAGTCTTAAATATAATAAAAACAAAAAATGCACCTTGGTAATTATTGATTCAAACACTTTGAAATTTACAGGTCGAATAATGTAACTGACTCAGAATTTTTCTCCCTACATAAATAATCAATATTCGCAAAAGAGAAAAATCAAAAAAAAAAGAAGAAGAAATTTCAAATTTACATTGAAGATTTTCGTTCAGGCTGGGACTCGAAGCCAGGGCCACTCGCTTGGAAGCCTAACACTCTAGCCATTAGTCTATGGGAGCTCTGTCGGTGGGAGTTTTAAATATAATAAAAACAAAAAATGCACCTTGGTAATTGTTTATTTAAACACTTTGAAATCTTCGTGTCGAAAAATTAAACTGACTCAGAATTTTCTTCCCTACATAAATAATCAATAATTGCAAAGGAAAGAAATTGAAAAAAAAAAGAATTTTCAAATTAGAAAAGAAATATATACATTGAAGATATTCGCTCCGGCTGGGACTCGAACCCAGGCCACTCGCTTGGAAGACCAGCGGTCTAGCCATTAAGCTATCGGAGTTCTGTCGAGCGGAGTCTTACTGCCTGACTGATACTGCCTGACTGACAGACTGACTCACTGACTGACTGAGACTGACTGCTTGACTCTCTGACTGGCTATTTCACTGACTGACTGAATGACTAAATGACTGACTGACACTGACTGACTGACTGCTTGACTACCTGACTGACTGCTTGACTGACTAACTGACTGGACAGGACTGACCGACTGACTGACTGACAGACTGACTGAATAAGGATGACTGACAGACTGACTGAATAAGGCTGACTGACTGACTGACTGACAGACTGACTGAATAAGGCTGACCGACTGACTGACTGCCTGACTGACTGACTGACTGAATGACTGACTGACTGACTGACCGAGACTGACTGACTGACTGACTGAGACTGGACTGGACTGACTGACTGACTGACTGACTGAGACTGACTGACTGCTTTAGTGACTAACTGACTGCACAGGACTGACCGACTGACTGACTGACTGACTGCCTGACTGACTGACTGACTGAATGACTGACTGACTGAGACTAAATGACTGACTGCTTGACTGACTGGCTGAAGGACTAACTGACTGACTGAGTGACTGACTGACTGGACTGACTGACTAAGACTGAATGACTGAGTGCTTGACTGATTGACTGTCAGACTGACTGACTGACTTCGCAAAAGGGAAAAATAAAAAAAAAGAATTATAAAATTAGAAAAAAATATTTGCATTTAAGATTTCCTTTCCGGCTGGGACTCGAACCCAATACCACGCGCTAGGAACCCAACGGTCTAGCCATTAGGCTATCGGAGCTCTGTCGATGGAAGTCTTAAATATAATAAAAACAAAAAATGCACCTTGGTAATTATTGATTCAAACACTTTGAAATTTACAGGTCGAATAATTAAACTGACTCAGAATTTTTCTCCCTGCATAAATAATCAATATTCGCAAAAGAGAAAAATTAAAAAAAAAGAAGAAGAAATTTCAAATTAGAAACTAAAAGTATACATTGAAGATTTTCGTTCAGGCTGGGACTCGAACCCAGGGCCACTCGCTTGGAAGCCTAACACTCTAGCCATTAGTCTATGGGCGCTCTGTCGGTGGGAGTTTTAAATATAATAAAAACAAAAAATGCACCTTGGTAATTGTTTATTTAAACACTTTGAAATCTTCGTGTCGAAAAATTAAACTGACTCAGAATTTTCTTCCCTACATAAATAATCAATAATTGCAAAGGAAAGAAATTGAAAAAAAAAAAGAATTTTCAAATTAGAAAAAAAATATATACATTGAAGATATTCGCTCCGGCTGGGACTCGAACCCAGGCCACTCGCTTGGAAGACCAGCGGTCTAGCCATTAGGCTATCGGAGTTCTGTCGAGCGGAGTCTTACTGCCTGACTGATACTGCCTGACTGACAGACTGACTCACTGACTGACTGATACTGACTGACTGACTCACTGACTGACCGAGACTGACTGACTAACTGCCTGAGACTGGACTGACTGAGACTGGACTGACTGACTGACTGACTGACTGACTGACTAACTGACTGACTGAGACTGACTGACTGACTGCTTGACTCTTTGACTGGCTATTTCACTGACTGACTGAATGACTAAATGACTGACTGACACTGACTGACTGACTGCTTGACTACCTGACTGACTGCTTGACTGACTAACTGACTGGACAGGACTGACCGACTGACTGACTGACAGACTGACTGAATAAGGATGACTGACAGACTGACTGAATAAGGCTGACTGACTGACTGACTGACAGACTGACTGAATAAGGCTGACCGACTGACTGACTGCCTGACTGACTGACTGACTGAATGACTGACTGACTGACTGACCGAGACTGACTGACTGACTGACTGAGACTGGACTGGACTGACTGACTGACTGACTGACTGAGACTGACTGACTGCTTTAGTGACTAACTGACTGCACAGGACTGACCGACTGACTGACTGCCTGACTGACTGACTGACTGAATGACTGACTGACTGAGACTAAATGACTGACTGCTTGACTGACTGGCTGAAGGACTAACTGACTGACTGAGTGACTGACTGACTGGACTGACTGACTGAGACTGAATGACTGAGTGCTTGACTGATTGACTGTCAGACTGACTGACTGACTTCGCAAAAGGGAAAAATAAAAAAAAAAGAATTATAAAATTAGAAAAAAATATTTGCATTTAAGATTTCCTTTCCGGCCGGGACTCGAACCCAGTACCACGCGCTAGGAACCCAACGGTCTAGCCATTAGGGTATCGGAGCTCTGTCGATGGAAGTCTTAAATATAATAAAAACAAAAAATGCACCTTGGTATTTATTGATTCAAAAACTTTGAAATTTACAGGTCGAATAATTAAACTGACTCAGAATTTTTCTCCCTACATAAATAATCAATATTCGCAAAAGAGAAAAATTAAAAAAAAAAGAAGAAGAAATTTCAAATTAGAAACTAAAAGTATACATTGAAGATTTTCGTTCAGGCTGGGACTCGAACCCAGGGCCACTCGCTTGGAAGCCTAACACTCTAGCCATTAGTCTATGGGAGCTCTGTCGGTGGGAGTTTTAAATATAATAAAAACAAAAAATGCACCTTGGTAATTGTTTATTTAAACACTTTGAAATCTTCGTGTCGAAAAATTAAACTGACTCAGAATTTTCTTCCCTACATAAATAATCAATAATTGCAAAGGAAAGAAATTGAAAAAAAAAAGAATTTTCAAATTAGAAAAGAAATATATACATTGAAGATATTCGCTCCGGCTGGGACTCGAACCCAGGCCACTCGCTTGGAAGACCAGCGGTCTAGCCATTAGGCTATCGGAGTTCTGTCGAGCGGAGTCTTACTGCCCGACTGATACTGCCTGACTGACAGACTGACTCACTGACTGACTGATACTGACTGACTGACTCACTGACTGACCGAGACTGACTGACTAACTGCCTGACTGACTGAGACTGGACTGACTGACTGACTGACTGACTGACTAACTGACTGACTGAGACTGACTGACTGACTGCTTGACTCTCTGACTGGCTATTTCACTGACTGACTGAATGACTAAATGACTGACTGACACTGACTGACTGACTGCTTGACTACCTGACTGACTGCTTGACTGACTAACTGACTGGACAGGACTGACCGACTGACTGACTGACAGACTGACTGAATAAGGATGACTGACAGACTGACTGAATAAGGCTGACCGACTGACTGACTGACTGACTGACTGACCGAGACTGACTGACTGACTGACTGAGACTGGACTGGACTGACTGACTGACTGACTGACTGAGACTGACTGACTGCTTTAGTGACTAACTGACTGCACAGGACTGACCGACTGACTGACTGACTGACTGCCTGACTGACTGACTGACTGAATGACTGACTGACTGAGACTAAATGACTGACTGCTTGACTGACTGGCTGAAGGACTAACTGACTGACTGAATGACTGACTGGACTGACTGACTAAGACTGAATGACTGAGTGCTTGACTGATTGACTGTCAGACTGACTGACTGACTTCGCAAAAGGGAAAAATAAAAAAAAAAAGAATTATAAAATTAGAAAAAAATATTTGCATTTAAGATTTCCTTTCCGGCTGGGACTCGAACCCAATACCACGCGCTAGGAACCCAACGGTCTAGCCATTAGGCTATCGGAGCTCTGTCGATGGAAGTCTTAAATATAATAAAAACAAAAAATGCACCTTGGTAATTATTGATTCAAACACTTTGAAATGTACAGGTCGAATAATTAAACTGACTCAGAATTTTTCTCCCTGCATAAATAATCAATATTCGCAAAAGAGAAAAATTAAAAAAAAAAGAAGAAGAAATTTCAAATTAGAAACTAAAAGTATACATTGAAGATTTTCGTTCAGGCTGGGACTCGAACCCAGGGCCACTCGCTTGGAAGCCTAACACTCTAGCCATTAGTCTATGGGAGCTCTGTCGGTGGGAGTTTTAAATATAATAAAAACAAAAAATGCACCTTGGTAATTGTTTATTTAAACACTTTGAAATCTTCGTGTCGAAAAATTAAACTGACTCAGAATTTTCTTCCCTACATAAATAATCAATAATTGCAAAGGAAAGAAATTGAAAAAAAAAAGAATTTTCAAATTAGAAAAAAAATATATACATTGAAGATATTCGCTCCGGCTGGGACTCGAACCCAGGCCACTCGCTTGGAAGACCAGCGGTCTAGCCATTAGGCTATCGGAGTTCTGTCGAGCGGAGTCTTACTGCCTGACTGATACTGCCTGACTGACAGACTGACTCACTGACTGACTGATACTGACTGACTGACTCACTGACTGACCGAGACTGACTGACTAACTGCCTGACTGACTGAGACTGGACTGACTGAGACTGGACTGACTGACTGACTGACTGACTGACTGACTAACTGACTGACTGAGACTGACTGACTGACTGCTTGACTCTTTGACTGGCTATTTCACTGACTGACTGAATGACTAAATGACTGACTGACACTGACTGACTGACTGCTTGACTACCTGACTGACTGCTTGACTGACTAACTGACTGGACAGGACTGACCGACTGACTGACTGACAGACTGACTGAATAAGGATGACTGACAGACTGACTGAATAAGGCTGACTGACAGACTGACTGAATAAGGCTGACTGACTGACTGACTGACAGACTGACTGAATAAGGCTGACCGACTGACTGACTGCCTGACTGACTGACTGACTGACCGAGACTGACTGACTGACTGACTGAGACTGGACTGGACTGACTGACTGACTGACTGACTGAGACTGACTGACTGCTTTAGTGACTAACTGACTGCACAGGACTGACCGACTGACTGACTGCCTGACTGACTGACTGACTGAATGACTGACTGACTGAGACTAAATGGCTGACTGCTTGACTGACTGGCTGAAGGACTAACTGACTGACTGAGTGACTGACTGACTGGACTGACTGACTGGACTGACTGACTGAGACTGAATGACTGAGTGCTTGACTGATTGACTGTCAGACTGACTGACTGACTTCGCAAAAGGGAAAAATAAAAAAAAAAGAATTATAAAATTAGAAAAAAATATTTGCATTTAAGATTTCCTTTCCGGCCGGGACTCGAACCCAGTACCACGCGCTAGGAACCCAACGGTCTAGCCATTAGGGTATCGGAGCTCTGTCGATGGAAGTCTTAAATATAATAAAAACAAAAAATGCACCTTGGTAATTATTGATTCAAACACTTTGAAATTTACAGGTCGAATAATTAAACTGACTCAGAATTTTTCTCCCTACATAAATAATCAATATTCGCAAAAGAGAAAAATTAAAAAAAAAAAGAAGAAGAAATTTCAAATTAGAAACTAAAAGTATACATTGAAGATTTTCGTTCAGGCTGGGACTCGAACCCAGGGCCACTCGCTTGGAAGCCTAACACTCTAGCCATTAGTCTATGGGAGCTCTGTCGGTGGGAGTTTTAAATATAATAAAAACAAAAAATGCACCTTGGTAATTGTTTATTTAAACACTTTGAAATCTTCGTGTCGAAAAATTAAACTGACTCAGAATTTTCTTCCCTACATAAATAATCAATAATTGCAAAGGAAAGAAATTGAAAAAAAAAAGAATTTTCAAATTAGAAAAGAAATATATACATTGATATTCGCTCCGGCTGGGACTCGAACCCAGGCCACTCGCTTGGAAGACCAGCGGTCTAGCCATTAGGCTATCGGAGTTCTGTCGAGCGGAGTCTTACTGCCTGACTGATACTGCCTGACTGACAGACTGACTCACTGACTGACTGATACTGACTGACTGACTCACTGACTGACCGAGACTGACTGACTAACTGCCTGACTGACTGAGACTGGACTGACTGACTGACTGACTGACTGACTAACTGACTGACTGAGACTGACTGACTGACTGCTTGACTCTCTGACTGGCTATTTCACTGACTGACTGAATGACTAAATGACTGACTGACACTGACTGACTGACTGCTTGACTACCTGACTGACTGCTTGACTGACTAACTGACTGGACAGGACTGACCGACTGACTGACTGACAGACTGACTGAATAAGGATGACTGACAGACTGACTGAATAAGGCTGACTGACTGACTGACTGACCGACTGACTGAATAAGGCTGACCGACTGACTGACTGCCTGACTGACTGACTGACTGAATGACTGACTGACTGACTGACCGAGACTGACTGACTGACTGACTGAGACTGGACTGGACTGACTGACTGACTGACTGACTGAGACTGACTGACTGCTTTAGTGACTAACTGACTGCACAGGACTGACCGACTGACTGACTGACTGACTGCCTGACTGACTGACTGACTGAATGACTGACTGACTGAGACTAAATGACTGACTGCTTGACTGACTGGCTGAAGGACTAACTGACTGACTGAGTGACTGACTGACTGGACTGACTGACTGAGACTGAATGACTGAGTGCTTGACTGAAGGACTAACTGACTGACTGAGTGACTGACTGACTGGACTGACTGACTGACTGAGTGACTGACTGACTGGACTGACTGACTGAGACTGAATGACTGAGTGCTTGACTGATTGACTGTCAGACTGCCTGACTGACTTCGCAAAAGGGAAAAAAAAAAAAAGAATTATAAAATTAGAAAAAAATATTTGCATTTAAGATTTCCTTTCCGGCTGGGATTTGAACCCAGGGCGACACTCATGGAAGCCCAACGGTCTCGCCAATATACTATCGGATCTCTGTTGATCGGTGTCTTAATTATAATAAAAACAAAAAATGCACCTTGGTAATTATTGATCTAAAATCTTTGAAATCTAAAGGTCGAATGATTAAACTGACTCAGAATTTTCTTCCGTACATAAATAATCGATATTTGCAAAAGAAAGAAAATGAAAAAAAAAAGAATTTTCAAATTAGAAAAGGTATATATACATTGAAGATTTTCGTTCCGACCGGGACTCGAACCCAGTACCACGCGCTAGGAACCCAACGGTCTAGCCATTAGGCTATCGGAGCTCTGTCGATGGAAGTCTTAAATATAATAAAAACAAAAAATGCACCTTGGTAATTATTGATTCAAACACTTTGAAATTTACAGGTCGAATAATTAAACTGACTCAGAATTTTTCTCCCTACATAAATAATCAATATTCGCAAAAGAGAAAAATTAAAAAAAAAAGAAGAAGAAATTTCAAATTAGAAACTAAAAGTATACATTGAAGATTTTCGTTCAGGCTGGGACTCGAACCCAGGGCCACTCGCTTGGAAGCCTAACACTCTAGCCATTAGTCTATGGGAGCGCTGTCGGTGGGAGTTTTAAATATAATAAAAACAAAAAATGCACCTTGGTAATTGTTTATTTAAACACTTTGAAATTTTCGTGTCGAAAAATTAAACTGACTCAGAATTTTCTTCCCTACGTAAATAATCAATAATTGCAAAGGAAAGAAATTGAAAAAAAAAAGAATTTTCAAATTAGAAAAGAAATATATACATTGAAGATATTCGCTCCGGCTGGGACTCGAACCCAGGCCACTCGCTTGGAAGACCAGCGGTCTAGCCATTAGGCTATCGGAGTTCTGTCGAGCGGAGTCTTACTGCCTGACTGATACTGCCTGACTGACAGACTGACTCACTGACTGACTGATACTGACTGACTGACTCACTGACTGACCGAGACTGACTGACTAACTGCCTGACTGACTGAGACTGGACTGACTGACTGACTGACTGACTGACTGACTGACTGACTAACTGACTGACTGAGACTGACTGACTGACTGCTTGACTCTCTGACTGGCTATTGCACTGACTGACTGAATGACTAAATGACTGACTGACACTGACTGACTGACTGCTTGACTACCTGACTGACTGCTTGACTGACTAACTGACTGGACAGGACTGACCGACTGACTGACTGACAGACTGACTGAATAAGGATGACTGACAGACTGACTGAATAAGGCTGACTGAATAAGGCTGACTGACTGACTGACTGACAGACTGACTGAATAAGGCTGACCGACTGACTGACTGCCTGACTGACTGACTGACTGAATGACTGACTGACTGACTGACCGAGACTGACTGACTGGCTGACTGAGACTGGACTGGACTGACTGACTGACTGACTGACTGAGACTGACTGACTGCTTTAGTGACTAACTGACTGCACAGGACTGACCGACTGACTGACTGACTGACTGCCTGACTGACTGACTGACTGAATGACTGACTGACTGAGACTAAATGACTGACTGCTTGACTGACTGGCTGAAGGACTAACTGACTGACTGAGTGACTGACTGACTGGACTGACTGACTGAGACTGAATGACTGAGTGCTTGACTGATTGACTGTCAGACTGACTGACTGACTTCGCAAAATTGAAAAATAAAAAAAAAAGAATTATAAAATTAGAAAAAAATATTTGCATTTAAGATTTCCTTTCCGGCCGGGACTCGAACCCAGTACCACGCGCTAGGAACCCAACGGTCTAGCCATTAGGCTATCGGAGCTCTGTCGATGGAAGTCTTAAATATAATAAAAACAAAAAATGCACCTTGGTAATTATTGATTCAAACACTTTGAAATTTACAGGTCGAATAATTAAACTGACTCAGAATTTTTCTCCCTACATAAATAATCAATATTCGCAAAAGAGAAAAATTAAAAAAAAAAGAAGAAGAAATTTCAAATTAGAAACTAAAAGTATACATTGAAGATTTTCGTTCAGGCTGGGACTCGAACCCAGGGCCACTCGCTTGGAAGCCTAACACTCTAGCCATTAGTCTATGGGAGCTCTGTCGGTGGGAGTTTTAAATATAATAAAAACAAAAAATGCACCTTGGTAATTGTTTATTTAAACACTTTGAAATCTTCGTGTCGAAAAATTAAACTGACTCAGAATTTTCTTCCCTACATAAATAATCAATAATTGCAAAGGAAAGAAATTGAAAAAAAAAGAATTTTCAAATTAGAAAATAAATATATACATTGAAGATATTCGCTCCGGCTGGGACTCGAACCCAGGCCACTCGCTTGGAAGACCAGCGGTCTAGCCATTAGGCTATCGGAGTTCTGTCGAGCGGAGTCTTACTGCCTGACTGATACTGCCTGACTGACAGACTGACTCACTGACTGACTGATACTGACTGACTGACTCACTGACTGACCGAGACTGACTGACTAACTGCCTGACTGACTGAGACTGGACTGACTGACTGACTGACTGACTGACTGACTAACTGACTGACTGAGACTGACTGACTGACTGCTTGACTCTCTGACTGGCTATTTCACTGACTGACTGAATGACTAAATGACTGACTGACACTGACTGACTGACTGCTTGACTACCTGACTGACTGCTTGACTGACTAACTGACTGGACAGGACTGACCGACTGACTGACTGACAGACTGACTGAATAAGGATGACTGACAGACTGACTGAATAAGGCTGACCGACTGACTGACTGCCTGACTGACTGACTGACTGAATGACTGACTGACTGACTGACCGAGACTGACTGACTGACTGACTGAGACTGGACTGGACAGACTGACTGACTGACTGACTGAGACTGACTGACTGCTTTAGTGACTAACTGACTGCACAGGACTGACCGACTGACTGACTGCCTGACTGACTGACTGACTGAATGACTGACTGACTGAGACTAAATGACTGACTGCTTGACTGACTGGCTGAAGGACTAACTGACTGACTGAGTGACTGACTGACTGGACTGACTGACTGAGACTGAATGACTGAGTGCTTGACTGATTGACTGTCAGACTGCCTGACTGACTTCGCAAAAGGGAAAAATAAAAAAAAAAGAATTATAAAATTAGAAAAAAATATTTGCATTTAAGATTTCCTTTCCGGCTGGGATTTGAACCCAGGGCGACACTCATGGAAGCCCAACGCTCTCGCCAATATACTATCGGATCTCTGTTGATCGGTGTCTTAATTATAATAAAAACAAAAAATGCACCTTGGTAATTATTGATCTAAAATCTTTGAAATCTAAAGGTCGAATGATTAAACTGACTCAGAATTTTCTTCCGTACATAAATAATCGATATTTGCAAAAGAAAGAAAATGAAAAAAAAAAGAATTTTCAAATTAGAAAAGGTATATATACATTGAAGATTTTCGTTCCGGCCGGGACTCGAACCCAGTACCACGCGCTAGGAACCCAACGGTCTAGCCATTAGGCTATCGGAGCTCAGTCGATGGAAGTCTTAAATATAATAAAAACAAAAAATGCACCTTGGTAATTATTGATTCAAACACTTTGAAATTTACAGGTCGAATAATTAAACTGACTCAGAATTTTTCTCCCTACATAAATAATCAATATTCGCAAAAGAGAAAAATTAAAAAAAAAAGAAGAAGAAATTTCAAATTAGAAACTAAAAGTATACATTGAAGATTTTCGTTCAGGCTGGGACTCGAACCCAGGGCCACTCGCTTGGAAGCCTAACACTCTAGCCATTAGTCTATGGGAGCGCTGTCGGTGGGAGTTTTAAATATAATAAAAACAAAAAATGCACCTTGGTAATTGTTTATTTAAACACTTTGAAATCTTCGTGTCGAAAAATTAAACTGACTCAGAATTTTCTTCCCTACATAAATAATCAATAATTGCAAAGGAAAGAAATTGAAAAAAAAAAGAATTTTCAAATTAGAAAAGAAATATATACATTGAAGATATTCGCTCCGGTTGGGACTCGAACCCAGGCCACTCGCTTGGAAGACCAGCGGTCTAGCCATTAGGCTATCGGAGTTCTGTCGAGCGGAGTCTTACTGCCTGACTGACAGACTGACTCACTGACTGACTGATACTGACTGACTGACTCACTGACTGACCGAGACTGACTGACTAACTGCCTGACTGACTGAGACTGGACTGACTGACTGACTGACTGACTGACTGACTAACTGACTGACCGAGACTGACTGACTGACTGCTTGACTCTCTGACAGGCTATTTCACTGACTGACTGAATGACTAAATGACTGACTGACACTGACTGACTGACTGCTTGACTACCTGACTGACTGCTTGACTGACTAACTGACTGGACAGGACTGACCGACTGACTGACTGACAGACTGACTGAATAAGGATGACTGACAGACTGACTGAATAAGGCTGACCGACTGACTGATAGCCTGACTGACTGACTGACTGAATGACTGACTGACTGACTGACCGAGACTGACTGACTGACTGACTGAGACTGGACTGGACTGACTGACTGACTGACTGACTGAGACTGACTGACTGCTTTAGTGACTAACTGACTGCACAGGACTGACCGACTGACTGACTGACTGACTGCCTGACTGACTGACTGACTGACTGACTGAGCCTAAATGACTGACTGCTTGACTGACTGGCTGAAGGACTAACTGACTGACTGAGTGACTGACTGACTGGACTGACTGACTGAGACTGAATGACTGAGTGCTTGACTGATTGACTGTCAGACTGACTGACTGACTTCGCAAAAGGGAAAAATAAAAAAAAAGAATTATAAAATTAGAAAAAAATATTTGCATTTAAGATTTCCTTTCCGGCTGGGATTTGAACCCAGGGCGACACTCATGGAAGCCCAACGCTCTCGCCAATATACTATCGGATCTCTGTTGATCGGTGTCTTAATTATAATAAAAACAAAAAATGCACCTTGGTAATTATTGATCTAAAATCTTTGAAATCTAAAGGTCGAATGATTAAGCTGACTCAGAATTTTCTTCCGTACATAAATAATCGATATTTGCAAAAGAAAGAAAATGAAAAAAAAAAGAATTTTCAAATTAGAAAAGGTATATATACATTGAAGATTTTCGTTCCGGCCGGGACTCGAACCCAGTACCACGCGCTAGGAACCCAACGGTCTAGCCATTAGGCTATCGGAGCTCTGTCGATGGAAGTCTTAAATATAATAAAAACAAAAAATGCACCTTGGTAATTATTGATTCAAACACTTTGAAATCTTCGTGTCGAAAAATTAAACTGACTCAGAATTTTCTTCCCTACATAAATAATCAATAATTGCAAAGGAAAGAAATTGAAAAAAAAAAGAATTTTCAAATTAGAAAAGAAATATATACATTGAAGATATTCGCTCCGGCTGGGACTCGAACCCAGGCCACTCGCTTGGAAGACCAGCGGTCTAGCCATTAGGCTATCGGAGTTCTGTCGAGCGGAGTCTTACTGCCTGACTGATACTGCCTGACTGACAGACTGACTCACTGACTGACTTATACTGACTGACTGACTCACTGACTGACCGAGACTGACTGACTAACTGCCTGACTGACTGAGACTGGACTGATTGACTGACTGAGACTGGACTGACTGACTGACTGACTAACTGACTGACTGAGACTGACTGACTGACTGCTTGACTCTCTGACTGGCTATTTCACTGACTGACTGAATGACTAAAGGACTGACTGACACTGACTGACTGACTGCTTGACTACCTGACTGACTGCTTGACTACCTGACTGACTGCTTGACTGACTAACTGACTGGACAGGACTGACTGACTGACTGACTGACAGACTGACTGAATAAGGCTGACCGACTGACTGACTGCCTGACTGACTGACTGACTGAATGACTGACTGACTGACTGACCGAGACTGACTGACTGACTGACTGAGACTGGACTGGACTGACTGACTGACTGACTGCCTGAGACTGACTGACTGCTTTAGTGACTAACTGACTGCACAGGACTGACCGACTGACTGACTGACTGACTGCCTGACTGACTGACTGACTGAATGACTGACTGACTGAGACTAAATGACTGACTGCTTGACTGACTGGCTGAAGGACTAACTGACTGACTGAGTGACTGACTGACTGGACTGACTGACTGAGACTGAATGACTGAGTGCTTGACTGATTGACTGTCAGACTGACTGACTGACTTCGCAAAAGGGAAAAATAAAAAAAAAAGAATTATAAAATTAGAAAAAAATATTTGCATTTAAGATTTCCTTTCCGGCCGGGACTCGAACCCAGTACCACGCGCTAGGAACCCAACGGTCTAGCCATTAGGCTATCGGAGCTCTGTCGATGGAAGTCTTAAATATAATAAAAACAAAAAATGCACCTTGGTAATTATTGATTCAAACACTTTGAAATTTACAGGTCGAATAATTAAACTGACTCAGAATTTTTCTCCCTACATAAATAATCAATATTCGCAAAAGAGAAAAATTAAAAAAAAAAGAAGAAGAAATTTCAAATTAGAAACTAAAAGTATACATTGAAGATTTTCGTTCAGGCTGGGACTCGAACCCAGGGCCACTCGCTTGGAAGCCTAACACTCTAGCCATTAGTCTATGGGAGCGCTGTCGGTGGGAGTTTTAAATATAATAAAAACAAAAAATGCACCTTGGTAATTGTTTATTTAAACACTTTGAAATCTTCGTGTCGAAAAATTAAACTGACTCAGAATTTTCTTCCCTACATAAATAATCAATAATTGCAAAGGAAAGAAATTGAAAAAAAAAAGAATTTTCAAATTAGAAAAGAAATATATACATTGAAGATATTCGCTCCGGCTGGGACTCGAACCCAGGCCACTCGCTTGGAAGACCAGCGGTCTAGCCATTAGGCTATCGGAGTTCTGTCGAGCGGAGTCTTACTGCCTGACTGATACTGCCTGACTGACAGACTGACTCACTGACTGACTGATACTGACTGACTGACTCACTGACTGACCGAGACTGACTGACTAACTGCCTGACTGACTGAGACTGGACTGACTGACTGACTGACTGACTGACTAACTGACTGACTGAGACTGACTGACTGACTGCTTGACTCTCTGACTGGCTATTTCACTGACTGACTGAATGACTAAATGACTGACTGACACTGACTGACTGACTGCTTGACTACCTGACTGACTGCTTGACTGACTAACTGACTGGACAGGACTGACCGACTGACTGACTGACTGAGACTGGACTGGACTGACTGACTGACTAAGACTGACTGACTGCTTTAGTGACTAACTGACTGCACAGGACTGACCGACTGACTGACTGACTGACTGCCTGACTGACTGACTGACTGAATGACTGACTGACTGAGACTAAATGACTGACTGCTTGACTGACTGGCTGAAGGACTAACTGACTGACTGAGTGACTGACTGACTGGACTGACTGACTGAGACTGAATGACTGAGTGCTTGACTGAAGGACTAACTGACTGACTGAGTGACTGACTGACTGGACTGACTGACTGAGACTGAATGACTGAGTGCTTGACTGATTGACTGTCAGACTGACTGACTGACTTCGCAAAAGGGAAAAATAAAAAAAAAAGAATTATAAAATTAGAAAAAAATATTTGCATTTAAGATTTCCTTTCCGGCTGGGATTTGAACCCAGGGCGACACTCATGGAAGCCCAACGCTCTCGCCAATATACTATCGGATCTCCGTTGATCGGTTTCTTAATTATAATAAAAACAAAAAATGCACCTTAGTAATTATTGATCTAAAATCTTTGAAATCTAAAGGTCGAATGATTAAACTGACTCAGAATTTTCTTCCGTACATAAATAATCGATATTTGCAAAAGAAAGAAAATGAAAAAAAAAAGAACTTTCAAATTAGAAAAGGTATATATACATTGAAGACTTTCGTTCCGGCCGGGACTCGAACCCAGTACCACGCGCTAGGAACCCAACGGTCTAGCCATTAGGCTATCGGAGCTCTGTCGATGGAAGTCTTAAATATAATAAAAACAAAAAATGCACCTTGGTAATTATTGATTCAAACACTTTGAAATTTACAGGTCGAATAATTAAACTGACTCAGAATTTTTCTCCCTACATAAATAATCAATATTCGCAAAAGAGAAAAATTAAAAAAAAAAAGAAAAAATTTCAAATTAGAAACTAAAAGTATACATTGAAGATTTTCGTTCAGGCTGGGACTCGAACCCAGGGCCACTCGCCTGGAAGCCTAACACTCTAGCCATTAGTCTATGGGAGCTCTGTCGGTGGGAGTTTTAAATATAATAAAAACAAAAAATGCACCTTGGTAATTGTTTATTTAAACACTTTGAAATCTTCGTGTCGAAAAATTAAACTGACTCAGAATTTTCTTCCCTATATAAATAATCAATAATTGCAAAGGAAAGAAATTGAAAAAAAAAAGAATTTTCAAATTAGAAAAGAAATATATACATTGAAGATATTCGCTCCGGCTGGGACTCGAACCCAGGCCACTCGCTTGGAAGACCAGCGGTCTAGCCATTAGGCTATCGGAGTTCTGTCGAGCGGAGTCTTACTGCCTGACTGATACTGCCTGACTGACAGACTGACTCACTGACTGACTGATACTGACTGACTGACTCACTGACTGACCGAGACTGACTGACTAACTGCCTGACTGACTGAGACTGGACTGACTGACTGACTGACTGACTGACTGACTGACTGACTGACTAACTGACTGACTGGGACTGACTGACTGACTGCTTGACTCTCTGACTGGCTATTGCACTGACTGACTGAATGACTAAATGACTGACTGACACTGACTGACTGACTGCTTGACTACCTGACTGACTGCTTGACTGACTAACTGACTGGACAGGACTGACCGACTGACTGACTGACAGACTGACTGAATAAGGATGACTGACAGACTGACTGAATAAGGCTGACTGAATAAGGCTGACTGACTGACTGACTGACAGACTGACTGAATAAGGCTGACCGACTGACTGACTGCCTGACTGACTGACTGACTGAATGACTGACTGACTGACTGACCGAGACTGACTGACTGACTGACTGAGACTGGACTGGACTGACTGACTGACTGACTGACTGAGACTGACTGACTGCTTTAGTGACTAACTGACTGCACAGGACTGACCGACTGACTGACTGACTGACTGCCTGACTGACTGACTGACTGAATGACTGACTGACTGAGACTAAATGACTGACTGCTTGACTGACTGGCTGAAGGACTAACTGACTGACTGAGTGACTGACTGACTGGACTGACTGACTGAGACTGAATGACTGAGTGCTTGACTGATTGACTGTCAGACTGACTGACTGACTTCGCAAAAGGGAAAAATAAAAAAAAAGAATTATAAAATTAGAAAAAAATATTTGCATTTAAGATTTCCTTTCCGGCCGGGACTCGAACCCAGTACCACGCGCTAGGAACCCAACGGTCTAGCCATTAGGCTATCGGAGCTCTGTCGATGGAAGTCTTAAATATAATAAAAACAAAAAATGCACCTTGGTAATTATTGATTCAAACACTTTGAAATTTACAGGTCGAATAATTAAACTGACTCAGAATTTTTCTCCCTACATAAATAATCAATATTCGCAAAAGAGAAAAATTAAAAAAAAAAGAAGAAAAAATTTCAAATTAGAAACTAAAAGTATACATTGAAGATTTTCGTTCAGGCTGGGACTCGAACCCACTGCCACTCGCTTGGAAGCCTAACACTCTAGCCATTAGTCTATGGGAGCTCTGTCGGTGGGAGTTTTAAATATAATAAAAACAAAAAATGCACCTTGGTAATTGTTTATTTAAACACTTTGAAATCTTCGTGTCGAAAAATTAAACTGACTCAGAATTTTCTTCCCTACATAAATAATCAATAATTGCAAAGGAAAGAAATTGAAAAAAAAAAGAATTTTCAAATTAGAAAAGAAATATATACATTGAAGATATTCGCTCCGGCTGGGACTCGAACCCAGGCCACTCGCTTGGAAGACCAGCGGTCTAGCCATTAGGCTATCGGAGTTCTGTCGAGCGGAGTCTTACTGCCTGACTGATACTGCCTGACTGACAGACTGACTCACTGACTGACTGATACTGACTGAATGATTCACTGACTGACCGAGACTGACTGACTAACTGCCTGACTGACTGAGACTGGACTGACTGACTGACTGACTGACTGACTGACTAACTGACTGACTGAGACTGACTGACTGACTGCTTGACTCTCTGACTGGCTATTTCACTGACTGACTGAATGACTAAATGACTGACTGACACTGACTGACTGACTGCTTGACTACCTGACTCACTGCTGGACTGACTAACTGACTGGACAGGACTGACCGACTGACTGACTGACAGACTGACTGAATAAGGATGACTGACAGACTGACTGAATAAGGCTGACCGACTGACTGACTGCCTGACTGACTGACTGACTGACTGAATGACTGACTGACTGACTGACCGAGACTGACTGACTGACTGACTGAGACTGGACTGGACTGACTGACTGACTGACTGAGACTGACTGACTGCTTTAGTGACTAACTGACTGCACAGGACTGACCGACTGACTGACTGCCTGACTGACTGACTGACTGAATGACTGACTGACTGAGACTAAATGACTGACTGCTTGACTGACTGGCTGAAGGACTAACTGACTGACTGAGTGACTGACTGACTGGACTGACTGACTGAGACTGAATGACTGAGTGCTTGACTGATTGACTGTCAGACTGCCTGACTGACTTCGCAAAAGGGAAAAATAAAAAAAAAAGAATTATAAAATTAGAAAAAAATATTTGCATTTAAGATTTCCTTTCCGGCTGGGATTGGAACCCAGGGCGACACTCATGGAAGCCCAACGCTCTCGCCAATATACTATCGGATCTCTGTTGATCGGTGTCTTAATTATAATAAAAACAAAAAATGCACCTTGGTAATTATTGATCTAAAATCTTTGAAATCTAAAGGTCGAATGATTAAACTGACTCAGAATTTTCTTCCGTACATAAATAATCGATATTTGCAAAAGAAAGAAAATGAAAAAAAAAAAAATTTTCAAATTAGAAAAGGTATATATACATTGAAGATTTTCGTTCCGGCCGGGACTCGAACCCAGTACCACGCGCTAGGAACCCAACGGTCTAGCCATTAGGCTATCGGAGCTCTGTCGATGGAAGTCTTAAATATAATAAAAACAAAAAATGCACCTTGGTAATTATTGATTCAAACACTTTGAAATCTTCGTGTCGAAAAATTAAACTGACTCAGAATTTTCTTCCCTACATAAATAATCAATAATTGCAAAGGAAAGAAATTGAAAAAAAAAAGAATTTTCAAATTAGAAAAGAAATATATACATTGAAGATATTCGCTCCGGCTGGGACTCGAACCCAGGCCACTCGCTTGGAAGACCAGCGGTCTAGCCATTAGGCTATCGGAGTTCTGTCGAGCGGAGTCTTACTGCCTGACTGATACTGCCTGACTGACAGACTGACTCACTGACTGACTGATACTGACTGACTGACTCACTGACTGACCGAGACTGACTGACTAACTGCCTGACTGACTGAGACTGGACTGACTGACTGACTGACTAACTGACTGACTGAGACTGACTGACTGACTGCTTGACTCTCTGACTGGCTATTTCACTGACTGACTGAATGACTAAATGACTGACTGACACTGACTGACTGACTGCTTGACTACCTGACTGACTGCTTGACTGACTAACTGACTGGACAGGACTGACTGACTGACTGACTGACAGACTGACTGAATAAGGCTGACCGACTGACTGACTGCCTGACTGACTGACTGACTGAATGACTGACTGACTGACTGACCGAGACTGACTGACTGACTGACTGAGACTGGACTGGACTGACTGACTGACTGACTGACTGAGACTGACTGACTGCTTTAGTGACTAACTGACTGCACAGGACTGACCGACTGACTGACTGCCTGACTGACTGACTGACTGAATGACTGACTGACTGAGACTAAATGACTGACTGCTTGACTGACTGGCTGAAGGACTAACTGACTGACTGAGTGACTGACTGACTGGACTGACTGACTGAGACTGAATGACTGAGTGCTTGACTGATTGACTGTCAGACTGACTGACTGACTTCGCAAAAGGGAAAAATAAAAAAAAAAAGAATTATAAAATTAGAAAAAAATATTTGCATTTAAGATTTCCTTTCCGGCCGGGACTCGAACCCAGTACCACGCGCTAGGAACCCAACGGTCTAGCCATTAGGCTATCGGAGCTCTGTCGATGGAAGTCTTAAATATAATAAAAACAAAAAATGCACCTTGGTAATTATTGATTCAAACACTTTGAAATTTACAGGTCGAATAATTAAACTGACTCAGAATTTTTCTCCCTACATAAATAATCAATATTCGCAAAAGAGAAAAATTAAAAAAAAAGAAGAAGAAATTTCAAATTAGAAACTAAAAGTATACATTGAAGATTTTTGTTCAGGCTGGGACTCGAACCCAGGGCCACTCGCTTGGAAGCCTAACACTCTAGCCACTAGTCTATGGGAGCTCTGTCGGTGGGAGTTTTAAATATAATAAAAACAAAAAATGCACCTTGCTAATTGTTTATTTAAACACTTTGAAATCTTCGTGTCGAAAAATTAAACTGACTCAGAATTTTCTTCCCTACATAAATAATCAATAATTGCAAAGGAAAGAAATTGAAAAAAAAAGAATTTTCAAATTAGAAAAGAAATATATACATTGAAGATATTCGCTCCGGCTGGGACTCGAACCCAGGCCACTCGCTTGGAAGACCAGCGGTCTAGCCATTAGGCTATCGGAGTTCTGTCGAGCGGAGTCTTACTGCCTGACTGATACTGCCTGACTGACAGACTGACTCACTGACTGACTGAATGACTAAATGACTGACTGACACTGACTGACTGACTGCTTGACTACCTGACTGACTGCTTGACTGACTAACTGACTGGACAGGACTGACCGACTGACTGAATAAGGATGACTGACAGACTGACTGAATAAGGCTGACTGACTGACTGACTGACAGACTGACTGAATAAGGCTGACCGACTGACTGACTGCCTGACTGACTGACTGACTGAATGACTGACTGACTGACTGACCGAGACTGACTGACTGACTGACTGACTGAGACTGGACTGGACTGACTGACTGACTGACTGCCTGAGACTGACTGACTGCTTTAGTGACTAACTGACTGCACAGGACTGACCGACTGACTGACTGACTGACTGCCTGACTGACTGACTGACTGAATGACTGACTGACTGAGACTAAATGACTGACTGCTTGACTGACTGGCTGAAGGACTAACTGACTGACTGAGTGACTGACTGACTGGACTGACTGACTGAGACTGAATGACTGAGTGCTTGACTGATTGACTGTCAGACTGACTGACTGACTTCGCAAAAGGGAAAAATAAAAAAAAAAGAATTATAAAATTAGAAAAAAATATTTGCATTTAAGATTTCCTTTCCGGCCGGGACTCGAACCCAGTACCACGCGCTAGGAACCCAACGGTCTAGCCATTAGGCTATCGGAGCTCTGTCGATGGAAGTCTTAAATATAATAAAAACAAAAAATGCACCTTGGTAATTATTGATTCAAACACTTTGAAATTTACAGGTCGAATAATTAAACTGACTCAGAATTTTTCTCCCTACATAAATAATCAATATTCGCAAAAGAGAAAAATTAAAAAAAAAAAGAAGAAGAAATTTCAAATTAGAAACTAAAAGTATACATTGAAGATTTTCGTTCAGGCTGGGACTCGAACCCAGGGCCACTCGCTTGGAAGCCTAACACTCTAGCCATTAGTCTATGGGAGCTCTGTCGGTGGGAGTTTTAAATATAATAAAAACAAAAAATGCACCTTGGTAATTGTTTATTTAAACACTTTGAAATCTTCGTGTCGAAAAATTAAACTGACTCAGAATTTTCTTCCCTACATAAATAATCAATAATTGCAAAGGAAAGAAATTGAAAAAAAAAAGAATTTTCAAATTAGAAAAGAAATATGTACATTGAAGATATTCGCTCCGGCTGGGACTCGAACCCAGGCCACTCGCTTGGAAGACCAGCGGTCTAGCCATTAGGCTATCGGAGTTCTGTCGAGCGGAGTCTTACTGCCTGACTGATACTGCCTGACTGACAGACTGACTCACTGACTGACTGATACTGACTGACTGACTCACTGACTGACCGAGACTGACTGACTAACTGCCTGACTGACTGAGACTGGACTGACTGACTGACTGACTGACTGACTGACTAACTGACTGACTGCTTGACTCTCTGACTGGCTATTTCACTGACTGACTGAATGACTAAATGACTGACTGACACTGACTGACTGACTGCTTGGCTACCTGACTGACTGCTTGGCTACCTGACTGACTGGACAGGACTGACCGACTGACTGACTGACAGACTGACTGAATAAGGATGACTGACAGACTGACTGAATAAGGCTGACTGACTGACTGACTGACAGACTGACTGAATAAGGCTGACCGACTGACTGACTGCCTGACTGACTGACTGACTGAATGACTGACTGACTGACTGACCGAGACTGACTGACTGACTGACTGAGACTGGACTGGACTGACTGACTGACTGACTGACTGAGACTGACTGACTGCTTTAGTGGCGAACTGACTGCACAGGACTGACCGACTGACTGACTGACTGACTGCCTGACTGACTGACTGACTGAATGACTGACTGACTGAGACTAAATGACTGACTGCTTGACTGACTGGCTGAAGGACTAACTGACTGACTGAGTGACTGACTGACTGGACTGACTGACTGAGACTGAATGACTGAGTGCTTGACTGATTGACTGTCAGACTGACTGACTGACTTCGCAAAAGGGAAAAATAAAAAAAAAAGAAGAAGAAATTTCAAATTAGAAACTAAAAGTATACATTGAAGATTTTCGTTCAGGCTGGGACTCGAACCCAGGGCCACTCGCTTCGAAGCCTAACACTCTAGCCATTAGTCTATGGGAGCACTGTCGGTGGGAGTTTTAAATATAATAAAAACAAAAAATGCACCTTGGTAATTGTTTATTTAAACACTTTGAAATCTTCGTGTCGAAAAATTAAACTGACTCAGAATTTTCTTCCCTACATAAATAATCAATAATTGCAAAGGAAAGAAATTGAAAAAAAAAAGAATTTTCAAATTAGAAAAGAAATATATACATTGAAGATATTCGCTCCGGCTGGGACTCGAACCCAGGCCACTCGCTTGGAAGACCAGCGGTCTAGCCATTAGGCTATCGGAGTTCTGTCGAGCGGAGTCTTACTGCCTGACTGATACTGCCTGACTGACAGACTGACTCACTGACTGACTGAATGACTAAATGACTGACTGACACTGACTGACTGACTGCTTGACTACCTGACTGACTGCTTGACTGACTAACTGACTGGACAGGACTGACCGACTGACTGAATAAGGCTGACTGACTGACTGACTGACAGACTGACTGAATAAGGCTGACCGACTGACTGACTGCCTGACTGACTGACTGACTGAATGACTGACTGACTGACTGACCGAGACTGACTGACTGACTGACTGAGACTGGACTGGACTGACTGACTGACTGACTGACTGACTGACTGAGACTGACTGACTGCTTTAGTGACTAACTGACTGCACAGGACTGACCGACTGACTGACTGACTGACTGCCTGACTGACTGAATGACTGACTGACTGAGACTAAATGACTGACTGCTTGACTGACTGGCTGAAGGACTAACTGACTGACTGAGTGACTGACTGACTGGACTGACTGACTGAGACTGAATGACTGAGTGCTTGACTGATTGACTGTCAGACTGACTGACTGACTTCGCAAAAGGGAAAAATAAAAAAAAAAGAATTATAAAATTAGAAAAAAACATTTGCATTTAAGATTTCCTTTCCGGCCGGGACTCGAACCCAATATAACGCGCTAGGAACCCAACGGTCTAGCCATTAGGCTATCGGAGCTCTGTCGTTGGAAGTCTTAAATATAATAAAAACAAAAAATGCACCTTGGTAATTATTGATTCAAACACTTTGAAATTTACAGGTCGAATAATTAAACTGACTCAGAATTTTTCTCCCTACATAAATAATCAATATTCGCAAAAGAGAAAAATTAAAAAAAAAAGAAGAAGAAATTTCAAATTAGAAACTAAAAGTATACATTGAAGATTTTCGTTCAGGCTGGGACTCGAACCCAGGGCCACTCGCTTGGAAGCCTAACACTCTAGCCATTAGTCTATGGGAGCTCTGTCGGTGGGAGTTTTAAATATAATAAAAACAAAAAATGCACCTTGGTAATTGTTTATTTAAACACTTTGAAATCTTCGTGTCGAAAAATTAAACTGACTCAGAATTTTCTTCCCTACATAAATAATCAATAATTGCAAAGGAAAGAAATTGAAAAAAAAAAAAGGATTTTCAAATTAGAAAAGAAATATGTACATTGAAGATATTCGCTCCGGCTGGGACTCGAACCCAGGCCACTCGCTTGGAAGACCAGCGGTCTAGCCATTAGGCTATCGGAGTTCTGTCGAGCGGAGTCTTACTGCCTGACTGATACTGCCTGACTGACAGACTGACTCACTGACTGACTGATACTGACTGACTGACTCACTGACTGACCGAGACTGACTGACTAACTGCCTGACTGACTGAGACTGGACTGACTGACTGACTGACTGACTGACTGACTAACTGACTGACTGAGACTGACTGACTGACTGCTTGACTCTCTGACTGGCTATTTCACTGACTGACTGAGACTAAATGACTGACTGCTTGACTGACTGGCTGAAGGACTAACTGACTGACTGAGTGACTGACTGACTGGACTGACTGACTGAGACTGAATGACTGAGTGCTTGACTGATTGACTGTCAGACTGACTGACTGACTTCGCAAAAGGGAAAAATAAAAAAAAAAAGAAGAAGAAATTTCAAATTAGAAACTAAAAGTATACATTGAAGATTTTCGTTCAGGCTGGGACTCGAACCCAGGGCCACTCGCTTGGAAGCCTAACACTCTAGCCATTAGTCTATGGGAGCTCTGTCGGTGGGAGTTTTAAATATAATAAAAACAAAAAATGCACCTTGGTAATTGTTTATTTAAACACTTTGAAATCTTCGTGTCGAAAAATTAAACTGACTCAGAATTTTCTTCCCTACATAAATAATCAATAATTGCAAAGGAAAGAAATTGAAAAAAAAAAAGGATTTTCAAATTAGAAAAGAAATATGTACATTGAAGATATTCGCTCCGGCTGGGACTCGAACCCAGGCCACTCGCTTGGAAGACCAGCGGTCTAGCCATTAGGCTATCGGAGTTCTGTCGAGCGGAGTCTTACTGCCTGACTGATACTGCCTGACTGACAGACTGACTCACTGACTGACTGATACTGACTGACTGACTCACTGACTGACCGAGACTGACTGACTAACTGCCTGACTGACTGAGACTGGACTGACTGACTGACTGACTGACTGACTGACTAACTGACTGACTGACTGACTAACTGACTGACTGAGACTGACTGACTGACTGCTTGACTCTCTGACTGGCTATTTCACTGACTGACTGAGACTAAATGACTGACTGCTTGACTGACTGGCTGAAGGACTAACTGACTGACTGAGTGACTGACTGACTGGACTGACTGACTGAGACTGAATGACTGAGTGCTTGACTGATTGACTGTCAGACTGACTGACTGACTTCGCAAAAGGGAAAAATAAAAAAAAAAGAAGAAGAAATTTCAAATTAGAAACTAAAAGTATACATTGAAGATTTTCGTTCAGGCTGGGACTCGAACCCAGGGCCACTCGCTTCGAAGCCTAACACTCTAGCCATTAGTCTATGGGAGCACTGTCGGTGGGAGTTTTAAATATAATAAAAACAAAAAATGCACCTTGGTAATTGTTTATTTAAACACTTTGAAATCTTCGTGTCGAAAAATTAAACTGACTCAGAATTTTCTTCCCTACATAAATAATCAATAATTGCAAAGGAAAGAAATTGAAAAAAAAAAGAATTTTCAAATTAGAAAAGAAATATATACATTGAAGATATTCGCTCCGGCTGGGACTCGAACCCAGGCCACTCGCTTGGAAGACCAGCGGTCTAGCCATTAGGCTATCGGAGTTCTGTCGAGCGGAGTCTTACTGCCTGACTGATACTGCCTGACTGACAGACTGACTCACTGACTGACTGAATGACTAAATGACTGACTGACACTGACTGACTGACTGCTTGACTACCTGACTGACTGCTTGACTGACTAACTGACTGGACAGGACTGACCGACTGACTGAATAAGGCTGACTGACTGACTGACTGACAGACTGACTGAATAAGGCTGACCGACTGACTGACTGCCTGACTGACTGACTGACTGAATGACTGACTGACTGACTGACTGAGACTGACTGACTGACTGACTGAGACTGGACTGGACTGACTGACTGACTGACTGACTGAGACTGACTGACTGCTTTAGTGACTAACTGACTGCACAGGACTGACCGACTGACTGACTGACTGACTGCCTGACTGACTGACTGACTGAATGACTGACTGACTGAGACTAAATGACTGACTGCTTGACTGACTGGCTGAAGGACTAACTGACTGACTGAGTGACTGACTGACTGGACTGACTGACTGAGACTGAATGACTGAGTGCTTGACTGATTGACTGTCAGACTGACTGACTGACTTCGCAAAAGGGAAAAATAAAAAAAAAAGAATTATAAAATTAGAAAAAAACATTTGCATTTAAGATTTCCTTTCCGGCCGGGACTCGAACCCAATATAACGCGCTAGGAACCCAACGGTCTAGCCATTAGGCTATCGGAGCTCTGTCGTTGGAAGTCTTAAATATAATAAAAACAAAAAATTCACCTTGGTAATTATTGATTCAAACACTTTGAAATCTTCGTGTCGAAAAATTAAACTGACTCAGAATTTTCTTCCCTACATAAATAATCAATAATTGCAAAGGAAAGAAATTGAAAAAAAAAGAATTTTCAAATTAGAAAAGAAATATGTACATTGAAGATATTCGCTCCGGCTGGGACTCGAACCCAGGCCACTCGCTTGGAAGACCAGCGGTCTAGCCATTAGGCTATCGGAGTTCTGTCGAGCGGAGTCTTACTGCCTGACTGATACTGCCTGACTGACAGACTGACTCACTGACTGACTGATACTGACTGACTGACTCACTGACTGACCGAGACTGACTGACTAACTGCCTGACTGACTGAGACTGGACTGACTGACTGACTGACTGACTGACTGACTAACTGACTGACTGAGACTGACTGACTGACTGCTTGACTCTCTGACTGGCTATTTCACTGACTGACTGAATGACTAAATGACTGACTGACACTGACTGACTGACTGCTTGACTACCTGACTGACTGCTTGACTGACTAACTGACTGGACAGGACTGACCGACTGACTGACTGACAGACTGACTGAATAAGGATGACTGACAGACTGACTGAATAAGGCTGACTGACTGACTGACTGACAGACTGACTGAATAAGGCTGACCGACTGACTGACTGCCTGACTGACTGACTGACTGAATGACTGACTGACTGACTGACCGAGACTGACTGACTGACTGACTGAGACTGGACTGGACTGACTGACTGACTGACTGACTGAGACTGACTGACTGCTTTAGTGACTAACTGACTGCACAGGACTGACCGACTGACTGACTGACTGACTGCCTGACTGACTGACTGACTGACTGACTGAGCCTAAATGACTGACTGCTTGACTGACTGGCTGAAGGACTAACTGACTGACTGAGTGACTGACTGACTGGACTGACTGACTGAGACGGAATGACTGAGTGCTTGACTGATTGACTGTCAGACTGACTGACTGACTTCGCAAAAGGGAAAAATAAAAAAAAAGAATTATAAAATTAGAAAAAAATATTTGCATTTAAGATTTCCTTTCCGGCTGGGATTTGAACCCAGGGCGACTCTCATGGAAGCCCAACGCTCTCGCCAATATACTATCGGATCTCTGTTGATCGGTGTCTTAATTATAATAAAAACAAAAAATGCACCTTGGTAATTATTGATCTAAAATCTTTGAAATCTAAAGGTCGAATGATTAAACTGACTCAGAATTTTCTTCCGTACATAAATAATCGATATTTGCAAAAGAAAGAAAATGAAAAAAAAAAAGAATTTTCAAATTAGAAAAGGTATATATACATTGAAGATTTTCGTTCCGGCCGGGACTCGAACCCAGTACCACGCGCTAGGAACCCAACGGTCTAGCCATTAGGCTATCGGAGCTCTGTCGATGGAAGTCTTAAATATAATAAAAACAAAAAATGCACCTTGGTAATTATTGATTCAAACACTTTGAAATCTTCGTGTCGAAAAATTAAACTGACTCAGAATTTTCTTCCCTACATAAATAATCAATAATTGCAAAGGAAAGAAATTGAAAAAAAAAGAATTTTCAAATTAGAAAAGAAATATGTACATTGAAGATATTCGCTCCGGCTGGGACTCGAACCCAGGCCACTCGCTTGGAAGACCAGCGGTCTAGCCATTAGGCTATCGGAGTTCTGTCGAGCGGAGTCTTACTGCCTGACTGATACTGCCTGACTGACAGACTGACTCACTGACTGACTGATACTGACTGACTGACTCACTGACTGACCGAGACTGACTGACTAACTGCCTGACTGACTGAGACTGGACTGACTGACTGACTGACTGACTAACTGACTGACTGAGACTGACTGACTGACTGCTTGACTCTCTGACTGGCTATTTCACTGACTGACTGAATGACTAAATGACTGACTGACACTGACTGACTGACTGCTTGACTACCTGACTGACTGCTTGACTGACTAACTGACTGGACAGGACTGACTGACTGACTGACTGACAGACTGACTGAATAAGGCTGACCGACTGACTGACTGCCTGACTGACTGACTGACTGAATGACTGACTGACTGACTGACCGAGACTGACTGACTGACTGACTGAGACTGGACTGGACTGACTGACTGACTGACTGACTGAGACTGACTGACTGCTTTAGTGACTAACTGACTGCACAGGACTGACCGACTGACTGACTGACTGCCTGACTGACTGACTGACTGACTGACTGAATGACTGACTGACTGAGACTAAATGACTGACTGCTTGACTGACTGGCTGAAGGACTAACTGACTGACTGAGTGACTGACTGACTGGACTGACTGACTGAGACTGAATGACTGAGTGCTTGACTGATTGACTGTCAGACTGACTGACTGACTTCGCAAAAGGGAAAAATAAAAAAAAAAGAATTATAACATTAGAAAAAAATATTTGCATTTAAGATTTCCTTTCCGGCCGGGACTCGAACCCAGTACCACGCGCTAGGAACCCAACGGTCTTGCCATTAGGCTATCGGAGCTCTGTCGATGGAAGTCTTAAATATAATAAAAACAAAAAATGCACATTGGTAATTATTGATTCAAACACTTTGAAATTTACAGGTCGAATAATTAAACTGACTCAGAATTTTTCTCCCTACATAAATAATCAATATTCGCAAAAGAGAAAAATTAAAAAAAAAAAGAAGAAGAAATTTCAAATTAGAAACTAAAAGTATACATTGAAGATTTTCGTTCAGGCTGGGACTCGAACCCAGGGCCACTCGCTTAGAAGCCTAACACTCTAGCCATTAGTCTATGGGAGCTCTGTCGGTGGGAGTTTTAAATATAATAAAAACAAAAAATGCACCTTGGTAATTGTTTATTTAAACACTTTGAAATCTTCGTGTCGAAAAATTAAACTGACTCAGAATTTTCGTCCCAACATAAATAATCAATAATTGCAAAGGAAAGAAATTGAAAAAAAAAAGAATTTTCAAATTAGAAAAGAAATATATACATTGAAGATATTCGCTCCGGCTGGGACTCGAACCCAGGCCGCTCGCTTGGAAGACCAGCGGTCTAGCCATTAGGCTATCGGAGTTCTGTCGAGCGGAGTCTTACTGAATGACTGATACTGCCTGACTGACAGACTGACTCACTGACTGACTGACTCACTGACTGACCGAGACTGACTGACTAACTGCCTGACTGACTGAGACTGGACTGACTGACTGACTGACTGACTAACTGACTGACTGAGACTGACTGACTGACTGCTTGACTCTCTGACTGGCTATTTCACTGACTGACTGAATGACTAAATGACTGACTGACACTGACTGACTGACTGCTTGACTACCTGACTGACTGCTTGACTGACTAACTGACTGGACAGGACTGACCGACTGACTGACTGACAGACTGACTGAATAAGGATGACTGACAGACTGACTGAATAAGGCTGACTGACTGACTGACTGACAGACTGACTGAATAAGGCTGACCGACTGACTGACTGCCTGACTGACTGACTGACTGAATGACTGACTGACTGACTGACCGAGACTGACTGACTACTGACTGAGACTGGACTGGACTGACTGAATGACTGACTGACTGAGACTGACTGACTGCTTTAGTGACTAACTGACTGCACAGGACTGACCGACTGACTGACTGACTGACTGCCTGAATGACTGACTGACTGAATGACTGACTGACTGAGACTAAATGACTGACTGCTTGACTGACTGGCTGAAGGACTAACTGACTGACTGAGTGAGTGACTGACTGGACTGACTGACTGAGACTGAATGACTGAGTGCTTGACTGATTGACTGTCAGACTGACTGACTGACTTCGCAAAAGGGAAAAATAAAAAAAAAAGAATTATAAAATTAGAAAAAAATATTTGCATTTAAGATTTCCTTTCCGGCTGGGATTTGAACCCAGGGCGACACTCATGGAGGCCCAACGCTCTCGCCAATATACTATCGGATCTCTGTTGATCGGTGTCTTAATTATAATAAAAACAAAAAATGCAATTTGGTAATTATTGATCTAAAATCTTTGAAATCTAAAGGTCGAATGATTAAACTGACTCAGAATTTTCTTCCGTACATAAATAATCGATATTTGCAAAAGAAAGAAAATGAAAAAAAAAAGAATTATAAAAGGTATATATACATTTAAGATTTCCTTTCCGGCCGGGACTCGAACCCAGTACCACGCGCTAGGAACCCAACGGTCTAGCCATTAGGCTATCGGAGCTCTGTCGATGGAAGTCTTAAATATAATAAAAACAAAAAATGCACCTTGGTAATTATTGATTCAAACACTTTGAAATTTACAGGTCGAATAATTAAACTGACTCAGAATTTTTCTCCCTACATAAATAATCAATATTCGCAAAAGAGAAAAATTAAAAAAAAAGAAGAAGAAATTTCAAATAAGAAACTAAAAGTATACATTGAAGATTTTCGTTCAGGCTGGGACTCGAACCCAGGGCCACTCGCTTGGAAGCCTAACACTCTAGCCATTAGTCTATGGGAGCTCTGTCGGTGAGAGTTTTAAATATAATAAAAACAAAAAATGCACCTTGGTAATTGTTTATTTAAACACTTTGAAATCTTCGTGTCGAAAAATTAAACTGACTCAGAATTTTCTTCCCTACATAAATAATCAATAATTGCAAAGGAAAGAAATTGAAAAAAAAAAAAGAATTTTCAAATTAGAAAAGAAATATACATTGAAGATATTCGCTCCGGCTGGGACTCGAACCCAGGCCACTCGCTTGGAAGACCAGCGGTCTAGCCATTAGGCTATCGGAGTTCTGTCGAGCGGAGTCTTACTGCCTGACTGATACTGCCTGACTGACAGACTGACTCACTGACTGACTGAATGACTAAATGACTGACTGACACTGACTGACTGACTGCTTGACTACCTGACTGACTGCTTGACTGACTAACTGACTGGACAGGACTGACCGACTGACTGAATAAGGATGACTGACAGACTGACTGAATAAGGCTGACTGACTGACTGACAGACTGACTGAATAAGGCTGACCGACTGACTGACTGCCTGACTGACTGACTGACTGAATGACTGACTGACTGAATGACCGAGACTGACTGACTGACTGACTAAGACTGGACTGGACTGACTGACTGACTGACTGACTGAGACTGACTGACTGCTTTAGTGACTAACTGACTGCACAGGACTGACCGACTGACTGACTGACTGACTGCCTGACTGACTGCCTGACTGACTGACTGACTGAATGACTGACTGACTGAGACTAAATGACTGACTGCTTGACTGACTGGCTGAAGGACTAACTGACTGACTGAGTGACTGACTGACTGGACTGACTGACTGAGACTGAATGACTGAGTGCTTGACTGATTGACTGTCAGACTGACTGACTGACTTCGCAAAAGGGAAAAATAAAAAAAAAAAGAATTATAAAATTAGAAAAAAACATTTGCATTTAAGATTTCCTTTCCGGCCGGGACTCGAACCCAATATAACGCGCTAGGAACCCAACGGTCTAGCCATTAGGCTATCGCAGCTCTGTCGTTGGAAGTCTTAAATATAATAAAAACAAAAAATGCACCTTGGTAATTATTGATTCAAACACTTTGAAATTTACAGGTCGAATAATTAAACTGACTCAGAATTTTTCTCCCTACATAAATAATCAATATTCGCAAAAGTGAAAAATTAAAAAAAAAAGAAGAAGAAATTTCAAATTAGAAACTAAAAGTATACATTGAAGATTTTCGTTCAGGCTGGGACTCGAACCCAGGGCCACTCGCTTGGAAGCCTAACACTCTAGCCATTAGTCTATGGGAGCTCTGTCGGTGGGAGTTTTAAATATAGTAAAAACAAAAAATGCACCTTGGTAATTGTTTATTTAAACACTTTGAAATCTTCGTGTCGAAAAATTAAACTGACTCAGAATTTTCTTCCCTACATAAATAATCAATAATTGCAAAGGAAAGAAATTGAAAAAAAAAAAGAATTTTCAAATTAGAAAAGAAATATGTACATTGAAGATATTCGCTCCGGCTGGGACTCGAACCCAGGCCACTCGCTTGGAAGACCAGCGGTCTAGCCATTAGGCTATCGGAGTTCTGTCGAGCGGAGTCTTACTGCCTGACTGATACTGCCTGACTGACAGACTGACTCACTGACTGACTGATACTGACTGACTGACTCACTGACTGACTGATACTGACTGACTGACTCACTGACTGACCGAGACTGACTGACTAACTGCCTGACTGACTGAGACTGGACTGACTGACTGACTGACTGACTAACTGACTGACTGAGACTGACTGACTGACTGCTTGACTCTCTGACTGGCTATTTCACTGACTGACTGAATGACTAAATGACTGACTGACACTGACTGACTGCTTGACTACCTGACTGACTGCTTGACTGACTAACTGACTGGACAGGACTGACCGACTGACTGACTGACAGACTGACTGAATAAGGATGACTGACAGACTGACTGAATAAGGCTGACTGACTGACTGACTGACAGACTGACTGAATAAGGCTGACCGACTGACTGACTGCCTGACTGACTGACTGACTGAATGACTGACTGACTGACTGACCGAGACTGACTGACTGACTGACTGAGACTGGACTGGACTGACTGACTGACTGAGACTGACTGACTGCTTTAGTGGCTAACTGACTGCACAGGACTGACCGACTGACTGACTGACTGACTGCCTGACTGACTGACTGACTGAATGACTGACTGACTGAGACTAAATGACTGACTGCTTGACTGACTGGCTGAAGGACTAACTGACTGACTGAGTGACTGACTGACTGGACTGACTGACTGAGACTGAATGACTGAGTGCTTGACTGATTGACTGTCAGACTGACTGACTGACTTCGCAAAAGGGAAAAATAAAAAAAAAAGAATTATAAAATTAGAAAAAAATATTTGCATTTAAGATTTCCTTTCCGGCTGGGATTTGAACCCAGGGCGACACTCATGGAAGCCCAACGCTCTCGCCAATATACTATCGGATCTCTGTTGATCGGTGTCTTAATTATAATAAAAACAAAAAATGCACCTTGGTAATTATTGATCTAAAATCTTTGAAATCTAAAGGTCGAATGATTAAACTGACTCAGAATTTTCTTCCGTACATAAATAATCGATATTTGCAAAAGAAAGAAAATGAAAAAAAAAAAGAATTTTCAAATTAGAAAAGGTATATATACATTGAAGATTTTCGTTCCGGCCGGGACTCGAACCCAGTACCACGCGCTAGGAACCCAACGGTCCAGCCATTAGGCTATCGGAGCTCTGTCGATGGAAGTCTTAAATATAATAAAAACAAAAAATGCACCTTGGTAATTATTGATTCAAACACTTTGAAATTTACAGGTCGAATAATTAAACTGACTCAGAATTTTTCTCCCTACATAAATAATCAATATTCGCAAAAGAGAAAAATTAAAAAAAAAGAAGAAGAAATTTCAAATTAGAAACTAAAAGTATACATTGAAGATATTCGCTCCGGCTGGGACTCGAACCCAGGCCACTCGCTTGGAAGACCAGCGGTCTAGCCATTAGGCTATCGGAGTTCTGTCGAGCGGAGTCTTACTGCCTGACTGATACTGCCTGACTGACAGACTGACTCACTGACTGTCTGAATGACTAAATGACTGACTGACACTGACTGACTGACTGCTTGACTACCTGACTGACTGCTTGACTGACTAACTGACTGGACAGGACTGACCGACTGACTGAATAAGGATGACTGACAGACTGACTGAATAAGGCTGACTGACTGACTGACAGACTGACTGAATAAGGCTGACCGACTGACTGACTGCTTTAGTGACTAACTGACTGCACAGGACTGACCGACTGACTGACTGACTGACTGCCTGACTGACTGACTGACTGAATGACTGACTGACTGAGACTAAATGACTGACTGCTTGACTGACTGGCTGAAGGACTAACTGACTGACTGAGTGACTGACTGACTGGACTGACTGACTGAGACTGAATGACTGAGTGCTTGACTGATTGACTGTCAGACTGACTGACTGACTTCGCAAAAGGGAAAAATAAAAAAAAAGAATTATAAAATTAGAAAAAAACATTTGCATTTAAGATTTCCTTTCCGGCCGGGACTCGAACCCAATACCACGTGCTAGGAACCCAACGGTCTAGCCATTAGGCTATCGGAGCTCTGTCGTTGGAAGTCTTAAATATAATAAAAACAAAAAATGCACCTTGGTAATTATTGATTCAAACACTTTGAAATTTACAGGTCGAATAATTAAACTGACTCAGAATTTTTCTCCCTACATAAATAATCAATATTCGCAAAAGAGAAAAATTAAAAAAAAAGAAGAAGAAATTTCAAATTAGAAACTAAAAGTATACATTGAAGATTTTCGTTCAGGCTGGGACTCGAACCCAGGGCCACTCGCTTGGAAGCCTAACACTCTAGCCATTAGTCTATGGGAGCTCTGTTGGTGGGAGTTTTAAATATAATAAAAACAAAAAATGCACCTTGGTAATTGTTTATTTAAACACTTTGAAATCTTCGTGTCGAAAAATTAAACTGACTCAGAATTTTCTTCCCTACATAAATAATCAATAATTGCAAAGGAAAGAAATTGAAAAAAAAAAGAATTTTCAAATTAGAAAAGAAATATATACATTGAAGATATTCGCTCCGGCTGGGACTCGAACCCAGGCCACTCGCTTGGAAGACCAGCGGTCTAGCCATTAGGCTATCGGAGTTCTGTCGAGCGGAGTCTTACTGCCTGACTGACACTGCCTGACTGACAGACTGACTCACTGACTGACTGATACTGACTGACTGACTGACTGACTGACTGACTGACTGACTAACTGACTGACTGAGACTGACTGACTGACTGCTTGACTCTCTGACTGGCTATTTCACTGACTGACTGAATGACTAAATGACTGACTGACACTGACTGACTGACTGCTTGATTACCTGACTGACTGCTTGACTGACTAACTGACTGGACAGGACTGACCGACTGACTGACTGACAGACTGACTGAATAAGGATGACTGACAGACTGACTGAATAAGGCTGACTGACTGACTGACTGACAGACTGACTGAATAAGGCTGACCGACTGACTGACTGCCTGACTGACTGACAGACTGAATGACTGACTGACTGACTGACCGAGACTGACTGACTGACTGACTGGGACTGGACTGGACTGACTGACTGACTGACTGACTGAGACTGACTGACTGCTTTAGTGACTAACTGACTGCACAGGACTGACCGACTGACTGACTGACTGACTGCCTGACTGACTGACTGACTGAATGACTGACTGACTGAGACTAAATGACTGACTGCTTGACTGACTGGCTGAAGGACTAACTGATTGACAGAGTGACTGACTGACTGGACTGACTGACTGAGACTGAATGACTGAGTGCTTGACTGATTGACTGTCAGACTGACTGACTGACTTCGCAAAAGGGAAAAATAAAAAAAAAAGAATTATAAAATTCGAAAAAAATATTTGCATTTAAGATTTCCTTTCCGGCTGGGATTTGAAACCAGGGCGACACTCATGGATGCCCAACGCTCTCGCCAATATACTATCGGATCTCTGTTGATCGGTGTCTTAATTATAATAAAAACAAAAAATGCACCTTAGTAATTATTGATCTAAAATCTTTGAAATCTAAAGGTCGAATGATTAAACTGACTCAGAATTTTCTTCCGTACATAAATAATCCATATTTGCAAAAGAAAGAAATTGAAAAAAAAAAGAATCTTCAAATTAGAAGAGAAATATATACATGGAAGATTTTCGTTCCGGCCGGAACTCGAACCCAGTACCACGCGCTTGGAACCCAACGGTCTAGCCATTAGGCTATCGGAGCTCTGTCGATGGAAGTCTTAAATATAATAAAAACAAAAAATGCACCTTGGTAATTATTGATTCAAACACTTTGAAATTTACAGGTCGAATAATTAAACTGACTCAGAATTTTTCTCCCTACATAAATAATCAATATTCGCAAAAGAGAAAAATTAAAAAAAAAGAAGAAGAAATTTCAAATTAGAAACTAAAAGTATACATTGAAGATTTTCGTTCAGGCTGGGACTCGAACCCAGGGCCACTCGCTTGGAAGCCTAACACTCTAGCCATTAGTCTATGGGAGCTCTGTCGGTGGGAGTTTTAAATATAATAAAAAAAAATGCACCTTGGTAATTGTTTATTTAAACACTTTGAAATCTTCGTGTCGAAAAATTAAACTGACTCAGAATTTTCTTCCCTACATAAATAATCAATAATTGCAAAGGAAAGAAATTGAAAAAAAAAAGAATTTTCAAATTAGAAAAGAAATATATACATTGAAGATATTCGCTCCGGCTGGGACTCGAACCCAGGCCACTCGCTTGGAAGACCTGCGGTCTAGCCATTAGGCTATCGGAGTTCTGTCGAGCGGAGTCTTACTGCCTGACTGATACTGCCTGACTGACAGACTGACTCACTGACTGACTGATACTGACTGACTGACTCACTGACTGACCGAGACTGACTGACTAACTGCCTGACTGACTGAGACTGGACTGACTGACTGACTGACTGACTGACTAACTGACTGACTGAGACTGACTGACTGACTGCTTGACTCTCTGACTGGCTATTTCACTGACTGACTGAATGACTAAATGACTGACTGACACTGACTGACTGACTGCTTGACTACCTGACTGACTGCTTGACTGACTAACTGACTGGACAGGACTGACCGACTGACTGACTGACTGAATAAGGATGACTGACAGACTGACTGAATAAGACTGCCTGACTGACTGACTGACTGAATGACTGACTGACTGACTGACCGAGACTGACTGACTGACTGACTGAGACTGGACTGGACTGACTGACTGACTGACTGACTGAGACTGACTGACTGCTTTAGTGACTAACTGACTGCACAGGACTGACCGACTGACTGACTGAATGACTGACTGACTGAGACTAAATGACTGACTGCTTGACTGACTGGCTGAAGGACTAACTGACTGACTGAGTGACTGACTGACTGGACTGACTGACTGAGACTGAATGACTGAGTGCTTGACTGATTGACTGTCAGACTGACTGACTGACTTCGCAAAAGGGAAAAATAAAAAAAAAATTAGAAAAAAATATTTGCATTTAAGATTTCCTTTCCGGCTGGGATTTGAACCCAGGGCGACACTCATGGAAGCCCAACGCTCTCGCCAATATACTATCGGATCTCTGTTGACCGATGTCTTAATTATATTAAAAACAAAAAATGCACCTTAGTAATTATTGATCTAAAATCTTTGAAATCTAAAGGTCGAATGATTAAACTGACTCAGAATTTTCTTCCGTACATAAATAATCCATATTTGCAAAAGAAAGAAATTGAAAAAAAAAAGAATCTTCAAATTAGAAGAGAAATATATACATGGAAGATTTTCGTTCCGGCCGGGACTCGAACCCAGTACCACGCGCTTGGAACCCAACGGTCTAGGCATTAGGCTATCGGAGCTCTGTCGATGGAAGTCTTAAATATAATAAAAACAAAAAATGACTCACTGACTGACTCACTGACTGACCGAGACTGACTGACTAACTGCCTGACTGACTGAGACTGGACTGACTGAGAGTGGACTGACTGACTGACTGACTGACTGACTGACTGACTAACTGACTGACTGAGACTGACTGACTGACTGCTTGACTCTCTGACTGGCTATTTCACTGACTGACTGAATGACTAAATGACTGACTGACACTGACTGACTGACTGATTGACTACCTGACTGACTGCTTGACTGACTAACTGACTGGACAGGACTGACCGACTGACTGACTGACAGACTGACTGAATAAGGATGACTGACAGACTGACTGAATAAGGCTGACTGACTGACTGACTGACAGACTGACTGAATAAGGCTGACCGACTGACTGACTGCCTGACTGACTGACTGACTGAATGACTGACTGACTGACTGACCGAGACTGACTGACTGACTGACTGAGACTGGACTGGACTGACTGACTGACTGACTGACTGAGACTGACTGACTGCTTTAGTGACTAACTGACTGCACAGGACTGACCGACTGACTGACTGCCTGACTGACTGACTGACTGAATGACTGACTGACTGAGACTAAATGACTGACTGCTTGACTGACTGGCTGAAGGACTAACTGACTGACTGAGTGACTGACTGACTGGACTGACTGACTGAGACTGAATGACTGAGTGCTTGACTGATTGACTGTCAGACTGACTGACTGACTTCGCAAAAGGGAAAAATAAAAAAAAAATTAGAAAATTAGAAAAAAATATTTGCATTTAAGATTTCCTTTCCGGCTGGGATTTGAACCCAGGGCGACACTCATGGAAGCCCAACGCTCTCGCCAATATACTATCGGATCTCTGTTGATCGATGTCTTAATTATAATAAAAACAAAAAATGCACCTTAGTAATTATTGATCTAAAATCTTTGAAATCTAAAGGTCGAATGATTAAACTGACTCAGAATTTTCTTCCGTACATAAATAATCCATATTTGCAAAAGAAAGAAATTGAAAAAAAAAAGAATCTTCAAATTAGAAGAGAAATATATACATGGAAGATTTTCGTTCCGGCCGGGACTCGAACCCAGTACCACGCGCTTGGAACCCAACGGTCTAGCCATTAGGCTATCGGAGCTCTGTCGATGGAAGTCTTAAATATAATAAAAACAAAAAATGACTCACTGACTGACTCACTGACTGACCGAGACTGACTGACTAACTGCCTGACTGACTGAGACTGGACTGACTGAGACTGGACTGACTGACTGACTGACTGACTGACTGACTGACTAACTGACTGACTGAGACTGACTGACTGACTGCTTGACTCTCTGACTGGCTATTTCACTGACTGAATGACTAAATGACTGACTGACACTGACTGACTGACTGCTTGACTACCTGACTGACTGCTTGACTGACTAACTGACTGGACAGGACTGACCGACTGACTGACTGACAGACTGACTGAATAAGGATGACTGACAGACTGACTGAATAAGGCTGACTGACTGACTGACTGAGAGACTGACTGAATAAGGCTGACCGACTGACTGACTGCCTGACTGACTGACTGACTGAATGACTGACTGACTGACTGACCGAGACTGACTGACTGACTGACTGAGACTGGACTGGACTGACTGACTGACTGACTGACTGAGACAGACTGACTGCTTTAGTGACTAACTGACTGCACAGGACTGACCGACTGACTGACTGACTGACTGCCTGACTGACTGACTGACTGAATGACTGACTGACTGAGACTAAATGACTGACTGCTTGACTGACTGGCTGAAGGACTAACTGACTGACTGAGTGACTGACTGACTGGACTGACTGACTGAGACTGAATGACTGAGTGCTTGACTGATTGACTGTCAGACTGACTGACTGACTTCGCAAAAGGGAAAAATAAAAAAAAAGAATTATAAAATTAGAAAAAAATATTTGCATTTAAGATTTCCTTTCCGGCCGGGACTCGAACCCAGTACCACGCGCTAGGAACCCAACGGTCTAGCCATTAGGCTATCGGAGCTCTGTCGATGGAAGTCTTAAATATAATAAAAACAAAAAATGCACCTTGGTAATTATTGATTCAAACACTTTGAAATTTACAGGTCGAATAATTAAACTGACTCAGAATTTTTCTCCCTACATAAATAATCAATATTCGCAAAAGAGAAAAATTAAAAAAAAGAAGAAGAAATTTCAAATTAGAAACTAAAAGTATACATTGAAGATTTTCGTTCAGGCTGGGGCTCGAACCCAGGGCCACTCGCTTGGAAGCCTAACACTCTAGCCATTAGTCTATGGGAGCTCTGTCGGTGGGAGTTTTAAATATAATAAAAACAAAAAATGCACCTTGGTAATTGTTTATTTAAACACTTTGAAATCTTCGTGTCGAAAAATTAAACTGACCCAGAATTTTCTTCCCTACATAAATAATCAATAATTGCAAAGGAAAGAAATTGAAAAAAAAAAGAATTTTCAAATTAGAAAAGAAATATATACATTGAAGATATTCGCTCCGGCTGGGACTCGAACCCAGGCCACTCGCTTGGAAGACCAGCGGTCTAGCCATTAGGCTATCGGAGTTCTGTCGAGCGGAGTCTTTTTGCCTGACTGATACTGCCTGACTGACAGACTGACTCACTGACTGACTGATACTGACTGACTGACTCACTGACTGACTGATACTGACTAACTGACTCACTGACTGACCGAGACTGACTGACTAACTGCCTGACTGACTGAGACTGGACTGACTGACTGACTGACTGACTGACTGACTAACTGACTGACTGAGACTGACTGACTGACTGCTTGACTCTCTGACTGGCTATTTCACTGACTGACTGAATGACTAAATGACTGACTGACACTGACTGACTGACTGCTTGACTACCTGACTGACTGCTTGACTGACTAACTGACTGGACAGGACTGACCGACTGACTGACTGACAGACTGACTGAATAAGGATGACTGACAGACTGACTGAATAAGGCTGACTGACTGACTGACTGACAGACTGACTGAATAAGGCTGACCGACTGACTGACTGCCTGACTGACTGACTGACTGAATGACTGACTGACTGACTGACCGAAACTGACTGACTGACTGACTGAGACTGGACTGGACTGACTGACTGACTGACTGACTGAGACTGACTGACTGCTTTAGTGACTAACTGACTGCACAGGACTGACGGACTGACTGACTGACTGACTGCCTGACTGACTGACTGACTGAATGACTGACTGACTGAGACTAAATGACTGACTGCTTGACTGACTGGCTGAAGGACTAACTGACTGACTGACTGACTGACTGACTGGACTGACTGACTGAGACTGAATGACTGAGTGCTTGACTGATTGACTGTCAGACTGACTGACTGACTTCGCAAAAGGGAAAAATAAAAAAAAAAAGAATTATAAAATTAGAAAAAAATATTTGCATTTAAGATTTCCTTTCCGGCTGGGATTTGAACCCAGGGCGACACTCATGGAAGCCCAACGCTCTCGCCAATATACTATCGGATCTCTGTTGATCGGTGTCTTAATTATAATAAAAACAAAAAATGCACCTTAGTAATTATTGATCTAAAATCTTTGAAATCTAAAGGTCGAATGATTAAACTGACTCAGAATTTTTTTCCGTACATAAATAATCCATATTTGCAAAAGAAAGAAATTGAAAAAAAAAAAGAATCTTCAAATTAGAAGAGATATATATACATGGAATATTTTCGTTCCGGCCGGGACTCGAACCCAGTACCACGCGCTTGGAACCCAACGGTCTAGCCATTAGGCTATCGGAGCTCTGTCGATGGAAGTCTTAAATATAATAAAAACAAAAAATGCACCTTGGTAATTATTGATTCAAACACTTTGAAATTTACAGGTCGAATAATTAAACTGACTCAGAATTTTTCTCCCCTACATAAATAATCAATATTCGCAAAAGAGAAAAATTTAAAAAAAAAGAAGAAGAAATTTCAAATTAGAAACTAAAAGTATACATTGAAGATTTTCGTTCAGGCTGGGACTCGAACCCAGGGCCACTCGCTTGGAAGCCTAACACTCTAGCCATTAGTCTATGGGAGCTCTGTCGGTGGGAGTTTTAAATATAATAAAAACAAAAAATGCACCTTGGTAATTGTTTATTTAAACACTTTGAAATCTTCGTGTCGAAAAATTAAACTGACTCAGAATTTTCTTCCCTACATAAATAATCAATAATTGCAAAGGAAAGAAATTGAAAAAAAAAAGAATTTTCAAATTAGAAAAGAATTATATACATTGAAGATATTCGCTCCGGCTGGGACTCGAACCCAGGTCACTCGCTTGGAAGACCAGCGGTCTAGCCATTAGGCTATCGGAGTTCTGTCGAGCGGAGTCTTACTGCCTGACTGATACTGCCTGACTGACAGACTGACTCACTGACTGACTGATACTGACTGACTGACTCACTGACTGACCGAGACTGACTGACTAACTGCCTGACTGACTGAGACTGGACTGACTGACTGACTGACTGACTAACTGACTGACTGAGACTGACTGACTGACTGCTTGACTCTCTGACTGGCTATTTCACTGACTGACTGAATGACTAAATGACTGACTGACACTGACTGACTGACTGCTTGACTACCTGACTGACTGCTTGACTGACTAACTGACTGGACAGGACTGACCGACTGACTGACTGACAGACTGACTGAATAAGGATGACTGACAGACTGACTGAATAAGGCTGACTGACTGACTGACTGACAGACTGACTGAATAAGGCTGACCGACTGACTGACTGCCTGACTGACTGACTGACTGAATGACTGACTGACTGACTGACCGAGACTGACTGACTGACTGAGACTGGACTGGACTGACTGACTGACTGACTGACTGAGACTGACTGACTGCTTTAGTGACTAACTGACTGCACAGGACTGACCGACTGACTGACTGACTGACTGCCTGACAGACTGACTGACTGAATGACTGACTGACTGAGACTAAATGACTGACTGCTTGACTGACTGGCTGAAGGACTAACTGACTGACTGAGTGACTGACTGACTGGACTGACTGACTGAGACTGAATGACTGAGTGCTTGACTGATTGACTGTCAGACTGACTGACTGACTTCGCAAAAGGGAAAAATAAAAAAAAAAGAATTATAAAATTAGAAAAAAATATTTGCATTTAAGATTTCCTTTCCGGCTGGGATTCGAACCCAGGGCGACACTCATGGAAGCCCAACGCTCTCGCCAATATACTATCGGATCTCTGTTGATCGGTGTCTTAATTACAATAAAAACAAGAAATGCACCTTAGTAATTATTGATCTAAAATCTTTGAAATCTAAAGGTCGAATGATTAAACTGACTCAGAATTTTCTTCCGTACATAAATAATCCATATTTGCAAAAGAAAGAAATTGAAAAAAAAAGAATCTTCAAATTAGAAGAGATATATATACATGGAATATTTTCGTTCCGGCCGGGACTCGAACCCAGTACCACGCGCTTGGAACCCAACGGTCTAGCCATTAGGCTATCGGAGCTCTGTCGATGGAAGTCTTAAATATAATAAAAACAAAAAATGCACCTTGGTAATTATTGATTCAAACACTTTGAAATTTACAGGTCGAATAATTAAACTGACTCAGAATTTTTCTCCCCTACATAAATGATCAATATTCGCAAAAGAGAAAAATTTAAAAAAAAAGAAATAGAAATTTCAAATTAGAAACTAAAAGTATACATTGAAGATTTTCGTTCAGGCTGGGACTCGAACCCAGGGCCACTCGCTTGGAAGCCTAACACTCTAGCCATTAGTCTATGGGAGCTCTGTCGGTGGGAGTTTTAAATATAATAAAAACAAAAAATGCACCTTGGTAATTGTTTATTTAAACACTTTGAAATCTTCGTGTCGAAAAATTAAACTGACTCAGAATTTTCTTCCCTACATAAATAATCAATAATTGCAAAGGAAAGAAATTGAAAAAAAAAAGAATTTTCAAATTAGAAAAGAATTATATACATTGAAGATATTCGCTCCGGCTGGGACTCGAACCCAGGTCACTCGCTTGGAAGACCAGCGGTCTAGCCATTAGGCTATCGGAGTTCTGTCGAGCGGAGTCTTACTGCCTGACTGATACTGCCTGACTGACAGACTGACTCACTGACTGACTGATACTGACTGACTGACTCACTGACTGACCGAGACTGACTGACTAACTGCCTGACTGACTGAGACTGGACTGACTGACTGACTGACTGACTAACTGACTGACTGAGACTGACTGACTGACTGAGACTGACTGACTGACTGCTTGACTCTCTGACTGGCTATTTCACTGACTGACTGAATGACTAAATGACTGACTGACACTGACTGACTGACTGCTTAACTACCTGACTGACTGCTTGACTGACTAACTGACTGGACAGGACTGACCGACTGACTGACTGACAGACTGACTGAATAAGGATGACTGACAGACTGACTGAATAAGGCTGACTAACTGACTGACTGACAGACTGACTGAATAAGGCTGACCGACTGACTGACTGCCTGACTGACTGACTGACTGAATGACTGACTGACTGACTGACCGAGACTGACTGACTGACCGAGACTGACTGACTGACTGACTGAGACTGGACTGGACTGACTGACTGACTGACTGACTGAGACTGACTGACTGCTTTAGTGACTAACTGACTGCACAGGACTGACCGACTGACTGACTGACTGACTGCCTGACTGACAGACTGACTGAATGACTGACTGACTGAGACTAAATGACTGACTGGCTGAAGGACTAACTGACTGACTGACTGGATTGACTGACTGAGACTGAATGACTGAGTGCTTGACTGATTGACTGTCAGACTGACTGACTGACTTCGCAAAAGGGAAAAATAAAAAAAAAAAGAATTATAAAATTAGAAAAAAATATTTGCATTTAAGATTTCCTTTCCGGCTGGGATTTGAACCCAGGGCGACACTCATGGAAGCCCAACGCTCTCGCCAATATACTATCGGATCTCTGTTGATCGGTGTCTTAATTATAATAAAAACAAAAAATGCACCTTAGTAATTATTGATCTAAAATCTTTGAAATCTAAAGGTCGAATGATTAAACTGACTCAGAATTTTCTTCCGTACATAAATAATCCATATTTGCAAAAGAAAGAAATTGAAAAAAAAAAGAATCTTCAAATTAGAAGAGAAATATATACATGGAAGATTTTCGTTCCGGCCGGGACTCGAACCCAGTACCACGCCCTTGGAACCCAACGGTCTAGCCATTAGGCTATCGGAGCTCTGTCGATGGAAGTCTTAAATATAATAAAAACAAAAAATGCACCTTGGTAATTATTGATTCAAACACTTTGAAATTTACAGGTCGAATAATTAAACTGACTCAGAATTTTTCTCCCTACATAAATAATCAATATTCGCAAAAGAGAAAAATTAAAAAAAAAAGAAGAAGAAATTTCAAATTAGAAACTAAAAGTATACATTGAAGATTTTCGTTCAGGCTGGGACTCGAACCCAGGGCCACTCGCTTGGAAGCCTAACACTCTAGCCATTAGTCTATGGGAGCTCTGTCGGTGGGAGTTTTAAATATAATAAAAACAAAAAATGCACCTTGGTAATTGCTTATTTAAACACTTTGAAATCTTCGTGTCGAAAAATTAAACTGACTCAGAATTTTCTTCCCTACATAAATAATCAATAATTGCAAAGGAAAGAAATTGAAAAAAAAAAGAATTTTCAAATTAGAAAAGAAATATATACATTGAAGATATTCGCTCCGGTTGGGACTCGAACCCAGGCCACTCGCTTGGAAGACCAGCGGTCTAGCCATTAGGCTATCGGAGTTCTGTCGAGCGGAGTCTTACTGCCTGACTGATACTGCCTGACTGACAGACTGACTCACTGACTGACTGATACTGACTGACTGACTCACTGACTGACCGAGACTGACTGACTAACTGCCTGACTGACTGAGACTGGACTGACTGACTGACTGACTGACTAACTGACTGACTGAGACTGACTGACTGACTGCTTGACTCTCTGACTGGCTATTTCACTGACTGACTGAATGACTAAATGACTGACTGACACTGACTGACTGACTGCTTGACTACCTGACTGACCGCTTGACTGACTAACTGACTGGACAGGACTGACCGACTGACAGACTGACTGAATAAGGATGACTGACAGACTGACTGAATAAGGCTGACTGACTGACTGACTGACTGACTGAATGACTGACTGACTGACTGACTGAGACTGGACTGGACTGACTGACTGACTGAGACTGACTGACTGCTTTAGTGACTAACTGACTGCACAGGACTGACCGACTGACTGACTGCCTGACTGACTGACTGACTGAGACTAAATGACTGACTGCTTGACTGACTGGCTGAAGGACTAACTGACTGACTGAGTGACTGACTGACTGGACTGACTGACTGAGACTGAATGACTGAGTGCTTGACTGATTGACTGTCAGACTGACTGACTGACTTCGCAAAAGGGAAAAATAAAAAAAAAGAATTATAAAATTAGAAAAAAATATTTGCATTTAAGATTTCCTTTCCGGCTGGGATTTGAACCCAGGGCGACACTCATGGAAGGCCAAAATCTCTCGCCAATATACTATCGGATCTCTGTTGATCGGTGTCTTAATTATAATAAAAACAAAAAATGCACCTTAGTAATTATTGATCTAAAATCTTTGAAATCTAAAGGTCGAATGATTAAACTGACTCAGAATTTTCTTCCGTACATAAATAATCCATATTTGCAAAAGAAAGAAATTGAAAAAAAAAAGAATCTTCAAATTAGAAGAGAAATATATACATGGAAGATTTTCGTTCCGGCCGGGACTCGAACCCAGTACCACGCGCTTGGAACCCAACGGTCTAGCCATTAGGCTATCGGAGCTCTGTCGATGGAAGTCTTAAATATAATAAAAACAAAAAATGCACCTTGGTAATTATTGATTCAAACACTTTGAAATTTACAGGTCGAATAATTAAACTGACTCAGAATTTTTCTCCCTACATAAATAATCAATATTCGCAAAAGAGAAAAATTAAAAAAAAAAAGAAGAAGAAATTTCAAATTAGAAACTAAAAGTATACATTGAAGATTTTCGTTCAGGCTGGGACTCGAACCCAGGGCCACTCGCTTGGAAGCCTAACACTCTAGCCATTAGTCTATGGGAGCTCTGTCGGTGGGAGTTTTAAATACAATAAAAACAAAAATGCACCTTGGTAATTGTTTATTTAAACACTTTGAAATCTTCGTGTCGAAAAATTAAACTGACTCAGAATTTTCTTCCCTACATAAATAATCAATAATTGCAAAGGAAAGAAATTGAAAAAAAAAAGAATTTTCAAATTAGAAAAGAAATATATACATTGAAGATATTCGCTACGGCTGGGACTCGAACCCAGGCCACTCGCTTGGAAGACCAGCGGTCTAGCCATTAGGCTATAGGAGTTCTGTCGAGCGGAGTCTTACTGCCTGACTGATACTGCCTGACTGACAGACTGACTCACTGACTGACTGATACTGACTGACTGACTCACTGACTGACCGAGACTGACTGACTAACTGCCTGACTGACTGAGACTGTACTGACTGACTGACTGACTGACTGACTGACTGACTGACTAACTGACTGACTGAGACTGACTGACACTGACTGACTGACTGCTTGACTACCTGACTGACTGCTTGACTGACTAACTGACTGGACAGGACTGACCGACTGACTGACTGACAGACTGACTGAATAAGGATGACTGACAGACTGACTGAATAAGGCTGACTGACTGACTGACTGACAGACTGACTGAATAAGGCTGACCGACTGACTGACTGCCTGACTGACTGACTGACTGAATGACTGACTGACTGACTGACCGAGACTGACTGACTGACTGACTGAGACTGGACTGGACTGACTGACTGACTGAGACTAAATGACTGCTTTAGTGACTAACTGACTGCACAGGACTGACCGACTGACTGACTGACTGACTGCCTGACTGACTGACTGACTGAATGACTGACTGACTGAGACTAAATGACTGACTGCTTGACTGACTGGCTGAAGGACTAACTGACTGACTGAGTGACTGGACTGACTGACTGAGACTGAATGACTGAGTGCTTGACTGATTGACTGACTGACTGACTGACTGACTTCGCAAAAGGGAAAAATAAAAAAAAAAAAGAATTATAAAATTAGAAAAAAATATTTGCATTTAAGATTTCCTTTCCGGCTGGGATTTGAACCCAGGGCGACACTCATGGAAGCCCAACGCTCTCGCCAATATACTATCGGATCTCTGTTGATCGGTGTCTTAATTATAATAAAAACAAAAAATGCACCTTAGTAATTATTGATCTAAAATCTTTGAAATCTAAAGGTCGAATGATTAAACTGACTCAGAATTTTCTTCCGTACATAAATAATCCATATTTGCAAAAGAAAGAAATTGAAAAAAAAAAAGAATCTTCAAATTAGAAGAGAAATATATACATGGAAGATTTTCGTTCCGGCCGGGACTCGAACCCAGTACCACGCGCTTCGAACCCAACGGTCTAGCCATTAGGCTATCGGAGCTCTGTCGATGAAGTCTTAAATATAATAAAAACAAAAAATGCACCTTGGTAATTATTGATTCAAACACTTTGAAATTTACAGGTCGAATAATTAAACTGACTCAGAATTTTTCTCCCTACATAAATAATCAATATTCGCAAAAGAGAAAAATTAAAAAAAAAAGAAGAAGAAATTTCAAATTAGAAACTAAAAGTATACATTGAAGATTTTCTTTCAGGCTGGGACTCGAACCCAGGGCCACTCGCTTGGAAGCCTAACACTCTAGCCATTAGTCTATGGGAGCACTGTCGGTGGGAGTTTTAAATATAATAAAAACAAAAAATGCACCTTGGTAATTGTTTATTTAAACACTTTGAAATCTTCGTGTCGAAAAATTAAACTGACTCAGAATTTTCTTCCCTACATAAATAATCAATAATTGCAAAGGAAAGAAATTGAAAAAAAAAAGAATTTTCAAATTAGAAAAGAAAAATATACATTGAAGATATTCGCTCCGGCTGGGACTCGAACCCAGGCCACTCGCTTGGAAGACCAGCGGTCAAGCCATTAGGCTATCGGAGTTCTGTCGAGCAGAGTCTTACTGCCTGACTGATACTGCCTGACTGACAGACTGACTCACTGACTGACTGATACTGACTGACTGACTCACTGACTGACCGAGACTGACTGACTAACTGCCTGACTGACTGAGACTGGACTGACTGACTGACTGACTGACTGACTGACTAACTGACTGACTGAGACTGACTGACTGACTGCTTGACTCTCTGACTGGCTATTTCACTGACTGACTGAATGACTAAATGACTGACTGACACTGACTGACTGACTGCTTAACTACCTGACTGACTGCTTGACTGACTAACTGACTGGACAGGACTGACCGACTGACTGACTGACAGACTGACTGAATAAGGATGACTGACAGACTGACTGAATAAGGCTGACTGACTGACTGACTGACAGACTGACTGAATAAGGCTGACCGACTGACTGACTGCCTGACTGACTGACTGACTGAATGACTGACTGACTGACTGACCGAGACTGACTGACTGACCGAGACTGACTGTCTGACTGACTGAGACTGGACTGGACTGACTGACTGACTGACTGACTGAGACTGACTGACTGCTTTAGTGACTAACTGACTGCACAGGACTGACCGACTGACTGACTGACTGACTGCCTGACTGACAGACTGACTGAATGACTGACTGACTGACTGCTTGACTGACTGGCTGAAGGACTAACTGACTGACTGAGTGACTGACTGACTGGATTGACTGACTGAGACTGAATGACTGAGTGCTTGACTGATTGACTGTCAGACTGACTGACTGACTTCGCAAAAGGGAAAAATAAAAAAAAAAGAATTATAAAATTAGAAAAAAATATTTGCATTTAAGATTTCCTTTCCGGCTGGGATTTGAACCCAGGGCGACACTCATGGAAGCCCAACGCTCTCGCCAATATACTATCGGATCTCTGTTGATCGGTGTCTTAATTATAATAAAAACAAAAAATGCACCTTAGTAATTATTGATCTAAAATCTTTGAAATCTAAAGGTCGAATGATTAAACTGACTCAGAATTTTCTTCCGTACATAAATAATCCATATTTGCAAAAGAAAGAAATTGAAAAAAAAAAAGAATCTTCAAATTAGAAGAGAAATATATACATGGAAGATTTTCGTTCCGGCCGGGACTCGAACCCAGTACCACGCCCTTGGAACCCAACGGTCTAGCCATTAGGCTATCGGAGCTCTGTCGATGGAAGTCTTAAATATAATAAAAACAAAAAATGCACCTTGGTAATTATTGATTCAAACACTTTGAAATTTACAGGTCGAATAATTAAACTGACTCAGAATTTTTCTCCCTACATAAATAATCAATATTCGCAAAAGAGAAAAATTAAAAAAAAAAAAGAAGAAGAAATTTCAAATTAGAAACTAAAAGTATACATTGAAGATTTTCGTTCAGGCTGGGACTCGAACCCAGGGCCACTCGCTTGGAAGCCTAACACTCTAGCCATTAGTCTATGGGAGCTCTGTCGGTGGGAGTTTTAAATATAATAAAAACAAAAATGCACCTTGGTAATTGTTTATTTAAACACTTTGAAATCTTCGTGTCGAAAAATTAAACTGACTCAGAATTTTCTTCCCTACATAAATAATCAATAATTGCAAAGGAAAGAAATTGAAAAAAAAAAAAAGAATTTTCAAATTAGAAAAGAAATAAATACATTGAAGATATTCGCTCCAGCTGGGACTCGAACCCAGGCCACTCGCTTGGAAGACCAGCGGTCTAGCCATTAGGCTATCGGAGCTCTGTCGAGCGGAGTCTTACTGCCTGACTGATACTGCCTGACTGAATGACTGACTCACTGACTGACTGATACTGACTGACTGACTCACTGACTGACCGAGACTGACTGACTAACTGCCTGACTGACTGAGACTGGACTGACTGACTGACTGACTGACTGACTGACTGACTAACTGACTGACTGAGACTGACTGACTGACTGCTTGACTCTCTGACTGGCTATTTCACTGACTGACTGAATGACTAAATGACTGACTGACACTGACTGACTGACTGCTTGACTACCTGACTGACTGCTTGACTGACAAACTGACTGGACAGGACTGACCGACTGACTGACTGACAGACTGACTGAATAAGGATGACTGACAGACTGACTGAATAAGGCTGACTGACTGACTGACTGACAGACTGACTGAATAAGGCTGACCGACTGACTGACTGACTGACTGACTGAATGACTGACTGACTGACTGACCGAGACTGACTGACTGACTGACTGAGACTGGACTGGACCGACTGACTGACTGACTGACTGAGACTGACTGACTGCTTTAGTGACTAACTGACTGACTGACTGACTGCCTGACTGACTGACTGACTGCCTGACTGACTGACTGACTGAATGACTGACTGACTGAGACTAAATGACTGACTGCTTGACTGACTATCTGAAGGACTAACTGACTGACTGAGTGACTGACTGACTGGACTGACTGACTGAGACTGAATGACTGAGTGCTTGACTGATTGACTGTCAGACTGACTGACTGACTTCGCAAAAGGGAAAAATAAAAAAAAAAGAATTATAAAATTAGAAAAAAATATTTGCATTTAAGATTTCCTTTCCGGCTGGGATTTGAACCCAGGGCGACACTCATGGAAGCCCAACGCTCTCGCCAATATACTATCGGATCTCTGTTGATCGGTGTCTTAATTATAGTAAAAACAAAAAATGCACCTTAGTAATTATTGATCTAAAATCTTTGAAATCTAAAGGTCGAATGATTAAACTGACTCAGAATTTTCTTCCGTACATAAATAATCCATATTTGCAAAAGAAAGAAATTGAAAAAAAAAAGAATCTTCAAATTAGAAGAGAAATATATACATGGAAGATTTTCGTTCCGGCCGGGACTCGAACCCAGTACTACGCGCTTGGAACCCAACGGTCTAGCCATTAGGCTATCGGAGCTCTGTCGATGGAAGTCTTAAATATAATAAAAACAAAAATGCACCTTTGTAATTATTGATTCAAACACTTTGAAATTTACAGGTCGAAAAATTAAACTGACTCAGAATTTTTCTCCCTACATAAATAATCAATATTCGCAAAAGAGAAAAATTAAAAAAAAAAGAAGAAGAAATTTCAAATTAGAAACTAAAAGTATACATTGAAGATTTTCGTTCAGGCTTGGACTCGAACCCAGGGCCACTCGCTTGGAAGCCTAACACTCTAGCCATTAGTCTATGGGAGCTCTGTCGGTGGGAGTTTTAAATATAATAAAAACAAAAAATGCACCTTGGTAATTGTTTATTTAAACACTTTGAAATCTTCGTGTCGAAAAATTAAACTGACTCAGAATTTTCTTCCCTACATAAATAATCAATAATTGCAAAGGAAAGAAATTGAAAAAAAAAAGAATTTTCAAATTAGAAAAGAATTATATACATTGAAGATATTCGCTCCGGCTGGGACTCGAACCCAGGCCACTCGCTTGGAAGACCACCGGTCTAGCCATTAGGCTATCGGAGTTCTGTCGAGCGGAGTCTTACTGCCTGACTGATACTGCCTGACTGACAGACTGACTCGCTGACTGACTGATACTGACTGACAGACTCACTGACTGACCGAGACTGACTGTTTAACTGCCTGACTGACTGACACTGGACTGACTGACTGACTGACTGACTGACTGACTAACTGACTGACTGAGACTGACTGACTGACTGCTTGACTCTCTGACTGGCTATTTCACTGACTGACTGAATGACTAAATGACTGACTGACACTGACTGACTGACTGCTTGACTACCTGACTGACTGCTTGACTGACTAACTGACTGGACAGGACTGACCGACTGACTGACTGACAGACTGACTGAATAAGGATGACTGACAGACTGACTGAATAAGGCTGACTGACTGACTGACTGACAGACTGACTGAATAAGGCTGATCGACTGACTGACTGCCTGACTGACTGACTGACTGAATGACTGACTGACTGACTGACCGAGACTGACTGACTGACTGACTGAGACTGGACTGGACTGACTGACTGACTGACTGACTGACTGCTTTAGTGACTAACTGACTGCACAGGACTGACCGACTGACTGACTGACTGACTGCCTGACTGACTGACTGACTGAATGACTGACTGACTGAGACTAAATGACTGACTGCTTGACTGACTGGCTGAAGGACTAACTGACTGACTGAGTGACTGGACTGACTGACTGAGACTGAATGACTGAGTGCTTGACTGATTGACTGACTGACTGACTGACTGACTTCGCAAAAGGGAAAAATAAAAAAAAAAAAGAATTATAAAATTAGAAAAAAATATTTGCATTTAAGATTTCCTTTCCGGCTGGGATTTGAACCCAGGGCGACACTCATGGAAGCCCAACGCTCTCGCCAATATACTATCGGATCTCTGTTGATCGGTGTCTTAATTATAATAAAAACAAAAAATGCACCTTAGTAATTATTGATCTAAAATCTTTGAAATCTAAAGGTCGAATGATTAAACTGACTCAGAATTTTCTTCCGTACATAAATAATCCATATTTGCAAAAGAAAGAAATTGAAAAAAAAAAAGAATCTTCAAATTAGAAGAGAAATATATACATGGAAGATTTTCGTTCCGGCCGGGACTCGAACCCAGTACCACGCCCTTGGAACCCAACGGTCTAGCCATTAGGCTATCGGAGCTCTGTCGATGGAAGTCTTAAATATAATAAAAACAAAAAATGCACCTTGGTAATTATTGATTCAAACACTTTGAAATTTACAGGTCGAATAATTAAACTGACTCAGAATTTTTCTCCCTACATAAATAATCAATATTCGCAAAAGAGAAAAATTAAAAAAAAAAAAGAAGAAGAAATTTCAAATTAGAAACTAAAAGTATACATTGAAGATTTTCGTTCAGGCTGGGACTCGAACCCAGGGCCACTCGCTTGGAAGCCTAACACTCTAGCCATTAGTCTATGGGAGCTCTGTCGGTGGGAGTTTTAAATATAATAAAAACAAAAATGCACCTTGGTAATTGTTTATTTAAACACTTTGAAATCTTCGTGTCGAAAAATTAAACTGACTCAGAATTTTCTTCCCTACATAAATAATCAATAATTGCAAAGGAAAGAAATTGAAAAAAAAAAAAAGAATTTTCAAATTAGAAAAGAAATAAATACATTGAAGATATTCGCTCCAGCTGGGACTCGAACCCAGGCCACTCGCTTGGAAGACCAGCGGTCTAGCCATTAGGCTATCGGAGCTCTGTCGAGCGGAGTCTTACTGCCTGACTGATACTGCCTGACTGAATGACTGACTCACTGACTGACTGATACTGACTGACTGACTCACTGACTGACCGAGACTGACTGACTAACTGCCTGACTGACTGAGACTGGACTGACTGACTGACTGACTGACTGACTGACTGACTAACTGACTGACTGAGACTGACTGACTGACTGCTTGACTCTCTGACTGGCTATTTCACTGACTGACTGAATGACTAAATGACTGACTGACACTGACTGACTGACTGCTTGACTACCTGACTGACTGCTTGACTGACAAACTGACTGGACAGGACTGACCGACTGACTGACTGACAGACTGACTGAATAAGGATGACTGACAGACTGACTGAATAAGGCTGACTGACTGACTGACTGACAGACTGACTGAATAAGGCTGACCGACTGACTGACTGACTGACTGACTGAATGACTGACTGACTGACTGACCGAGACTGACTGACTGACTGACTGAGACTGGACTGGACCGACTGACTGACTGACTGACTGAGACTGACTGACTGCTTTAGTGACTAACTGACTGACTGACTGACTGCCTGACTGACTGACTGACTGCCTGACTGACTGACTGACTGAATGACTGACTGACTGAGACTAAATGACTGACTGCTTGACTGACTATCTGAAGGACTAACTGACTGACTGAGTGACTGACTGACTGGACTGACTGACTGAGACTGAATGACTGAGTGCTTGACTGATTGACTGTCAGACTGACTGACTGACTTCGCAAAAGGGAAAAATAAAAAAAAAAGAATTATAAAATTAGAAAAAAATATTTGCATTTAAGATTTCCTTTCCGGCTGGGATTTGAACCCAGGGCGACACTCATGGAAGCCCAACGCTCTCGCCAATATACTATCGGATCTCTGTTGATCGGTGTCTTAATTATAGTAAAAACAAAAAATGCACCTTAGTAATTATTGATCTAAAATCTTTGAAATCTAAAGGTCGAATGATTAAACTGACTCAGAATTTTCTTCCGTACATAAATAATCCATATTTGCAAAAGAAAGAAATTGAAAAAAAAAAGAATCTTCAAATTAGAAGAGAAATATATACATGGAAGATTTTCGTTCCGGCCGGGACTCGAACCCAGTACTACGCGCTTGGAACCCAACGGTCTAGCCATTAGGCTATCGGAGCTCTGTCGATGGAAGTCTTAAATATAATAAAAACAAAAATGCACCTTTGTAATTATTGATTCAAACACTTTGAAATTTACAGGTCGAAAAATTAAACTGACTCAGAATTTTTCTCCCTACATAAATAATCAATATTCGCAAAAGAGAAAAATTAAAAAAAAAAGAAGAAGAAATTTCAAATTAGAAACTAAAAGTATACATTGAAGATTTTCGTTCAGGCTTGGACTCGAACCCAGGGCCACTCGCTTGGAAGCCTAACACTCTAGCCATTAGTCTATGGGAGCTCTGTCGGTGGGAGTTTTAAATATAATAAAAACAAAAAATGCACCTTGGTAATTGTTTATTTAAACACTTTGAAATCTTCGTGTCGAAAAATTAAACTGACTCAGAATTTTCTTCCCTACATAAATAATCAATAATTGCAAAGGAAAGAAATTGAAAAAAAAAAGAATTTTCAAATTAGAAAAGAATTATATACATTGAAGATATTCGCTCCGGCTGGGACTCGAACCCAGGCCACTCGCTTGGAAGACCACCGGTCTAGCCATTAGGCTATCGGAGTTCTGTCGAGCGGAGTCTTACTGCCTGACTGATACTGCCTGACTGACAGACTGACTCGCTGACTGACTGATACTGACTGACAGACTCACTGACTGACCGAGACTGACTGTTTAACTGCCTGACTGACTGACACTGGACTGACTGACTGACTGACTGACTGACTGACTAACTGACTGACTGAGACTGACTGACTGACTGCTTGACTCTCTGACTGGCTATTTCACTGACTGACTGAATGACTAAATGACTGACTGACACTGACTGACTGACTGCTTGACTACCTGACTGACTGCTTGACTGACTAACTGACTGGACAGGACTGACCGACTGACTGACTGACAGACTGACTGAATAAGGATGACTGACAGACTGACTGAATAAGGCTGACTGACTGACTGACTGACAGACTGACTGAATAAGGCTGATCGACTGACTGACTGCCTGACTGACTGACTGACTGAATGACTGACTGACTGACTGACCGAGACTGACTGACTGACTGACTGAGACTGGACTGGACTGACTGACTGACTGACTGACTGACTGCTTTAGTGACTAACTGACTGCACAGGACTGACCGACTGACTGACTGACTGACTGCCTGACTGACTGACTGACTGAATGACTGACTGACTGAGACTAAATGACTGACTGCTTGACTGACTGGCTGAAGGACTAACTGACTGACTGACTGGACTGACTGACTGAGACTGAATGACTGAGTGCTTGACTGATTGACTGTCAGACTGACTGACTGACTTCGCAAAAGGGAAAAATAAAAAAAAAGAATTATAAAATTAGAAAAAAATATTTGCATTTAAGATTTCCTTTCCGGCCGGGACTCGAACCCAGTACCACGCGCTAGGAACCCAACGGTCTAGCCATTAGGCTATCGGAGCTCTGTCGATGGAAGTCTTAAATATAATAAAAACAAAAAATGCACCTTGGTAATTATTGATTCAAACACTTTGAAATTTACAGGTCGAATAATTAAACTGACTCAGAATTTTTCTCCCTACATAAATAATCAATATTCGCAAAAGAGAAAAATTAAAAAAAAAAAGAAGAAGAAATTTCAAATTAGAAACTAAAAGTATACATTGAAGATTTTCGTTCAGGCTGGGACTCGAACCCAGGGCCACTCGCTTGGAAGCCTAACACTCTAGCCATTAGTCTATGGGAGCTCTGTCGGTGGGAGTTTTAAATATAATAAAAACAAAAAATGCACCTTGGTAATTGTTTATTTAAACACTTTGAAATCTTCGTGTCGAAAAATTAAACTGACTCAGAATTTTCTTCCCTACATAAATAATCAATAATTGCAAAGGAAAGAAATTGAAAAAAAAAGAATTTTCAAATTAGAAAAGAAATATATACATTGAAGATATTCGCTCCGGCTGGGACTCGAACCCAGGCCACTCTTTTGGAAGACCAGCGGTCTAGCCATTAGGCTATCGGAGTTCTGTCGAGCGGAGTCTTACTGCCTGACTGATACTGCCTGACTGACAGACTGACTCACTGACTGACTGATACTGACTGACTGACTCACTGACTGACCGAGACTGACTGACTAACTGCCTGACTGACTGAGACTGGACTGACTGACTGACTGACTGACTGACTGACTGACTGCTTGACTCTCTGACTGGCTATTTCACTGACTGACTGAATGACTAAATGACTGACTGACACTGACTGACTGACTGCTTGACTACCTGACTGACAGCTTGACTGACAAACTGACTGGACAGGACTGACCGACTGACTGACTGACAGACTGACTGAATAAGGATGACTGACAGACTGACTGAATAAGGCTGACTGACTGACTGACTGACAGACTGACTGAATAAGGCTGACCGACTGACTGACTGCCTGACTGACTGACTGACTGAATGACTGACTGACTGACTGACTGAGACTGGACTGGACTGACTGACTGACTGACTGACTGAGACTGACTGACTGCTTTAGTGACTAACTGACTGCACAGGACTGACCGACTGACTGACTGACTGACTGCCTGACTGACTGACTGACTGAATGACTGACTGACTGAGACTAAATGACTGACTGCTTGACTGACTGGCTGAAGGACTAACTGACTGACTGAGTGACTGACTGACTGGACTGACTGACTGAGACTGAATGACTGAGTGCTTGACTGATTGACTGTCAGACTGACTGACTGACTTCGCAAAAGGGAAAAATAAAAAAAAAAGAATTATAAAATTAGAAAAAAATATTTGCATTTAAGATTTCCTTTCCGGCTGGGATTTGAACCCAGGGAGACACTCATGGAAGCCCAACGCTCTCGCCAATATACTTTCGGATCTCTGTTGATCGGTGTCTTAATTATAATAAAAACAAAAAATGCACCTTAGTAATTATTGATCTAAAATCTTTGAAATCTAAAGGTCGAATGATTAAACTGACTCAGAATTTTCTTCCGTACATAAATAATCCATATTTGCAAAAGAAAGAAATTGAAAAAAAAAAGAATCTCCAAATTAGAAGAGAAATATATACATGGAAGATTTTCCTTCCGGCCGGGACTCGAACCCAATACCACGCGCTTGGAACCCAACGGTCTAGCCATTAGGCTATCGGAGCTCTGTCGATGGAAGTCTTAAATATAATAAAAACAAAAAATGCACCTTGGTAATTATTGATTCAAACACTTTGAAATTTACAGGTCGAATAATTAAACTGACTCAGAATTTTTCTCCCTACATAAATAATCAATATTCGCAAAAGAGAAAAATTAAAAAAAAAAGAAGAAGAAATTTCAAATTAGAAACTAAAAGTATACATTGAAGATTTTCGTTCAGGCTGGGACTCGAACCTAGGGCCACTCGCTTGGAAGCCTAACACTCTAGCCATTAGTCTATGGGAGCTCTGTCGGTGGGAGTTTTAAATATAATAAAAACAAAAAATGCACCTTGGTAATTGTTTATTTAAACACTTTGAAATCTTCGTGTCGAAAAATTAAACTGACTCAGAATTTTCTTCCCTACATAAATAATCAATAATTGCAAAGGAAAGAAATTGAAAAAAAAAAGAATTTTCAAATTAGAAAAGAAATATATACATTAAAGATATTCGCTCCGGCTGGGACTCGAACCCAGGCCACTCGCTTGGAAGACCAGCGGTCTAGCCATTAGGCTATCGGAGTTCTGTCGATCGGAGTCTTACTGCCTGACTGATACTGCCTGACTGACAGACTGACTCACTGACTGACTGATACTGACTGACTGACTCACTGACTGACCGAGACTGACTGACTAACTGCTTGACTGACTGAGACTGGACTGACTGACTGACTGACTGACTGACTGACTAACTGACTGACTGAGACTGACTGACTGACTGCTTGACTCTCTGACTGGCTATTTCACTGACTGACTGAATGACTAAATGACTGACTGACACTGACTGCCTGACTGCTTGACTACCTGACTGACTGCTTGACTGACTAACTGACTGGACAGGACTGACCGACTGACTGACTGACAGACTGACTGAATAAGGATGACTGACAGACTGACTGAATAAGGCTGACTGACTGACTGACTGACAGACTGACTGAATAAGGCTGACCGACTGACTGACTGCCTGACTAACTGACTGACTGAATGACTGACTGACTGACTGACCGAGACTGACTGACTGACTGACTGAGACTGGACTGGACTGACTGACTGACAGTCCGACTGAGACTGACTGACTGCTTTAGTGACTAACTGACTGCACAGGACTGACCGACTGACTGACTGACTGACTGCCTGACTGACTGACTGACTGAGACTAAATGACTGACTGCTTGACTGACTGGCTGAAGGACTAACTGACTGACTGAGTGACTGACTGACTGGACTGACTGACTGAGACTGAATGACTGAGTGCTTGACTGATTGACTGTCAGACTGACTGACCGACTTCGCAAAAGGGAAAAAAAAAAAAAAAAAAAAAGAATTATAAAATTAGAAAAAAATTTTTGCATTTAAGATTTCCTTTCCGGCCGGGACTCGAACCCAGTACCACGCGCTAGGAACCCAACGGTCTAGCCATTAGGCTATCGGAGCTCTGTCGATGGAAGTCTTAAATATAATAAAAACAAAAAATGCACCTTGGTAATTATTGATTCAAACACTTTGAAATTTACAGGTCGAATAATTAAACTGACTCAGAATTTTTCTCCCTACATAAATAATCAATATTCGCAAAAGAGAAAAATTAAAAAAAAAAAGAAGAAGAAATTTCAAATTAGAACCTAAAAGTATACATTGAAGATTTTCGTTCAGGCTGGGACTCGAACCCAAGGCCACTCGCTTGGAAGCCTAACACTCTAGCCATTAGTCTATGGGAGCTCTGTCGGTGGGAGTTTTAAATATAATAAAAACAAAAAATGCACCTTGGTAATTGTTTATTTAAACACTTTGAAATCTTCGTGTCGAAAAATTAAACTGACTCAGAATTTTCTTCCCTACATAAATAATCAATAATTGCAAAGGAAAGAAATTAAAAAAAAAAAAGAATTTTCAAATTAGAAAAGAAATATATACATTGAAGATATTCGCTCCGGCTGGGACTCGAACCCAGGCCACTCGCTTGGAAGACCAGCGGTCTAGCCATTAGGCTATCGGAGTTCTGTAGAGCGGAGTCTTACTGCCTGACTGACAGACTGACTCACTGACTGACTGATACTGACTGACTGACTCACTGACTGACCGAGACTGACTGACTACCTGCCTGACTGACTGAGACTGGACTGACTGACTGACTGACTGACTAACTGACTGACTGAGACTGACTGACTGACTGCTTGACTCTCTGACTGGCTATTGCACTGACTGACTGAATGACTAAATGACTGACTGACACTGACTGACTGACTGCTTGACTACCTGACTGACTGCTTGACTGACTAACTGACTGGACAGGACTGACCGACTGACTGACTGACAGACTGACTGAATAAGGATGACTGACAGACTGACTGAATAAGGCTGACTGACTGACTGACAGACAGACTGACTGAATAAGGCTGACCGACTGACTGACTGCCTGACTGACTGACTGACTGAATGACTGACTGACTGACTGACCGAGACTGACTGACTGACTGACTGAGACTGGACTGGACTGACTGACTGACTGACTGACTGAGACTGACTGACTGCTTTAGTGACTAACTGACTGCACAGGACTGACCGACTGACTGACTGACTGACTGCCTGACTGACTGACTGAATGACTGACTGACTGAGACTAAATGACTGACTGCTTGACTGACTGGCTGAAGGACTAACTGACTGACTGAGTGACTGACTGACTGGACTGACTGATTGAGACTGAATGACTGAGTGCTTGACTGATTGACTGTCAGACTGACTGACTGACTTCGCAAAAGGGAAAAATAAAAAAAAAAGAATTAGACAAAAATTTTTGCATTTAAGATTTCCTTTCCGGCCGGGACTCGAACCCAGTACCACGCGCTAGGAACCCAACGGTCTAGCCATTAGGCTATCGGAGCTCTGTCGATGGAAATTTTAAATATAATAAAAACAAAAAATGCACCTTGGTAATTATTGATTCAAACACTTTGAAATTTACAGGTCGAATAATTAAACTGACTCAGAATTTTTCTCCCTACATAAATAATCAATATTCGCAAAAGAGAAAAATTTAAAAAAAAAGAAGAAGAAATTTCAAATTAGAAACTATAAGTATACATTGAAGATTTTCGTGCAGGCTGGGACTCGAACCCAGGGCCACTCGCTTGGAAGCCTAACACTCTAGCCATTAGTCTATGGGAGCTCTGTCGGTGGGAGTTTTAAATATAATAAAAACAAAAAATGCACCTTGGTAATTGTTTATTTAAACACTTTGAAATCTTCGTGTCGAAAAATTAAACTGACTCAGAATTTTCTTCCCTACATAAATAATCAATAATTGCAAAGGAAAGAAATTGAAAAAAAAAGAATTTTCAAATTAGAAAAGAAATATATACATTGAAGATATTCGCTCCGGCTGGGACTCGAACCCAGGCCACTCGCTTGGAAAACCAGCGGTCTAGCCATTAGGCTATCGGAGTTCTGTCGAGCGGAGTCTTACTGCCTGACTGATACTGCCTGACTGACAGACTGACTCACTGACTGACTGATACTGACTGACTGACTCACTGACTGACCGAGACTGACTGACTAACTGCCTGACTGACTGAGACTGGACTGACTGACTGACTGACTGACTGACTGACTAACTGACTGACTGAGACTGACTGACTGACTGCTTGACTCTCTGACTGGCTATTTCACTGACTGACTGAATGACTAAATGACTGACTGACACTGACTGACTGACTGCTTGACTACCTGACTGACTGCTTGACTGACTAACTGACTGGACAGGACTGACCGACTGACTGACTGACAGACTGACTGAATAAGGATGACTGACAGACTGACTGAATAAGGCTGACTGACTGACTGACTGACTGACTGACTGAGACTGACTGACTGCTTTAGTGACTAACTGACTGCACAGGACTGACCGACTGACTGACTGACTGACTGCCTGACTGACTGACTGACTGAATGACTGACTGACTGAGACTAAATGACTGACTGCTTGACTGACTGGCTGAAGGACTAACTGACTGACTGAGTGACTGACTGACTGGACTGACTGACTGAGACTGAATGACTGAGTGCTTGACTGATTGACTGTCAGACTGACTGACTGACTTCGCAAAAGGGAAAAATAAAAAAAAAAGAATTATAAATTTAGAAAAAAATTTTTGCATTTAAGATTTCCTTTCCGGCCGGGACTCGAACCCAGTACCACGCGGTAGGAACCCAACGGTCTAGCCATTAGGCTATCGGAGCTCTGTCGATGGAAGTCTTAAATATAATAAAAACAAAAAATGCACCTTGGTAATTATTGATTCAAACACTTTGAAATTTACAGGTCGAATAATTAAACTGACTCAGAATTTTTCTCCCTACATAAATAATCAATATTCGCAAAAGAGAAAAATTAAAAAAAAAAAGAAGAAGAAATTTCAAATTAGAAACTAAAAGTATACATTGAAGATTTTCGTTCAGGCTGGGACTCGAACCCAGGGCCACTCGCTTGGAAGCCTAACACTCTAGCCATTAGTCTATGGGAGCTCTGTCGGTGGGAGTTTTAAATATAATAAAAACAAAAAATGCACCTTGGTAATTGTTTATTTAAACACTTTGAAATCTTCGTGTCGAAAAATTAAACTGACTCAGAATTTTCTTCCCTACATAAATAATCAATAATTGCAAAGGAAAGAAATTGAAAAAAAAAGAATTTTCAAATTAGAAAAGAAATATATACATTGAAGATATTCGCTCCGGCTGGGACTCGAACCCAGGCCACTCGCTTGGAAGACCAGCGGTCTAGCCATTAGGCTATCGGAGTTCTGTCGAGCGGAGTCTTACTGCCTGACTGATACTGCCTGACTGACAGACTGACTCACTGACTGACTGATACTGACTGACTGACTCACTGACTGACCGAGACTGACTGACTAACTGCCTGACTGACTGAGACTGGACTGACTGACTGACTGACTGACTAACTGACTGACTGAGACTGACTGACTGACTGCTTGACTCTCTGACTGGCTATTTCACTGACTGACTGAATGACTAAATGACTGACTGACACTGACTGACTGACTGCTTGACTACCTGACTGACTGCTTGACTGACTAACTGACTGGACAGGACTGACCGACTGACTGACTGACAGACTGACTGAATAAGGATGACTGACAGACTGACTGAATAAGGCTGACTGACTGACTGACTGACAGACTGACTGAATAAGGCTGACCGACTGACTGACTGCCTGACTGACTGACTGACTGAATGACTGACTGACTGACTGACCGAGACTGACTGACTGACTGACTGACTGAGACTGACTGACTGCTTTAGTGACTAACTGACTGCACAGGACTGACCGACTGACTGACTGACTGACTGCCTGACTGACTGACTGAATGACTGACTGACTGAGACTAAATGACTGACTGCTTGACTGACTGGCTGAAGGACTAACTGACTGACTGAGTGACTGACTGACTGGACTGACTGACTGAGACTGAATGACTGAGTGCTTGACTGATTGACTGTCAGACTGACTGACTGACTTCGCAAAAGGGAAAAATAAAAAAAAAAGAATTATAAAATTAGAAAAAAATTTTTGCATTAAAGATTTCCTTTCCGGCCGGGACTCGAACCCAGTACCACGCGCTAGGAACCCAACGGTCTAGCCATTAGGCTATCGGAGCTCTGTCGATGGAAGTCTTAAATATAATAAAAACAAAAAATGCACCTTGGTAATTATTGATTCAAACACTTTGAAATTTACAGGTCGAATAATTAAACTGACTCAGAATTTTTCTCCCTACATAAATAATCAATATTCGCAAAAGAGAAAAATTAAAAAAAAAAAAAGAAGAAGAAATTTCAAATTAGAAACTAAAAGTATACATTGAAGATTTTCGTTCAGGCTGGGACTCGAACCCAGGGCCACTCGCTTGGAAGCCTAACACTCTAGCCATTAGTCTATGGGAGCTCTGTCGGTGGGAGTTTTAAATATAATAAAAACAAAAAATGCACCTTGGTAATTGTTTATTTAAACACTTTGAAATCTTCGTGTCGAAAAATTAAACTGACTCAGAATTTTCTTCCCTACATAAATAATCAATAATTGCAAAGGAAAGAAATTGAAAAAAAAAAGAATTTTCAAATTAGAAAAGAAATATATACATTGAAGATATTCGCTCCGGCTGGGAGTCGAACCCAGGCCACTCGCTTGGAAGACCAGCGGTCTAGCCATTAGGCTATCGGAGTTCTGTCGAGCGGAGTCTTACTGCCTGACTGATACTGCCTGACTGACAGACTGACTCACTGACTGACTGATACTGACTGACTGACTCACTGACTGACCGACACTGACTGACTAACTGCCTGACTGACTGAGACTGGACTGACTGACTGACTGACTGACTAACTGACTGACTGAGACTGACTGACTGACTGCTTGACTCTCTGACTGGCTATTTCACTGACTGACTGAATGACTAAATGACTGACTGACACTGACTGACTGACTGCTTGACTACCTGACTGACTGCTTGACTGACTAACTGACTGGACAGGACTGACCGACTGACTGACTGACAGACTGACTGAATAAGGATGACTGACAGACTGACTGAATAAGGCTGACTGACTGACTGACTGACAGACTGACTGAATAAGGCTGACCGACTGACTGACTGCCTGACTGACTGACTGACTGAATGACTGACTGACTGACTGACCGAGACTGACTGACTGACTGACTGAGACTGGACTGGACTGACTGACTGACTGACTGACTGAGACTGACTGACTGCTTTAGTGACTAACTGACTGCACAGGACTGACCGACTGACTGACTGACTGACTGCCTGACTGACTGACTGACTGAATGACTGACTGACTGAGACTAAATGACTGACTGCTTGACTGACTGGCTGAAGGACTAACTGACTGACTGAGTGACTGACTGACTGGACTGACTGACTGAGACTGAATGACTGAGTGCTTGACTGATTGACTGTCAGACTGATTGACTGACTTCGCAAAAGGGAAAAATAAAAAAAAAAGAATTTAAAAATTAGAAAAAAATATTTGCATTTAAGATTTCCTTTCCGGCCGGGACTCGAACCCAGTACCACGCGCTAGGAACCCAACGGTCTAGCCATTAGGCTATCGGAGCTCTGTCGATGGAAGTCTTAAATATAATAAAAACAAAAAATGCACCTTGGTAATTATTGATTCAAACACTTTGAAATTTACAGGTCGAATAATTAAACTGACTCAGAATTTTTCTCCCTACATAAATAATCAATATTCGCAAAAGAGAAAAATTAAAAAAAAAAAAGAAGAAGAAATTTCAAATTAGAAACTAAAAGTATACATTGAAGATTTTCGTTCAGGCTGGGACTCGAACCCAGGGCCACTCGCTTGGAAGCCTAACACTCTAGCCATTAGTCTATGGGAGCTCTGTCGGTGGGAGTTTTAAATATAATAAAAACAAAAAATGCACCTTGGTAATTGTTTATTTAAACACTTTGAAATCTTCGTGTCGAAAAATTAAACTGACTCAGAATTTTCTTCCCTACATAAATAATCAATAATTGCAAAGGAAAGAAATTGAAAAAAAAAGAATTTTCAAATTAGAAAAGAAATATATACATTGAAGATATTCGCTCCGGCTGGGACTCGAACCCAGGCCACTCGCTTGGAAGACCAGCGGTCTAGCCATTAGGCTATCGGAGTTCTGTCGAGCGGAGTCTTACTGCCTGACTGATACTGCCTGACTGACAGACTGACTCACTGACTGACTGATACTGACTGACTGACTCACTGACTGACCGAGACTGACTGACTAACTGCCTGACTGACTGAGACTGGACTGACTGACTGACTGACTGACTGACTGACTAACTGACTGACTGAGACTGACTGACTGACTGCTTGACTCTCTGACTGGCTATTTCACTGACTGACTGAATGACTAAATGACTGACTGACACTGACTGACTGACTGCTTGACTACCTGACTGACTGCTTGACTGACTAACTGACTGGACAGGACTGACCGACTGACTGACTGACAGACTGACTGAATAAGGATGACTGACAGACTGACTGAATAAGGCTGACTGACTGACTGACTGACTGACTGACTGAGACTGACTGACTGCTTTAGTGACTAACTGACTGCACAGGACTGACCGACTGACTGACTGACTGACTGCCTGACTGACTGACTGAGTGAATGACTGACTGACTGAGACTAAATGACTGACTGCTTGACTGACTGGCTGAAGGACTAACTGACTGACTGAGTGACTGACTGACTGGACTGACTGACTGAGACTGAATGACTGAGTGCTTGACTGATTGACTGTCAGACTGACTGACTGACTTCGCAAAAGGGAAAAATAAAAAAAAAAAGAATTATAAATTTAGAAAAAAATTTTTGCATTTAAGATTTCCTTTCCGGCCGGGACTCGAACCCAGTACCACGCGGTAGGAACCCAACGGTCTAGCCATTAGGCTATCGGAGCTCTGTCGATGGAAGTCTTAAATATAATAAAAACAAAAAATGCACCTTGGTAATTATTGATTCAAACACTTTGAAATTTACAGGTCGAATAATTAAACTGACTCAGAATTTTTCTCCCTACATAAATAATCAATATTCGCAAAAGAGAAAAATTAAAAAAAAAAAGAAGAAGAAATTTCAAATTAGAAACTAAAAGTATACATTGAAGATTTTCGTTCAGGCTGGGACTCGAACCCAGGGCCACTCGCTTGGAAGCCTAACACTCTAGCCATTAGTCTATGGGAGCTCTGACGGTGGGAGTTTTAAATATAATAAAAACAAAAAATGCACCTTGGTAATTGTTTATTTAAACACTTTGAAATCTTCGTGTCGAAAAATTAAACTGACTCAGAATTTTCTTCCCTACATAAATAATCAATAATTGCAAAGGAAAGAAATTGAAAAAAAAAGAATTTTCAAATTAGAAAAGAAATATATACATTGAAGATATTCGCTCCGGCTGGGACTCGAACCCAGGCCACTCGCTTGGAAGACCAGCGGTCTAGCCATTAGGCTATCGGAGTTCTGTCGAGCGGAGTCTTACTGCCTGACTGATACTGCCTGACTGACAGACTGACTCACTGACTGACTGATACTGACTGACTGACTCACTGACTGACCGAGACTGACTGACTAACTGCCTGACTGACTGAGACTGGACTGACTGACTGACTGACTGACTAACTGACTGACTGAGACTGACTGACTGACTGCTTGACTCTCTGACTGGCTATTTCACTGACTGACTGAATGACTAAATGACTGACTGACACTGACTGACTGACTGCTTGACTACCTGACTGACTGCTTGACTGACTAACTGACTGGACAGGACTGACCGACTGACTGACTGACAGACTGACTGAATAAGGATGACTGACAGACTGACTGAATAAGGCTGACTGACTGACTGACTGACAGACTGACTGAATAAGGCTGACCGACTGACTGACTGCCTGACTGACTGACTGACTGAATGACTGACTGACTGACTGACCGAGACTGACTGACTGACTGACTGACTGAGACTGACTGACTGCTTTAGTGACTAACTGACTGCACAGGACTGACCGACTGACTGACTGACTGACTGCCTGACTGACTGACTGACTGAATGACTGACTGACTGAGACTAAATGACTGACTGCTTGACTGACTGGCTGAAGGACTAACTGACTGACTGAGTGACTGACTGACTGGACTGACTGACTGAGACTGAATGACTGAGTGCTTGACTGATTGACTGTCAGACTGACTGACTGACTTCGCAAAAGGGAAAAAAAAAAAAAGAATTATAAAATTAGAAAAAAATTTTTGCATTTAAGATTTCCTTTCCGGCCGGGACTCGAACCCAGTACCACGCGCTAGGAACCCAACGGTCTAGCCATTAGGCTATCGGAGCTCTGTCGATGGAAGTCTTAAATATAATAAAAACAAAAAATGCACCTTGGTAATTATTGATTCAAACACTTTGAAATTTACAGGTCGAATAATTAAACTGACTCAGAATTTTTCTCCCTACATAAATAATCAATATTCGCAAAAGAGAAAAATTAAAAAAAAAAAGAAGAAGAAATTTCAAATTAGAAACTAAAAGTATACATTGAAGATTTTCGTTCAGGCTGGGACTCGAACCCAGGGCCACTCGCTTGGAAGCCTAACACTCTAGCCATTAGTCTATGGGAGCTCTGTCGGTGGGAGTTTTAAATATAATAAAAACAAAAAATGCACCTTGGTAATTGTTTATTTAAACACTTTGAAATCTTCGTGTCGAAAAATTAAACTGACTCAGAATTTTCTTCCCTACATAAATAATCAATAATTGCAAAGGAAAGAAATTGAAAAAAAAAAAGAATTTTCAAATTAGAAAAGAAATATATACATTGAAGATATTCGCTCCGGCTGGGACTCGAACCCAGGCCACTCGCTTGGAAGACCAGCGGTCTAGCCATTAGGCTATCGGAGTTCTGTCGAGCGGAGTCTTACTGCCTGACTGATACTGCCTGACTGACAGACTGACTCACTGACTGACTGATACTGACTGACTGACTCACTGACTGACCGAGACTGACTGACTAACTGCCTGACTGACTGAGACTGGACTGACTGACTGACTGACTGACTAACTGACTGACTGAGACTGACTGACTGACTGCTTGACTCTCTGACTGGCTATTTCACTGACTGACTGAATGACTAAATGACTGACTGACACTGACTGACTGACTGCTTGACTACCTGACTGACTGCTTGACTGACTAACTGACTGGACAGGACTGACCGACTGACTGACTGACAGACTGACTGAATAAGGATGACTGACAGACTGACTGAATAAGGCTGACTGACTGACTGACTGACAGACTGACTGAATAAGGCTGACCGACTGACTGACTGCCTGACTGACTGACTGACTGAATGACTGACTGACTGACTGACCGAGACTGACTGACTGACTGACTGAGACTGGACTGGACTGACTGACTGACTGACTGACTGAGACTGACTGACTGCTTTAGTGACTAACTGACTGCACAGGACTGACCGACTGACTGACTGACTGACTGCCTGACTGACTGACTGACTGACTGAATGACTGACTGACTGAGACTAAATGACTGACTGCTTGACTGACTGGCTGAAGGACTAACTGACTGACTGAGTGACTGACTGACTGGACTGACTGACTGAGACTGAATGACTGAGTGCTTGACTGATTGACTGTCAGACTGATTGACTGACTTCGCAAAAGGGAAAAATAAAAAAAAAAGAATTTAAAAATTAGAAAAAAATATTTGCATTTAAGATTTCCTTTCCGGCCGGGACTCGAACCCAGTACCACGCGCTAGGAACCCAACGGTCTAGCCATTAGGCTATCGGAGCTCTGTCGATGGAAGTCTTAAATATAATAAAAACAAAAAATGCACCTTGGTAATTATTGATTCAAACACTTTGAAATTTACAGGTCGAATAATTAAACTGACTCAGAATTTTTCTCCCTACATAAATAATCAATATTCGCAAAAGAGAAAAATTAAAAAAAAAAAGAAGAAGAAATTTCAAATTAGAAACTAAAAGTATACATTGAAGATTTTCGTTCAGGCTGGGACTCGAACCCAGGGCCACTCGCTTGGAAGCCTAACACTCTAGCCATTAGTCTATGGGAGCTCTGTCGGTGGGAGTTTTAAATATAATAAAAACAAAAAATGCACCTTGGTAATTGTTTATTTAAACACTTTGAAATCTTCGTGTCGAAAAATTAAACTGACTCAGAATTTTCTTCCCTACATAAATAATCAATAATTGCAAAGGAAAGAAATTGAAAAAAAAAGAATTTTCAAATTAGAAAAGAAATATATACATTGAAGATATTCGCTCCGGCTGGGACTCGAACCCAGGCCACTCGCTTGGAAGACCAGCGGTCTAGCCATTAGGCTATCGGAGTTCTGTCGAGCGGAGTCTTACTGCCTGACTGATACTGCCTGACTGACAGACTGACTCACTGACTGACTGATACTGACTGACTGACTCACTGACTGACCGAGACTGACTGACTAACTGCCTGACTGACTGAGACTGGACTGACTGACTGACTGACTGACTAACTGACTGACTGAGACTGACTGACTGACTGCTTGACTCTCTGACTGGCTATTTCACTGACTGACTGAATGACTAAATGACTGACTGACACTGACTGACTGACTGCTTGACTACCTGACTGACTGCTTGACTGACTAACTGACTGGACAGGACTGACCGACTGACTGACTGACAGACTGACTGAATAAGGATGACTGACAGACTGACTGAATAAGGCTGACTGACTGACTGACTGACAGACTGACTGAATAAGGCTGACCGACTGACTGACTGCCTGACTGACTGAATGACTGACTGACTGACTGACCGAGACTGACTGACTGACTGACTGACTGAGACTGACTGACTGCTTTAGTGACTAACTGACTGCACAGGACTGACCGACTGACTGACTGACTGACTGCCTGACTGACTGACTGACTGAATGACTGACTGACTGAGACTAAATGACTGACTGCTTGACTGACTGGCTGAAGGACTAACTGACTGACTGAGTGACTGACTGACTGGACTGACTGACTGAGACTGAATGACTGAGTGCTTGACTGATTGACTGTCAGACTGACTGACTGACTTCGCAAAAGGGAAAAATAAAAAAAAAAAAAGAATTATAAAATTAGAAAAAAATTTTTGCATTTCAGATTTCCTTTCCGGCCGGGACTCGAACCCAGTACCACGCGCTAGGAACCCAACGGTCTAGCCATTAGGCTATCGGAGCTCTGTCGATGGAAGTCTTAAATATAATAAAAACAAAAATGCACCTTGGTAATTATTGATTCAAACACTTTGAAATTTACAGGTCGAATAATTAAACTGACTCAGAATTTTTCTCCCTACATAAATAATCAATATTCGCAAAAGAGAAAAATTAAAAAAAAAAAAAGAAGAAGAAATTTCAAATTAGAAACTAAAAGTATACATTGAAGATTTTCGTTCAGGCTGGGACTCGAACCCAGGGCCACTCGCTTGGAAGCCTAACACTTTAGCCATTAGTCTATGGGAGCTCTGTCGGTGGGAGTTTTAAATATAATAAAAACAAAAAATGCACCTTGGTAATTGTTTATTTAAACACTTTGAAATCTTCGTGTCGAAAAATTAAACTGACTCAGAATTTTCTTCCCTACATAAATAATCAATAATTGCAAAGGAAAGAAATTGAAAAAAAAAGAATTTTCAAATTAGAAAAGAAATATATACATTGAAGATATTCGCTCCGGCTGGGACTCGAACCCAGGCCACTCGCTTGGAAGACCAGCGGTCTAGCCATTAGGCTATCGGAGTTCTGTCGAGCGGAGTCTTACTGCCTGACTGATACTGCCTGACTGACAGACTGACTCACTGACTGACTGATACTGACTGACTGACTCACTGACTGACCGAGACTGACTGACTAACTGCCTGACTGACTGAGACTGGACTGACTGACTGACTGACTGACTGACTGACTAACTGACTGACTGAGACTGACTGACTGACTGCTTGACTCTCTGACTGGCTATTTCACTGACTGACTGAATGACTAAATGACTGACTGACACTGACTGACTGACTGCTTGACTACCTGACTGACTGCTTGACTGACTAACTGACTGGACAGGACTGACCGACTGACTGACTGACAGACTGACTGAATAAGGATGACTGACAGACTGACTGAATAAGGCTGACTGACTGACTGACTGACTGACTGACTGAGACTGACTGACTGCTTTAGTGACTAACTGACTGCACAGGACTGACCGACTGACTGACTGACTGACTGCCTGACTGACTGACTGAGTGAATGACTGACTGACTGAGACTAAATGACTGACTGCTTGACTGACTGGCTGAAGGACTAACTGACTGACTGAGTGACTGACTGACTGGACTGACTGACTGAGACTGAATGACTGAGTGCTTGACTGATTGACTGTCAGACTGACTGACTGACTTCGCAAAAGGGAAAAATAAAAAAAAAAAGAATTATAAATTTAGAAAAAAATTTTTGCATTTAAGATTTCCTTTCCGGCCGGGACTCGAACCCAGTACCACGCGGTAGGAACCCAACGGTCTAGCCATTAGGCTATCGGAGCTCTGTCGATGGAAGTCTTAAATATAATAAAAACAAAAAATGCACCTTGGTAATTATTGATTCAAACACTTTGAAATTTACAGGTCGAATAATTAAACTGACTCAGAATTTTTCTCCCTACATAAATAATCAATATTCGCAAAAGAGAAAAATTAAAAAAAAAAAGAAGAAGAAATTTCAAATTAGAAACTAAAAGTATACATTGAAGATTTTCGTTCAGGCTGGGACTCGAACCCAGGGCCACTCGCTTGGAAGCCTAACACTCTAGCCATTAGTCTATGGGAGCTCTGACGGTGGGAGTTTTAAATATAATAAAAACAAAAAATGCACCTTGGTAATTGTTTATTTAAACACTTTGAAATCTTCGTGTCGAAAAATTAAACTGACTCAGAATTTTCTTCCCTACATAAATAATCAATAATTGCAAAGGAAAGAAATTGAAAAAAAAAGAATTTTCAAATTAGAAAAGAAATATATACATTGAAGATATTCGCTCCGGCTGGGACTCGAACCCAGGCCACTCGCTTGGAAGACCAGCGGTCTAGCCATTAGGCTATCGGAGTTCTGTCGAGCGGAGTCTTACTGCCTGACTGATACTGCCTGACTGACAGACTGACTCACTGACTGACTGATACTGACTGACTGACTCACTGACTGACCGAGACTGACTGACTAACTGCCTGACTGACTGAGACTGGACTGACTGACTGACTGACTGACTAACTGACTGACTGAGACTGACTGACTGACTGCTTGACTCTCTGACTGGCTATTTCACTGACTGACTGAATGACTAAATGACTGACTGACACTGACTGACTGACTGCTTGACTACCTGACTGACTGCTTGACTGACTAACTGACTGGACAGGACTGACCGACTGACTGACTGACAGACTGACTGAATAAGGATGACTGACAGACTGACTGAATAAGGCTGACTGACTGACTGACTGACAGACTGACTGAATAAGGCTGACCGACTGACTGACTGCCTGACTGACTGACTGACTGAATGACTGACTGACTGACTGACCGAGACTGACTGACTGACTGACTGACTGAGACTGACTGACTGCTTTAGTGACTAACTGACTGCACAGGACTGACCGACTGACTGACTGACTGACTGCCTGACTGACTGACTGACTGAATGACTGACTGACTGAGACTAAATGACTGACTGAGACTAAATGACTGACTGCTTGACTGACTGGCTGAAGGACTAACTGACTGACTGAGTGACTGACTGACTGGACTGACTGACTGAGACTGAATGACTGAGTGCTTGACTGATTGACTGTCAGACTGACTGACTGACTTCGCAAAAGGGAAAAATAAAAAAAAAAAAGAATTATAAAATTAGAAAAAAATTTTTGCGTTTAAGATTTCCTTTCCGGCCGGGACTCGAACCCAGTACCACGCGCTAGGAACCCAACGGTCTAGCCATTAGGCTATCGGAGCTCTGTCGATGGAAGTCTTAAATATAATAAAAACAAAAAATGCACCTTGGTAATTATTGATTCAAACACTTTGAAATTTACAGGTCGAATAATTAAACTGACTCAGAATTTTTCTCCCTACATAAATAATCAATATTCGCAAAAGAGAAAAATTAAAAAAAAAAAGAAGAAGAAATTTCAAATTAGAAACTAAAAGTATACATTGAAGATTTTCGTTCAGGCTGGGACTCGAACCCAGGGCCACTCGCTTGGAAGCCTAACACTCTAGCCATTAGTCTATGGGAGCTCTGTCGGTGGGAGTTTTAAATATAATAAAAACAAAAAATGCACCTTGGTAATTGTTTATTTAAACACTTTGAAATCTTCGTGTCGAAAAATTAAACTGACTCAGAATTTTCTTCCCTACATAAATAATCAATAATTGCAAAGGAAAGAAATTGAAAAAAAAAAGAATTTTCAAATTAGAAAAGAAATATATACATTGAAGATATTCGCTCCGGCTGGGACTCGAACCCAGGCCACTCGCTTGGAAGACCAGCGGTCTAGCCATTAGGCTATCGGAGTTCTGTCGAGCGGAGTCTTACTGCCTGACTGATACTGCCTGACTGACAGACTGACTCACTGACTGACTGATACTGACTGACTGACTCACTGACTGACCGAGACTGACTGACTAACTGCCTGACTGACTGAGACTGGACTGACTGACTGACTGACTGACTAACTGACTGACTGAGACTGACTGACTGACTGCTTGACTCTCTGACTGGCTATTTCACTGACTGACTGAATGACTAAATGACTGACTGACACTGACTGACTGACTGCTTGACTACCTGACTGACTGCTTGACTGACTAACTGACTGGACAGGACTGACCGACTGACTGACTGACAGACTGACTGAATAAGGATGACTGACAGACTGACTGAATAAGGCTGACTGACTGACTGACTGACAGACTGACTGAATAAGGCTGACCGACTGACTGACTGCCTGACTGACTGACTGACTGAATGACTGACTGACTGACTGACCGAGACTGACTGACTGACTGACTGACTGAGACTGACTGACTACTTTAGTGACTGACTGCACAGGACTGACCGACTGACTGACTGACTGACTGCCTGACTGACTGACTGACTGAATGACTGACTGACTGAGACTAAATGACTGACTGCTTGACTGACTGGCTGAAGGACTAACTGACTGACTGAGTGACTGACTGACTGGACTGACTGACTGAGACTGAATGACTGAGTGCTTGACTGATTGACTGTCAGACTGACTGACTGACTTCGCAAAAGGGAAAAATAAAAAAAAAAAAGAATTATAAAATTAGAAAAAAATTTTTGCATTTAAGATTTCCTTTCCGGCCGGGACTCGAACCCAGTACCACGCGCTAGGAACCCAACGGTCTAGCCATTAGGCTATCGGAGCTCTGTCGATGGAAGTCTTAAATATAATAAAAACAAAAAATGCACCTTGGTAATTATTGATTCAAACACTTTGAAATTTACAGGTCGAATAATTAAACTGACTCAGAATTTTTCTCCCTACATAAATAATCAATATTCGCAAAAGAGAAAAATTAAAAAAAAAAAAGAAGAAGAAATTTCAAATTAGAAACTAAAAGTATACATTGAAGATTTTCGTTCAGGCTGGGACTCGAACCCAGGGCCACTCGCTTGGAAGCCTAACACTCTAGCCATTAGTCTATGGGAGCTCTGACGGTGGGAGTTTTAAATATAATAAAAACAAAAAATGCACCTTGGTAATTGTTTATTTAAACACTTTGAAATCTTCGTGTCGAAAAATTAAACTGACTCAGAATTTTCTTCCCTACATAAATAATCAATAATTGCAAAGGAAAGAAATTGAAAAAAAAAGAATTTTCAAATTAGAAAAGAAATATATACATTGAAGATATTCGCTCCGGCTGGGACTCGAACCCAGGCCACTCGCTTGGAAGACCAGCGGTCTAGCCATTAGGCTATCGGAGTTCTGTCGAGCGGAGTCTTACTGCCTGACTGATACTGCCTGACTGACAGACTGACTCACTGACTGACTGATACTGACTGACTGACTCACTGACTGACCGAGACTGACTGACTAACTGCCTGACTGACTGAGACTGGACTGACTGACTGACTGACTGACTAACTGACTGACTGAGACTGACTGACTGACTGCTTGACTCTCTGACTGGCTATTTCACTGACTGACTGAATGACTAAATGACTGACTGACACTGACTGACTGACTGCTTGACTACCTGACTGACTGCTTGACTGACTAACTGACTGGACAGGACTGACCGACTGACTGACTGACAGACTGACTGAATAAGGATGACTGACAGACTGACTGAATAAGGCTGACTGACTGACTGACTGACAGACTGACTGAATAAGGCTGACCGACTGACTGACTGCCTGACTGACTGACTGACTGAATGACTGACTGACTGACTGACCGAGACTGACTGACTGACTGACTGACTGAGACTGACTGACTGCTTTAGTGACTAACTGACTGCACAGGACTGACCGACTGACTGACTGACTGACTGCCTGACTGACTGACTGACTGAATGACTGACTGACTGAGACTAAATGACTGACTGCTTGACTGACTGGCTGAAGGACTAACTGACTGACTGAGTGACTGACTGACTGGACTGACTGACTGAGACTGAATGACTGAGTGCTTGACTGATTGACTGTCAGACTGACTGACTGACTTCGCAAAAGGGAAAAATAAAAAAAAAAAGAATTATAAAATTAGAAAAAAATTTTTGCGTTTAAGATTTCCTTTCCGGCCGGGACTCGAACCCAGTACCACGCGCTAGGAACCCAACGGTCTAGCCATTAGGCTATCGGAGCTCTGTCGATGGAAGTCTTAAATATAATAAAAACAAAAAATGCACCTTGGTAATTATTGATTCAAACACTTTGAAATTTACAGGTCGAATAATTAAACTGACTCAGAATTTTTCTCCCTACATAAATAATCAATATTCGCAAAAGAGAAAAATTAAAAAAAAAAAGAAGAAGAAATTTCAAATTAGAAACTAAAAGTATACATTGAAGATTTTCGTTCAGGCTGGGACTCGAACCCAGGGCCACTCGCTTGGAAGCCTAACACTCTAGCCATTAGTCTATGGGAGCTCTGTCGGTGGGAGTTTTAAATATAATAAAAACAAAAAATGCACCTTGGTAATTGTTTATTTAAACACTTTGAAATCTTCGTGTCGAAAAATTAAACTGACTCAGAATTTTCTTCCCTACATAAATAATCAATAATTGCAAAGGAAAGAAATTGAAAAAAAAAAGAATTTTCAAATTAGAAAAGAAATATATACATTGAAGATATTCGCTCCGGCTGGGACTCGAACCCAGGCCACTCGCTTGGAAGACCAGCGGTCTAGCCATTAGGCTATCGGAGTTCTGTCGAGCGGAGTCTTACTGCCTGACTGATACTGCCTGACTGACAGACTGACTCACTGACTGACTGATACTGACTGACTGACTCACTGACTGACCGAGACTGACTGACTAACTGCCTGACTGACTGAGACTGGACTGACTGACTGACTGACTGACTAACTGACTGACTGAGACTGACTGACTGACTGCTTGACTCTCTGACTGGCTATTTCACTGACTGACTGAATGACTAAATGACTGACTGACACTGACTGACTGACTGCTTGACTACCTGACTGACTGCTTGACTGACTAACTGACTGGACAGGACTGACCGACTGACTGACTGACAGACTGACTGAATAAGGATGACTGACAGACTGACTGAATAAGGCTGACTGACTGACTGACTGACAGACTGACTGAATAAGGCTGACCGACTGACTGACTGCCTGACTGACTGACTGACTGAATGACTGACTGACTGACTGACCGAGACTGACTGACTGACTGACTGACTGAGACTGACTGACTACTTTAGTGACTGACTGCACAGGACTGACCGACTGACTGACTGACTGACTGCCTGACTGACTGACTGACTGAATGACTGACTGACTGAGACTAAATGACTGACTGCTTGACTGACTGGCTGAAGGACTAACTGACTGACTGAGTGACTGACTGACTGGACTGACTGACTGAGACTGAATGACTGAGTGCTTGACTGATTGACTGTCAGACTGACTGACTGACTTCGCAAAAGGGAAAAATAAAAAAAAAAAAGAATTATAAAATTAGAAAAAAATTTTTGCATTTAAGATTTCCTTTCCGGCCGGGACTCGAACCCAGTACCACGCGCTAGGAACCCAACGGTCTAGCCATTAGGCTATCGGAGCTCTGTCGATGGAAGTCTTAAATATAATAAAAACAAAAAATGCACCTTGGTAATTATTGATTCAAACACTTTGAAATTTACAGGTCGAATAATTAAACTGACTCAGAATTTTTCTCCCTACATAAATAATCAATATTCGCAAAAGAGAAAAATTAAAAAAAAAAAAGAAGAAGAAATTTCAAATTAGAAACTAAAAGTATACATTGAAGATTTTCGTTCAGGCTGGGACTCGAACCCAGGGCCACTCGCTTGGAAGCCTAACACTCTAGCCATTAGTCTATGGGAGCTCTGTCGGTGGGAGTTTTAAATATAATAAAAACAAAAAATGCACCTTGGTAATTGTTTATTTAAACACTTTGAAATCTTCGTGTCGAAAAATTAAACTGACTCAGAATTTTCTTCCCTACATAAATAATCAATAATTGCAAAGGAAAGAAATTGAAAAAAAAAAGAATTTTCAAATTAGAAAAGAAATATATACATTGAAGATATTCGCTCCGGCTGGGACTCGAACCCAGGCCACTCGCTTGGAAGACCAGCGGTCTAGCCATTAGGCTATCGGAGTTCTGTCGAGCGGAGTCTTACTGCCTGACTGATACTGCCTGACTGACAGACTGACTCACTGACTGACTGATACTGACTGACTGACTCACTGACTGACCGAGACTGACTGACTAACTGCCTGATTGACTGAGAATGGACTGACTGACTGACTGACTGACTAACTGACTGACTGAGACTGACTGACTGACTGCTTGACTCTCTGACTGGCTATTTCACTGACTGACTGAATGACTAAATGACTGACTGACACTGACTGACTGACTGCTTGACTACCTGACTGACTGCTTGACTGACTAACTGACTGGACAGGACTGACCGACTGACTGACTGACAGACTGACTGAATAAGGATGACTGACAGACTGACTGAATAAGGCTGACTGACTGACTGACTGACAGACTGACTGAATAAGGCTGACCGACTGACTGACTGCCTGACTGACTGACTGACTGAATGACTGACTGACTGACTGACCGAGACTGACTGACTGACTGACTGAGACTGGACTGGACTGACTGACTGACTGACTGACTGAGACTGACTGACTGCTTTAGTGACTAACTGACTGCACAGGACTGACCGACTGACTGACTGACTGACTGCCTGACTGACTGAATGACTGACTGACTGAGACTAAATGACTGACTGCTTGACTGACTGGCTGAAGGACTAACTGACTGACTGAGTGACTGACTGACTGGACTGACTGACTGAGACTGAATGACTGAGTGCTTGACTGATTGACTGTCAGACTGATTGACTGACTTCGCAAAAGGGAAAAATAAAAAAAAAAGAATTTAAAAATTAGAAAAAAATATTTGCATTTAAGATTTCCTTTCCGGCCGGGACTCGAACCCAGTACCACGCGCTAGGAACCCAACGGTCTAGCCATTAGGCTATCGGAGCTCTGTCGATGGAAGTCTTAAATATAATAAAAACAAAAAATGCACCTTGGTAATTATTGATTCAAACACTTTGAAATTTACAGGTCGAATAATTAAACTGACTCAGAAATTTTCTCCCTACATAAATAATCAATATTCGCAAAAGAGAAAAATTAAAAAAAAAAGAAGAAGAAATTTCAAATTAGAAACTAAAAGTATACATTGAAGATTTTCGTTCAGGCTGGGACTCGAACCCAGGGCCACTCGCTTGGAAGCCTAACACTCTAGCCATTAGTCTATGGGAGCTCTGTCGGTGGGAGTTTTAAATATAATAAAAACAAAAAATGCACCTTGGTAATTGTTTATTTAAACACTTTGAAATCTTCGTGTCGAAAAATTAAACTGACTCAGAATTTTCTTCCCTACATAAATAATCAATTATTGCAAAGGAAAGAAATTGAAAAAAAAAAAGAATTTTCAAATTAGAAAAGAAATATATACATTGAAGATATTCGCTCCGGCTGGGACTCGAACCCAGGCCACTCGCTTGGAAGACCAGCGGTCTAGCCATTAGGCTATCGGAGTTCTGTCGAGCGGAGTCTTACTGCCTGACTGATACTGCCTGACTGACAGACTGACTCACTGACTGACTGATACTGACTGACTGACTCACTGACTGACCGAGACTGACTGACTAACTGCCTGACTGACTGAGACTGGACTGACTGACTGACTGACTGACTAACTGACTGACTGAGACTGACTGACTGAGTGCTTGACTCTCTGACTGGCTATTTCACTGACTGACTGAATGACTAAATGACTGACTGACACTGACTGACTGACTGCTTGACTACCTGACTGACTGCTTGACTGACTAACTGACTGGACAGGACTGACCGACTGACTGACTGACAGACTGACTGAATAAGGATGACTGACAGACTGACTGAATAAGGCTGACTGACTGACTGACTGACAGACTGACTGAATAAGGCTGACTGACTGACTGACTGACAGACTGACTGAATAAGGCTGACCGACTGACTGACTGCCTGACTGACTGACTGACTGAATGACTGACTGACTGACTGACCGAGACTGACTGACTGACTGACTGAGACTGGACTGGACTGACTGACTGACTGACTGACTGAGACTGACTGACTGCTTTAGTGACTAACTGACTGCACAGGACTGACCGACTGACTGACTGACTGACTGCCTGACTGACTGACTGACTGAATGACTGACTGACTGAGACTAAATGACTGACTGCTTGACTGACTGGCTGAAGGACTAACTGACTGACTGAGTGACTGACTGACTGGACTGACTGACTGAGACTGAATGACTGAGTGCTTGACTGATTGACTGTCAGACTGACTGACTGACTTCGCAAAAGGGAAAAATAAAAAAAAAAGAATTTAAAAATTATAAAAAAATATTTGCATTTAAGATTTCCTTTCCGGCCGGGACTCGAACCCAGTACCACGCGCTAGGAACCCAACGGTCTAGCCATTAGGCTATCGGAGCTCTGTCGATGGAAGTCTTAAATATAATAAAAACAAAAAATGCACCTTGGTAATTATTGATTCAAACACTTTGAAATTTACAGGTCGAATAATTAAACTGACTCAGAATTTTTCTCCCTACATAAATAATCAATATTCGCAAAAGAGAAAAATTAAAAAAAAAAGAAGAAGAAATTTCAAATTAGAAACTTAAAGTATACATTGAAGATTTTCGTTCAGGCTGGGACTCGAACCCAGGGCCACTCGCTTGGAAGCCTAACACTCTAGCCATTAGTCTATGGGAGCTCTGTCGGTGGGAGTTTTAAATATAATAAAAACAAAAAATGCACCTTGGTAATTGTTTATTTAAACACTTTGAAATCTTCGTGTCGAAAAATTAAACTGACTCAGAATTTTCTTCCCTACATAAATAATCAATAATTGCAAAGGAAAGAAATTGAAAAAAAAAAGAATTTTCAAATTAGAAAAGAAATATATACATTGAAGATATTCGCTCCGGCTGGGACTCGAACCCAGGCCACTCGCTTGGAAGACCAGCGGTCTAGCCATTAGGCTATCGGAGTTCTGTCGAGCGGAGTCTTACTGCCTGACTGATACTGCCTGACTGACAGACTGACTCACTGACTGACTGATACTGACTGACTGACTCACTGACTGACCGAGACTGACTGACTAACTGCCTGACTGACTGAGACTGGACTGACTGACTGACTGACTGACTAACTGACTGACTGAGACTGACTGACTGACTGCTTGACTCTCTGACTGGCTATTTCACTGACTGACTGAATGACTAAATGACTGACTGACACTGACTGACTGACTGCTTGACTACCTGACTGACTGCTTGACTGACTAACTGACTGGACAGGACTGACCGACTGACTGACTGACAGACTGACTGAATAAGGATGACTGACAGACTGACTGAATAAGGCTGACTGACTGACTGACTGACAGACTGACTGAATAAGGCTGACCGACTGACTGACTGCCTGACTGACTGACTGACTGAATGACTGACTGACTGACTGACCGAGACTGACTGACTGACTGACTGACTGAGACTGACTGACTGCTTTAGTGACTAACTGACTGCACAGGACTGACCGACTGACTGACTGACTGACTGCCTGACTGACTGACTGACTGAATGACTGACTGACTGAGACTAAATGACTGACTGCTTGACTGACTGGCTGAAGGACTAACTGACTGACTGAGTGACTGACTGACTGGACTGACTGACTGAGACTGAATGACTGAGTGCTTGACTGATTGACTGTCAGACTGACTGACTGACTTCGCAAAAGGGAAAAATAAAAAAAAAAAGAATTATAAATTTAGAAAAAAATTTTTGCATTTCAGATTTCCTTTCCGGCCGGGACTCGAACCCAGTACCACGCGGTAGGAACCCAACGGTCTAGCCATTAGGCTATCGGAGCTCTGTCGATGGAAGTCTTAAATATAATAAAAACAAAAAATGCACCTTGGTAATTATTGATTCAAACACTTTGAAATTTACAGGTCGAATAATTAAACTGACTCAGAATTTTTCTCCCTACATAAATAATCAATATTCGCAAAAGAGAAAAATTAAAAAAAAAAGAAGAAGAAATTTCAAATAAGAAACTAAAAGTATACATTGAAGATTTTCGTTCAGGCTGGGACTCGAACCCAGGGCCACTCGCTTGGAAGCCTAACACTCTAGCCATTAGTCTATGGGAGCTCTGACGGTGGGAGTTTTAAATATAATAAAAACAAAAAATGCACCTTGGTAATTGTTTATTTAAACACTTTGAAATCTTCGTGTCGAAAAATTAAACTGACTCAGAATTTTCTTCCCTACATAAATAATCAATAATTGCAAAGGAAAGAAATTGAAAAAAAAAGAATTTTCAAATTAGAAAAGAAATATATACATTGAAGATATTCGCTCCGGCTGGGACTCGAACCCAGGCCACTCGCTTGGAAGACCAGCGGTCTAGCCATTAGGCTATCGGAGTTCTGTCGAGCGGAGTCTTACTGCCTGACTGATACTGCCTGACTGACAGACTGACTCACTGACTGACTGATACTGACTGACTGACTCACTGACTGACCGAGACTGACTGACTAACTGCCTGACTGACTGAGACTGGACTGACTGACTGACTGACTGACTAACTGACTGACTGAGACTGACTGACTGACTGCTTGACTCTCTGACTGGCTATTTCACTGACTGACTGAATGACTAAATGACTGACTGACACTGACTGACTGACTGCTTGACTACCTGACTGACTGCTTGACTGACTAACTGACTGGACAGGACTGACCGACTGACTGACTGACAGACTGACTGAATAAGGATGACTGACAGACTGACTGAATAAGGCTGACTGACTGACTGACTGACAGACTGACTGAATAAGGCTGACCGACTGACTGACTGCCTGACTGACTGACTGACTGAATGACTGACTGACTGACTGACCGAGACTGACTGACTGACTGACTGACTGAGACTGACTGACTGCTTTAGTGACTAACTGACTGCACAGGACTGACCGACTGACTGACTGACTGACTGCCTGACTGACTGACTGACTGAATGACTGACTGACTGAGACTAAATGACTGACTGCTTGACTGACTGGCTGAAGGACTAACTGACTGACTGAGTGACTGACTGACTGGACTGACTGACTGAGACTGAATGACTGAGTGCTTGACTGATTGACTGTCAGACTGACTGACTGACTTCGCAAAAGGGAAAAATAAAAAAAAAAAAGAATTATAAAATTAGAAAAAATTTTTTGCATTTAAGATTTCCTTTCCGGCCGGGACTCGAACCCAGTACCACGCGCTAGGAACCCAACGGTCTAGCCATTAGGCTATCGGAGCTCTGTCGATGGAAGTCTTAAATATAATAAAAACAAAAAATGCACCTTGGTAATTGTTTATTTAAACACTTTGAAATCTTCGTGTCGAAAAATTAAACTGACTCAGAATTTTCTTCCCTACATAAATAATCAATAATTGCAAAGGAAAGAAATTGAAAAAAAAAAGAATTTTCAAATTAGAAAAGAAATATATACATTGAAGATATTCGCTCCGGCTGGGACTCGAACCCAGGCCACTCGCTTGGAAGACCAGCGGTCTAGCCATTAGGCTATCGGAGTTCTGTCGAGCGGAGTCTTACTGCCTGACTGATACTGCCTGACTGACAGACTGACTCACTGACTGACTGATACTGACTGACTGACTCACTGACTGACCGAGACTGACTGACTAACTGCCTGACTGACTGAGACTGGACTGACTGACTGACTGACTAACTAACTGACTGACTGAGACTGACTGACTGACTGCTTGACTCTCTGACTGGCTATTTCACTGACTGACTGAATGACTAAATGACTGACTGACACTGACTGACTGACTGCTTGACTACCTGACTGACTGCTTGACTGACTAACTGACTGGACAGGACTGACCGACTGACTGACTGACTGACTGACTGACAGACTGACTGAATAAGGCTGACCGACTGACTGACTGCCTGACTGACTGACTGACTGAATGACTGACTGACTGACTGACCGAGACTGACTGACTGACTGACTGACTGAGACTGACTGACTGCTTTAGTGACTGACTGCACAGGACTGACCGACTGACTGACTGACTGACTGCCTGACTGACTGACTGACTGAATGACTGACTGACTGAGACTAAATGACTGACTGCTTGACTGACTGGCTGAAGGACTAACTGACTGACTGAGTGACTGACTGACTGGACTGACTGACTGAGACTGAATGACTGAGTGCTTGACTGATTGACTGTCAGACTGACTGACTGACTTCGCAAAAGGGAAAAATAAAAAAAAAAAAGAATTATAAAATTAGAAAAAAATTTTTGCATTTAAGATTTCCTTTCCGGCCGGGACTCGAACCCAGTACCACGCGCTAGGAACCCAACGGTCTAGCCATTAGGCTATCGGAGCTCTGTCGATGGAAGTCTTAAATATAATAAAAACAAAAAATGCACCTTGGTAATTATTGATTCAAACACTTTGAAATTTACAGGTCGAATAATTAAACTGACTCAGAATTTTTCTCCCTACATAAATAATCAATATTCGCAAAAGAGAAAAATTAAAAAAAAAAAAGAAGAAGAAATTTCAAATTAGAAACTAAAAGTATACATTGAAGATTTTCGTTCAGGCTGGGACTCGAACCCAGGGCCACTCGCTTGGAAGCCTAACACTCTAGCCATTAGTCTATGGGAGCTCTGTCGGTGGGAGTTTTAAATATAATAAAAACAAAAAATGCACCTTGGTAATTGTTTATTTAAACACTTTGAAATCTTCGTGTCGAAAAATTAAACTGACTCAGAATTTTCTTCCCTACATAAATAATCAATAATTGCAAAGGAAAGAAATTGAAAAAAAAAAAGAATTTTCAAATTAGAAAAGAAATATATACATTGAAGATATTCGCTCCGGCTGGGACTCGAACCCAGGCCACTCGCTTGGAAGACCAGCGGTCTAGCCATTAGGCTATCGGAGTTCTGTCGAGCGGAGTCTTACTGCCTGACTGATACTGCCTGACTGACAGACTGACTCACTGACTGACTGATACTGACTGACTGACTCACTGACTGACCGAGACTGACTGACTAACTGCCTGACTGACTGAGACTGGACTGACTGACTGACTGACTGACTAACTGACTGACTGAGACTGACTGACTGACTGCTTGACTCTCTGACTGGCTATTTCACTGACTGACTGAATGACTAAATGACTGACTGACACTGACTGACTGACTGCTTGACTACCTGACTGACTGCTTGACTGACTAACTGACTGGACAGGACTGACCGACTGACTGACTGACTGACTGACTGACAGACTGACTGAATAAGGCTGACCGACTGACTGACTGCCTGACTGACTGACTGACTGAATGACTGACTGACTGACTGACCGAGACTGACTGACTGACTGACTGACTGAGACTGACTGACTGCTTTAGTGACTGACTGCACAGGACTGACCGACTGACTGACTGACTGACTGCCTGACTGACTGACTGACTGAATGACTGACTGACTGAGACTAAATGACTGACTGCTTGACTGACTGGCTGAAGGACTAACTGACTGACTGAGTGACTGACTGACTGGACTGACTGACTGAGACTGAATGACTGAGTGCTTGACTGATTGACTGTCAGACTGACTGACTGACTTCGCAAAAGGGAAAAATAAAAAAAAAAAAGAATTATAAAATTAGAAAAAAATTTTTGCATTTAAGATTTCCTTTCCGGCCGGGACTCGAACCCAGTACCACGCGGTAGGAACCCAACGGTCTAGCCATTAGGCTATCGGAGCTCTGTCGATGGAAGTCTTAAATATAATAAAAACAAAAAATGCACCTTGGTAATTATTGATTCAAACACTTTGAAATTTACAGGTCGAATAATTAAACTGACTCAGAATTTTTCTCCCTACATAAATAATCAATATTCGCAAAAGAGAAAAATTAAAAAAAAAAGAAGAAGAAATTTCAAATAAGAAACTAAAAGTATACATTGAAGATTTTCGTTCAGGCTGGGACTCGAACCCAGGGCCACTCGCTTGGAAGCCTAACACTCTAGCCATTAGTCTATGGGAGCTCTGACGGTGGGAGTTTTAAATATAATAAAAACAAAAAATGCACCTTGGTAATTGTTTATTTAAACACTTTGAAATCTTCGTGTCGAAAAATTAAACTGACTCAGAATTTTCTTCCCTACATAAATAATCAATAATTGCAAAGGAAAGAAATTGAAAAAAAAAGAATTTTCAAATTAGAAAAGAAATATATACATTGAAGATATTCGCTCCGGCTGGGACTCGAACCCAGGCCACTCGCTTGGAAGACCAGCGGTCTAGCCATTAGGCTATCGGAGTTCTGTCGAGCGGAGTCTTACTGCCTGACTGATACTGCCTGACTGACAGACTGACTCACTGACTGACTGATACTGACTGACTGACTCACTGACTGACCGAGACTGACTGACTAACTGCCTGACTGACTGAGACTGGACTGACTGACTGACTGACTGACTAACTGACTGACTGAGACTGACTGACTGACTGCTTGACTCTCTGACTGGCTATTTCACTGACTGACTGAATGACTAAATGACTGACTGACACTGACTGACTGACTGCTTGACTACCTGACTGACTGCTTGACTGACTAACTGACTGGACAGGACTGACCGACTGACTGACTGACAGACTGACTGAATAAGGATGACTGACAGACTGACTGAATAAGGCTGACTGACTGACTGACTGACAGACTGACTGAATAAGGCTGACCGACTGACTGACTGCCTGACTGACTGACTGACTGAATGACTGACTGACTGACTGACCGAGACTGACTGACTGACTGACTGACTGAGACTGACTGACTGCTTTAGTGACTAACTGACTGCACAGGACTGACCGACTGACTGACTGACTGACTGCCTGACTGACTGACTGACTGAATGACTGACTGACTGAGACTAAATGACTGACTGCTTGACTGACTGGCTGAAGGACTAACTGACTGACTGAGTGACTGACTGACTGGACTGACTGACTGAGACTGAATGACTGAGTGCTTGACTGATTGACTGTCAGACTGACTGACTGACTTCGCAAAAGGGAAAAATAAAAAAAAAAAAGAATTATAAAATTAGAAAAAAATTTTTGCATTTAAGATTTCCTTTCCGGCCGGGACTCGAACCCAGTACCACGCGCTAGGAACCCAACGGTCTAGCCATTAGGCTATCGGAGCTCTGTCGATGGAAGTCTTAAATATAATAAAAACAAAAAATGCACCTTGGTAATTGTTTATTTAAACACTTTGAAATCTTCGTGTCGAAAAATTAAACTGACTCAGAATTTTCTTCCCTACATAAATAATCAATAATTGCAAAGGAAAGAAATTGAAAAAAAAAAGAATTTTCAAATTAGAAAAGAAATATATACATTGAAGATATTCGCTCCGGCTGGGACTCGAACCCAGGCCACTCGCTTGGAAGACCAGCGGTCTAGCCATTAGGCTATCGGAGTTCTGTCGAGCGGAGTCTTACTGCCTGACTGATACTGCCTGACTGACAGACTGACTCACTGACTGACTGATACTGACTGACTGACTCACTGACTGACCGAGACTGACTGACTAACTGCCTGACTGACTGAGACTGGACTGACTGACTGACTGACTGACTAACTGACTGACTGAGACTGACTGACTGACTGCTTGACTCTCTGACTGGCTATTTCACTGACTGACTGAATGACTAAATGACTGACTGACACTGACTGACTGACTGCTTGACTACCTGACTGACTGCTTGACTGACTAACTGACTGGACAGGACTGACCGACTGACTGACTGACTGACTGACTGACAGACTGACTGAATAAGGCTGACCGACTGACTGACTGCCTGACTGACTGACTGACTGAATGACTGACTGACTGACTGACCGAGACTGACTGACTGACTGACTGACTGAGACTGACTGACTGCTTTAGTGACTGACTGCACAGGACTGACCGACTGACTGACTGACTGACTGCCTGACTGACTGACTGACTGAATGACTGACTGACTGAGACTAAATGACTGACTGCTTGACTGACTGGCTGAAGGACTAACTGACTGACTGAGTGACTGACTGACTGGACTGACTGACTGAGACTGAATGACTGAGTGCTTGACTGATTGACTGTCAGACTGACTGACTGACTTCGCAAAAGGGAAAAATAAAAAAAAAAAAGAATTATAAAATTAGAAAAAAATTTTTGCATTTAAGATTTCCTTTCCGGCCGGGACTCGAACCCAGTACCACGCGCTAGGAACCCAACGGTCTAGCCATTAGGCTATCGGAGCTCTGTCGATGGAAGTCTTAAATATAATAAAAACAAAAAATGCACCTTGGTAATTATTGATTCAAACACTTTGAAATTTACAGGTCGAATAATTAAACTGACTCAGAATTTTTCTCCCTACATAAATAATCAATATTCGCAAAAGAGAAAAATTAAAAAAAAAAAAAGAAGAAGAAATTTCAAATTAGAAACTAAAAGTATACATTGAAGATTTTCGTTCAGGCTGGGACTCGAACCCAGGGCCACTCGCTTGGAAGCCTAACACTCTAGCCATTAGTCTATGGGAGCTCTGTCGGTGGGAGTTTTAAATATAATAAAAACAAAAAATGCACCTTGGTAATTGTTTATTTAAACACTTTGAAATCTTCGTGTCGAAAAATTAAACTGACTCAGAATTTTCTTCCCTACATAAATAATCAATAATTGCAAAGGAAAGAAATTGAAAAAAAAAAAGAATTTTCAAATTAGAAAAGAAATATATACATTGAAGATATTCGCTCCGGCTGGGACTCGAACCCAGGCCACTCGCTTGGAAGACCAGCGGTCTAGCCATTAGGCTATCGGAGTTCTGTCGAGCGGAGTCTTACTGCCTGACTGATACTGCCTGACTGACAGACTGACTCACTGACTGACTGATACTGACTGACTGACTCACTGACTGACCGAGACTGACTGACTAACTGCCTGACTGACTGAGACTGGACTGACTGACTGACTGACTGACTAACTGACTGACTGAGACTGACTGACTGACTGCTTGACTCTCTGACTGGCTATTTCACTGACTGACTGAATGACTAAATGACTGACTGACACTGACTGACTGACTGCTTGACTACCTGACTGACTGCTTGACTGACTAACTGACTGGACAGGACTGACCGACTGACTGACTGACTGACTGACTGACAGACTGACTGAATAAGGCTGACCGACTGACTGACTGCCTGACTGACTGACTGACTGAATGACTGACTGACTGACTGACCGAGACTGACTGACTGACTGACTGACTGAGACTGACTGACTGCTTTAGTGACTGACTGCACAGGACAAACCGACTGACTGACTGACTGACTGCCTGACTGACTGACTGACTGAATGACTGACTGACTGAGACTAAATGACTGACTGCTTGACTGACTGGCTGAAGGACTAACTGACTGACTGAGTGACTGACTGACTGGACTGACTGACTGAGACTGAATGACTGAGTGCTTGACTGATTGACTGTCAGACTGACTGACTGACTTCGCAAAAGGGAAAAATAAAAAAAAAAAGAATTATAAAATTAGAAAAAAATTTTTGCATTTAAGATTTCCTTTCCGGCCGGGACTCGAACCCAGTACCACGCGCTAGGAACCCAACGGTCTAGCCATTAGGCTATCGGAGCTCTGTCGATGGAAGTCTTAAATATAATAAAAACAAAAAATGCACCTTGGTAATTATTGATTCAAACACTTTGAAATTTACAGGTCGAATAATTAAACTGACTCAGAATTTTTCTCCCTACATAAATAATCAATATTCGCAAAAGAGAAAAATTAAAAAAAAAAAAAAGAAGAAGAAATTTCAAATTAGAAACTAAAAGTATACATTGAAGATTTTCGTTCAGGCTGGGACTCGAACCCAGGGCCACTCGCTTGGAAGCCTAACACTCTAGCCATTAGTCTATGGGAGCTCTGTCGGTGGGAGTTTTAAATATAATAAAAACAAAAAATGCACCTTGGTAATTGTTTATTTAAACACTTTGAAATCTTCGTGTCGAAAAATTAAACTGACTCAGAATTTTCTTCCCTACATAAATAATCAATAATTGCAAAGGAAAGAAATTGAAAAAAAAAAGAATTTTCAAATTAGAAAAGAAATATATACATTGAAGATATTCGCTCCGGCTGGGACTCGAACCCAGGCCACTCGCTTGGAAGACCAGCGGTCTAGCCATTAGGCTATCGGAGTTCTGTCGAGCGGAGTCTTACTGCCTGACTGATACTGCCTGACTGACAGACTGACTCACTGACTGACTGATACTGACTGACTGACTCACTGACTGACCGAGACTGACTGACTAACTGCCTGACTGACTGAGAATGGACTGACTGACTGACTGACTGACTAACTGACTGACTGAGACTGACTGACTGACTGCTTGACTCTCTGACTGGCTATTTCACTGACTGACTGAATGACTAAATGACTGACTGACACTGACTGACTGACTGCTTGACTACCTGACTGACTGCTTGACTGACTAACTGACTGGACAGGACTGACCGACTGACTGACTGACAGACTGACTGAATAAGGATGACTGACAGACTGACTGAATAAGGCTGACTGACTGACTGACTGACAGACTGACTGAATAAGGCTGACCGACTGACTGACTGCCTGACTGACTGACTGACTGAATGACTGACTGACTGACTGACCGAGACTGACTGACTGACTGACTGAGACTGGACTGGACTGACTGACTGACTGACTGACTGAGACTGGCTGACTGCTTTAGTGACTAACTGACTGCACAGGACTGACCGACTGACTGACTGACTGACTGCCTGACTGACTGACTGACTGAATGACTGACTGACTGAGACTAAATGACTGACTGCTTGACTGACTGGCTGAAGGACTAACTGACTGACTGAGTGACTGACTGACTGGACTGACTGACTGAGACTGAATGACTGAGTGCTTGACTGATTGACTGTCAGACTGATTGACTGACTTCGCAAAAGGGAAAAATAAAAAAAAAAGAATTTAAAAATTAGAAAAAAATATTTGCATTTAAGATCTCCTTTCCGGCCGGGACTCGAACCCAGTACCACGCGCTAGGAACCCAATGGTCTAGCCATTAGGCTATCGGAGCTCTGTCGATGGAAGTCTTAAATATAATAAAAACAAAAAATGCACCTTGGTAATTATTGATTCAAACACTTTGAAATTTACAGGTCGAATAATTAAACTGACTCAGAAATTTTCTCCCTACATAAATAATCAATATTCGCAAAAGAGAAAAATTAAAAAAAAAGAAGAAGAAATTTCAAATTAGAAACTAAAAGTATACATTGAAGATTTTCGTTCAGGCTGGGACTCGAACCCAGGGCCACTCGCTTGGAAGCCTAACACTCTAGCCATTAGTCTATGGGAGCTCTGTCGGTGGGAGTTTTAAATATAATAAAAACAAAAAATGCACCTTGGTAATTGTTTATTTAAACACTTTGAAATCTTCGTGTCGAAAAATTAAACTGACTCAGAATTTTCTTCCCTACATAAATAATCAATTATTGCAAAGGAAAGAAATTGAAAAAAAAAAAGAATTTTCAAATTAGAAAAGAAATATATACATTGAAGATATTCGCTCCGGCTGGGACTCGAACCCAGGCCACTCGCTTGGAAGACCAGCGGTCTAGCCATTAGGCTATCGGAGTTCTGTCGAGCGGAGTCTTACTGCCTGACTGATACTGCCTGACTGACAGACTGACTCACTGACTGACTGATACTGACTGACTGACTCACTGACTGACCGAGACTGACTGACTAACTGCCTGACTGACTGAGACTGGACTGACTGACTGACTGACTGACTAACTGACTGACTGAGACTGACTGACTGAGTGCTTGACTCTCTGACTGGCTATTTCACTGACTGACTGAATGACTAAATGACTGACTGACACTGACTGACTGACTGCTTGACTACCTGACTGACTGCTTGACTGACTAACTGACTGGACAGGACTGACCGACTGACTGACTGACAGACTGACTAAATAAGGATGACTGACAGACTGACTGAATAAGGCTGACTGACTGACTGACTGACAGACTGACTGAATAAGGCTGACTGACTGACTGACTGACAGACTGACTGAATAAGGCTGACCGACTGACTGACTGCCTGACTGACTGACTGACTGACTGACCGAGACTGACTGACTGACTGACTGAGACTGGACTGGACTGACTGACTGACTGACTGACTGAGACTGACTGACTGCTTTAGTGACTGACTGACTGCACAGGACTGACCGACTGACTGACTGACTGACTGCCTGACTGACTGACTGACTGAATGACTGACTGACTGAGACTAAATGACTGACTGCTTGACTGACTGGCTGAAGGACTAACTGACTGACTGAGTGACTGACTGACTGGACTGACTGACTGAGACTGAATGACTGAGTGCTTGACTGATTGACTGTCAGACTGACTGACTGACTTCGCAAAACGGAAAAATAAAAAAAAAAGAATTTAAAAATTATAAAAAAATATTTGCATTTAAGATTTCCTTTCCGGCCGGGACTCGAACCCAGTACCACGCGCTAGGAACCCAACGGTCTAGCCATTAGGCTATCGGAGCTCTGTCGATGGAAGTCTTAAATATAATAAAAACAAAAAATGCACCTTGGTAATTATTGATTCAAACACTTTGAAATTTACAGGTCGAATAATTAAACTGACTCAGAATTTTTCTCCCTACATAAATAATCAATATTCGCAAAAGAGAAAAATTAAAAAAAAAAAGAAGAAGAAATTTCAAATTAGAAACTTAAAGTATACATTAAAGATTTTCGTTCAGGCTGGGACTCGAACCCAGGGCCACTCGCTTGGAAGCCTAACACTCTAGCCATTAGTCTATGGGAGCTCTGTCGGTGGGAGTTTTAAATATAATAAAAACAAAAAATGCACCTTGGTAATTGTTTATTTAAACACTTTGAAATCTTCGTGTCGAAAAATTAAACTGACTCAGAATTTTCTTCCCTACATAAATAATCAATAATTGCAAAGGAAAGAAATTGAAAAAAAAAAGAATTTTCAAATTAGAAAAGAAATATATACATTGAAGATATTCGCTCCGGCTGGGACTCGAACCCAGGCCACTCGCTTGGAAGACCAGCGGTCTAGCCATTAGGCTATCGGAGTTCTGTCGAGCGGAGTCTTACTGCCTGACTGATACTGCCTGACTGACAGACTGACTCACTGACTGACTGATACTGACTGACTGACTCACTGACTGACCGAGACTGACTGACTAACTGCCTGACTGACTGAGACTGGACTGACTGACTGACTGACTGACTAACTGACTGACTGAGACTGACTGACTGACTGCTTGACTCTCTGACTGGCTATTTCACTGACTGACTGAATGACTAAATGACTGACTGAGACTGACTGACTGACTGCTTGACTCTCTGACTGGCTATTTCACTGACTGACTGAATGACTAAATGACTGACTGACACTGACTGACTGACAGACTGACTGAATAAGGATGACTGACAGACTGACTGAATAAGGCTGACTGACTGACTGACTGACAGACTGACTGAATAAGGCTGACCGACTGACTGACTGCCTGACTGACTGACTGACTGAATGACTGACTGACTGACTGACCGAGACTGACTGACTGACTGACTGAGACTGGACTGGACTGACTGACTGACTGACTGACTGACTGAGACTGACTGACTGCTTTAGTGACTAACTGACTGCACAGGACTGACCGACTGACTGACTGACTGACTGCCTGACTGACTGACTGACTGAATGACTGACTGACTGAGACTAAATGACTGACTGCTTGACTGACTGGCTGAAGGACTAACTGACTGACTGAGTGACTGACTGACTGGACTGACTGACTGAGACTGAATGACTGAGTGCTTGACTGATTGACTGTCAGACTGATTGACTGACTTCGCAAAAGGGAAAAATAAAAAAAAAAGAATTTAAAAATTAGAAAAAAATATTTGCATTTAAGATTTCCTTTCCGGCCGGGACTCGAACCCAGTACCACGCGCTAGGAACCCAACGGTCTAGCCATTAGGCTATCGGAGCTCTGTCGATGGAAGTCTTAAATATAATAAAAACAAAAAATGCACCTTGGTAATTATTGATTCAAACACTTTGAAATTTACAGGTCGAATAATTAAACTGACTCAGAAATTTTCTCCCTACATAAATAATCAATATTCGCAAAAGAGAAAAATTAAAAAAAAAAGAAGAAGAAATTTCAAATTAGAAACTAAAAGTATACATTGAAGATTTTCGTTCAGGCTGGGACTCGAACCCAGGGCCACTCGCTTGGAAGCCTAACACTCTAGCCATTAGTCTATGGGAGCTCTGTCGGTGGGAGTTTTAAATATAATAAAAACAAAAAATGCACCTTGGTAATTGTTTATTTAAACACTTTGAAATCTTCGTGTCGAAAAATTAAACTGACTCAGAATTTTCTTCCCTACATAAATAATCAATTATTGCAAAGGAAAGAAATTGAAAAAAAAAAAGAATTTTCAAATTAGAAAAGAAATATATACATTGAAGATATTCGCTCCGGCTGGGACTCGAACCCAGGCCACTCGCTTGGAAGACCAGCGGTCTAGCCATTAGGCTATCGGAGTTCTGTCGAGCGGAGTCTTACTGCCTGACTGATACTGCCTGACTGACAGACTGACTCACTGAATGACTGATACTGACTGACTGACTCACTGACTGACCGAGACTGACTGACTAACTGCCTGACTGACTGAGACTGGACTGACTGACTGACTGACTGACTAACTGACTGACTGAGACTGACTGACTGAGTGCTTGACTCTCTGACTGGCTATTTCACTGACTGACTGAATGACTAAATGACTGACTGACACTGACTGACTGACTGCTTGACTACCTGACTGACTGCTTGACTGACTAACTGACTGGACAGGACTGACCGACTGACTGACTGACAGACTGACTGAATAAGGATGACTGACAGACTGACTGAATAAGGCTGACTGACTGACTGACTGACAGACTGACTGAATAAGGCTGACTGACTGACTGACTGACAGACTGACTGAATAAGGCTGACCGACTGACTGACTGCCTGACTGACTGACTGACTGAATGACTGACTGACTGACTGACCGAGACTGACTGACTGACTGACTGAGACTGGACTGGACTGACTGACTGACTGACTGACTGAGACTGACTGACTGCTTTAGTGACTAACTGACTGCACAGGACTGACCGACTGACTGACTGACTGACTGCCTGACTGACTGACTGACTGAATGACTGACTGACTGAGACTAAATGACTGACTGCTTGACTGACTGGCTGAAGGACTAACTGACTGACTGAGTGACTGACTGACTGGACTGACTGACTGAGACTGAATGACTGAGTGCTTGACTGATTGACTGTCAGACTGACTGACTGACTTCGCAAAAGGGAAAAATAAAAAAAAAAGAATTTAAAAATTATAAAAAAATATTTGCATTTAAGATTTCCTTTCCGGCCGGGACTCGAACCCAGTACCACGCGCTAGGAACCCAACGGTCTAGCCATTAGGCTATCGGAGCTCTGTCGATGGAAGTCTTAAATATAATAAAAACAAAAAATGCACCTTGGTAATTATTGATTCAAACACTTTGAAATTTACAGGTCGAATAATTAAACTGACTCAGAATTTTTCTCCCTACATAAATAATCAATATTCGCAAAAGAGAAAAATTAAAAAAAAAAGAAGAAGAAATTTCAAATTATAAACTTAAAGTATACATTGAAGATTTTCGTTCAGGCTGGGACTCGAACCCAGGGCCACTCGCTTGGAAGCCTAACACTCTAGCCATTAGTCTATGGGAGCTCTGTCGGTGGGAGTTTTAAATATAATAAAAACAAAAAATGCACCTTGGTAATTGTTTATTTAAACACTTTGAAATCTTCGTGTCGAAAAATTAAACTGACTCAGAATTTTCTTCCCTACATAAATAATCAATAATTGCAAAGGAAAGAAATTGAAAAAAAAAAGAATTTTCAAATTAGAAAAGAAATATATACATTGAAGATATTCGCTCCGGCTGGGACTCGAACCCAGGCCACTCGCTTGGAAGACCAGCGGTCTAGCCATTAGGCTATCGGAGTTCTGTCGAGCGGAGTCTTACTGCCTGACTGATACTGCCTGACTGACAGACTGACTCACTGACTGACTGATACTGACTGACTGACTCACTGACTGACCGAGACTGACTGACTAACTGCCTGACTGACTGAGACTGGACTGACTGACTGACTGACTGACTAACTGACTGACTGAGACTGACTGACTGACTGCTTGACTCTCTGACTGGCTATTTCACTGACTGACTGAATGACTAAATGACTGACTGACACTGACTGACTGACTGCTTGACTACCTGACTGACTGCTTGACTGACTAACTGACTGGACAGGACTGACCGACTGACTGACTGACAGACTGACTGAATAAGGATGACTGACAGACTGACTGAATAAGGCTGACTGACTGACTGACTGACAGACTGACTGAATAAGGCTGACCGACTGACTGACTGCCTGACTGACTGACTGACTGAATGACTGACTGACTGACTGACCGAGACTGACTGACTGACTGACTGAGACTGGACTGGACTGACTGACTGACTGACTGACTGACTGAGACTGGACTGGACTGACTGACTGACTGACTGAGACTGACTGACTGCTTTAGTGACTAACTGACTGCACAGGACTGACCGACTGACTGACTGACTGACTGCCTGACTGACTGACTGACTGAATGACTGACTGACTGAGACTAAATGACTGACTGCTTGACTGACTGGCTGAAGGACTAACTGACTGACTGAGTGACTGACTGACTGGACTGACTGACTGAGACTGAATGACTGAGTGCTTGACTGATTGACTGTCAGACTGATTGACTGACTTCGCAAAAGGGAAAAATAAAAAAAAAAGAATTTAAAAATTAGAAAAAAATATTTGCATTTAAGATTTCCTTTCCGGCCGGGACTCGAACCCAGTACCACGCGCTAGGAACCCAACGGTCTAGCCATTAGGCTATCGGAGCTCTGTCGATGGAAGTCTTAAATATAATAAAAACAAAAAATGCACCTTGGTAATTATTGATTCAAACACTTTGAAATTTACAGGTCGAATAATTAAACTGACTCAGAAATTTTCTCCCTACATAAATAATCAATATTCGCAAAAGAGAAAAATTAAAAAAAAAGAAGAAGAAATTTCAAATTAGAAACTAAAAGTATACATTGAAGATTTTCGTTCAGGCTGGGACTCGAACCCAGGGCCACTCGCTTGGAAGCCTAACACTCTAGCCATTAGTCTATGGGAGCTCTGTCGGTGGGAGTTTTAAATATAATAAAAACAAAAAATGCACCTTGGTAATTGTTTATTTAAAAACTTTGAAATCTTCGTGTCGAAAAATTAAACTGACTCAGAATTTTCTTCCCTACATAAATAATCAATTATTGCAAAGGAAAGAAATTGAAAAAAAAAAAGAATTTTCAAATTAGAAAAGAAATATATACATTGAAGATATTCGCTCCGGCTGGGACTCGAACCCAGGCCACTCGCTTGGAAGACCAGCGGTCTAGCCATTAGGCTATCGGAGTTCTGTCGAGCGGAGTCTTACAGCCTGACTGATACTGCCTGACTGACAGACTGACTCACTGACTGACCGAGACTGACTGACTAACTGCCTGACTGACTGAGACTGGACTGACTGACTGACTGACTGACTAACTGACTGACTGAGACTGACTGACTGAGTGCTTGACTCTCTGACTGGCTATTTCACTGACTGACTGAATGACTAAATGACTGACTGACACTGACTGACTGACTGCTTGACTACCTGACTGACTGCTTGACTGACTAACTGACTGGACAGGACTGACCGACTGACTGACTGACAGACTGACTGAATAAGGATGACTGACAGACTGACTGAATAAGGCTGACTGACTGACTGACTGACAGACTGACTGAATAAGGCTGACTGACTGACTGACTGACAGACTGACTGAATAAGGCTGACCGACTGACTGACTGCCTGACTGACTGACTGACTGAATGACTGACTGACTGACTGACCGAGACTGACTGACTGAGACTGGACTGGACTGACTGACTGACTGACTGACTGACTGAGACTGACTGACTGCTTTAGTGACTAACTGACTGCACAGGACTGACCGACTGACTGACTGACTGACTGCCTGACTGACTGACTGACTGAATGACTGACTGACTGAGACTAAATGACTGACTGCTTGACTGACTGGCTGAAGGACTAACTGACTGACTGAGTGACTGACTGACTGGACTGACTGACTGAGACTGAATGACTGAGTGCTTGACTGATTGACTGTCAGACTGACTGACTGACTTCGCAAAAGGGAAAAATAAAAAAAAAAGAATTTAAAAATTAGAAAAAAATATTTGCATTTAAGATTTCCTTTCCGGCCGGGACTTGAACCCAGTACCACGCGCTAGGAACCCAACGGTCTAGCCATTAGGCTATCGGAGCTCTGTCGATGGAAGTCTTAAATATAATAAAAACAAAAAATGCACCTTGGTAAATATTGATTCAAACACTTTGAAATTTACAGGTCGAATAATTAAACTGACTCAGAATTTTTCTCCCTACATAAATAATCAATATTCGCAAAAGAGAAAAATTAAAAAAAAAAAGAAGAAGAAATTTCAAATTAGAAACTAAAAGTATACATTGAAGATTTTCGTTCAGGCTGGGACTCGAACCCAGGGCCACTCGCTTGGAAGCCTAACACTCTAGCCATTAGTCTATGGGAGCTCTGTCGGTGGAAGTTTTAAATATAATAAAAACAAAAAATGCACCTTGGTAATTGTTTATTTAAACACTTTGAAATCTTCGTGTCGAAAAATTAAACTGACTCAGAATTTTCTTCCCTACATAAATAATCAATAATTGCAAAGGAAAGAAATTGAAAAAAAAAAGAATTTTCAAATTAGAAAAGAAATATATACATTGAAGATATTCGCTCCGGCTGGGACTCGAACCCAGGCCACTCGCTTGGAAGACCAGCGGTCTAGCCATTAGGCTATCGGAGTTCTGTCGAGCGGAGTCTTACTGCCTGACTGATACTGCCTGACTGACAGACTGACTCACTGACTGACTGATACTGACTGACTGACTCACTGACTGACCGAGACTGACTGACTAACTGCCTGACTGACTGAGACTGGACTGACTGACTGACTGACTGACTGACTAACTGACTGACTGAGACTGACTGACTGACTGCTTGACTCTCTGACTGGCTATTTCACTGACTGACTGAATGACTAAATGACTGACTGACACTGACTGACTGACTGCTTGACTACCTGACTGACTGCTTGACTGACTAACTGACTGGACAGGACTGACCGACTGACTGACTGACAGACTGACTGAATAAGGATGACTGACAGACTGACTGAATAAGGCTGACTGACTGACTGACTGACAGACTGACTGAATAAGGCTGACCGACTGCCTGACTGACTGACTGACTGAATGACTGACTGACTGACTGACCGAGACTGACTGACTGACTGACTGACTGACTGAGACTGGACTGGACTGACTGACTGACTGACTGACTGAGACTGACTGACTGCTTTAGTGACTAACTGACTGCACAGGACTGACCGACTGACCGACTGACTGACTGACTGACTGCCTGACTGACTGACTGACTGAATGACTGACTGACTGAGACTAAATGACTGACTGCTTGACTGACTGGCTGAAGGACTAACTGACTGACTGAGTGACTGACTGACTGGACTGACTGACTGAGACTGAATGACTGAGTGCTTGACTGATTGACTGTCAGACTGACTGACTGACTTCGCAAAAGGGAAAAATAAAAAAAAAGAATTATAAAAAAATATTTGCATTTAAGATTTCCTTTCCGGCTGGGATTTGAACCCAGGGCGACACTCATGGAAGCCCAACGCTCTCGCCAATATAATATCGGCTCTCTGTTGATCGGTGTCTTAATTATAATAAAAACAAAAAATGCACCTTAGTAATTATTGATCTAAAATCTTTGAAATCTAAAGGTCGAATGATTAAACTGACTCAGAATTTTCTTCCGTACATAAATAATCCATATTTGCAAAAGAAAGAAATTGAAAAAAAAAAAGAACTTCAAATTAGAAGAGAAATATATACATGGAAGATTTTCATTCCGGCCGGGACTCGAACCCTGTACCACGCGCTTGGAACCCAACGGTCTAGCCATTAGGCTATCGGAGCTCTGTCGATGGAAGTCTTAAATATAATAAAAACAAAAAATGCACCTTGGTAATTATTGATTCAAACACTTTGAAATTTACAGGTCGAATAATTAAACTGACTCAGAATTTTTCTCCCTACATAAATAATCAATATTCGCAAAAGAGAAAAATTAAAAAAAAAAAGAAGAAGAAATTTCAAATTAGAAACTAAAAGTATACATTGAAGATTTTCGTTCAGGCTGGGACTCGAACCCAGGGCCATTCGCTTGGAAGCCTAACACTCTAGCCATTAGTCTATGGGAGCTCTGTCGGTGGGAGTTTTAAATATAATAAAAACAAAAAATGCACCTTGGTAATTGTTTATTTAAACACTTTGAAATCTTCGTGTCGAAAAATTAAACTAACTCAGAATTTTCTTCCCTACATAAATAATCAATAATTGCAAAGGAAAGAAATTGAAAAAAAAAGAATTTTCAAATTAGAAAAGAAATATATACATTGAAGATATTCGCTCCGGCTGGGACTCGAACCCAGGCCACTCGCTTGGAAGACCAGCGGTCTAGCCATTAGGCTATCGGAGTTCTGTCGAGCGGAGTCTTACTGCCTGACTGATACTGCCTGACTGACAGACTGACTCACTGACTGACTGATACTGACTGACTGACTCACTGACTGACCGAGACTGACTGACTAACTGCCTGACTGACTGAGACTTGACTGACTGACTGACTGACTGACTGACTGACTAACTGACTGACTGAGACTGACTGACTGACTGCTTGACTCTCTGACTGGCTATTTCACTGACTGACTGAATGACTAAATGACTGACTGACACTGACTGACTGACTGCTTGACTACCTGACTGACTGCTTGACTGACTAACTGACTGGACAGGACTGACCGACTGACTGACTGACAGACTGACTGAATAAGGATGACTGACAGACTGACTGAATAAGGCTGACTGACTGACTGACTGACAGACTGACTGAATAAGGCTGACCGACTGACTGACTGCCTGACTGACTGACTGACTAAATGACTGACTGACTGACTGACCGAGACTGACTGACTGACTGACTGAGACTGGACTGGACTGACTGACTGACTGACTGACTGACTGAGACTGACTGACTGCTTTAGTGACTAACTGACTGCACAGGACTGACCGACTGACTGCCTGACTGACTGACTGACTGACTGACTGAGACTAAATGACTGACTGCTTGACTGACTGGCTGAAGGACTAACTGACTGACTGAGTGACTGACTGACTGGACTGACTGACTGAGACTGAATGACTGAGTGCTTGACTGATTGACTGTCAGACTGACTGACTGACTTCGCAAAAGGGAAAAATAAAAAAAAAATTATAAAATTAGAAAAAAATATTTGCATTTAAGATTTCCTTTCCGGCTGGGATTTGAACCCAGGGCGACACTCATGGAAGCCCAACGCTCTCGCCAATATACTATCGGATCTCTGTTGATCGGTGTCTTAATTATAATAAAAACAAAAAATGCACCTTAGTAATTATTGATCTAAAATCTTTGAAATCTAAAGGTCGAATGATTAAACTGACTCAGAATTTTCTTCCGCACATAAATAATAAATATTTGCAAAAGAAAGAAATTGAAAAAAAAAAAGAATCTTCAAATTAGAAGAGAAATATATACACGGAAGATTTTCGTTCCGGCCGGGACTCTAACCCAGTACCACGCGCTTGGAACCCAACGGTCTAGCCATTAGGCTATCGGAGCTCTGTCGATGGAAGTCTTAAATATAATAAAAACAAAAAATGCACCTTGGTAATTATTGATTCAAACACTTTGAAATTTACAGGTCGAATAATTAAACTGACTCAGAATTTTTCTCCCTACATAAATAATCAATATTCGCAAAAGAGAAAAATTAAAAAAAAAAAGAAGAAGAAATTTCAAATTAGAAACTAAAAGTATACATTGAAGATTTTCGCTCAGGCTGGGACTCGAACACAGGGCCACTCGCTTGGAAGCCTAACACTCTAGCCATTAGTCTATGGGAGCTCTGTCGGTGGGAGTTTTAAATATAATAAAAACAAAAAATGCACCTTGGTAATTGTTTATTTAAACACTTTGAAATCTTCGTGTCGAAAAATTAAACTGACTCAGAATTTTCTTCCCTACATAAATAATCAATTATTGCAAAGGAAAGAAATTGAAAAAAAAAAGAATTTTCAAATTAGAAAAGAAATATATACATTGAAGATATTCGCTCCGGCTGGGACTCGAACCCAGGCCACTCGCTTGGAAGACCAGCGGTCTAGCCATTAGGCTATCGGAGTTCTGTCGAGCGGAGTCTTACTGCCTGACTGATACTGCCTGACTGACAGACTGACTCACTGACTGACTGATACTGACTGACTGACTCACTGACTGACTGACTGACTAACTGACTGACTGAGACTGACTGACTGACTGCTTGACTCTCTGACTGGCTATTTCACTGACTGACTGAATGACTAAATGACTGACTGACACTGACTGACTGACTGCTTGACTACCTGACTGACTGCTTGACTGACTGGACAGGACTGACCGACTGACTGAATAAGGATGACTGACAGACTGACTGAATAAGGCTGACTGACTGACTGACTGACAGACTGACTGAATAAGGCTGACCGACTGACTGACTGCCTGACTGACTGAATGACTGACTGACTGACTGACCGAGACTGACTGACTGACTGACTGAGACTGGACTGGACTGACTGACTGACTGACTGACTGAGACTGACTGACTGCTTTAGTGACTAACTGACTGCACAGGACTGACCGACTGACTGACTGACTGCCTGACTGACTGACTGACTGAATGACTGACTGACTGAGACTAAATGACTGACTGCTTGACTGACTGGCTGAAGGACTAACTGACTGACTGAGTGACTGACTGACTGGACTGACTGACTGAGACTGAATGACTGAGTGCTTGACTGATTGACTGTCAGACTGACTGACTGACTTCGCAAAAGGGAAAAATAAAAAAAAAAGAATTATAAAATTAGAAAAAAATATTTGCATTTAAGATTTCCTTTCCGGCTGGGATTTGAACCCAGGGCGACACTCATGGAAGCCCAACGCTCTCGCCAATATACTATCGGATCTCTGTTGATCGGTGTCTTAATTATAATAAAAACAAAAAATGCACCTTAGTAATTATTGATCTAAAATCTTTGAAATCTAAAGGTCGAATGATTAAACTGACTCAGAATTTTCTTCCGTACATAAATAATCCATATTTGCAAAAGAAAGAAATTGAAAAAAAATAGAATCTTCAAATTAGAAGAGAAATATATACATGGAAGATTTTCGTTCCGGCCGGGACTCGAACCCAGTACCACGCGCTTGGAACCCAACGGTCTAGCCATTAGGCTATCGGAGCTCTGTCGACGGAAGTCTTAAATATAATAAAAACAAAAAATGCACCTTGGTAAATATTGATTCAAACACTTTGAAATTTACAGGTCGAATAATTAAACTGACTCAGAATTTTTCTCCCTACATAAATAATCAATATTCGCAAAGGAGAAAAATTAAAAAAAAAAAAAGAAGAAGAAATTTCAAATTAGAAACTAAAAGTATACATTGAAGATTTTCGTTCAGGCTGGGACTCGAACCCAGGGCCACTCGCTTGGAAGCCTAACACTCTAGCCATTAGTCTATGGGAGCTCTGTCGGTGGGAGTTTTAAATATAATAAAAACAAAAAATGCACCTTGGTAATTGTTTATTTAAACACTTTGAAATCTTCGTGTCGAAAAATTAAACTGACTCAGAATTTTCTTCCCTACATAAATAATCAATAATTGCAAAGGAAAGAAATTGAAAAAAAAAAGAATTTTCAAATTAGAAAAGAAATATATACATTGAAGATATTCGCTCCGGCTGGGACTCGAACCCAGGCCACTCGCTTGGAAGACCAGCGGTCTATCCATTAGGCTATCGGAGTTCTGTCGAGCGGAGTCTTACTGCCTGACTGATACTGCCTGACTGACAGACTGACTCACTGACTGACTGATACTGACTGACTGACTCACTGACTGACCGAGACTGACTGACTAACTGCCTGACTGACTGAGACTGGACTGACTGACTGACTGACTGACTGACTAACTGACTGACTGAGACTGACTGACTGACTGCTTGACTCTCTGACTGGCTATTTCACTGACTGACTGAATGACTAAATGACTGACTGACACTGACTGACTGACTGCTTGACTACCTGACTGACTGCTTGACTGACTAACTGACTGGACAGGACTGACCGACTGACTGACTGACAGACTGACTGAATAAGGATGACTGACAGACTGACTGAATAAGGCTGACTGACTGACTGACTGACAGACTGACTGAATGACTGACAGACTGACTGAATAAGGCTGACCGACTGACTGACTGCCTGACTGACTGACTGACTGACAGACTGACTGAATGACTGACAGACTGACTGAATAAGGCTGACCGACTGACTGACTGCCTGACTGACTGACTGACTGAGACTGACTGACTGCTTTAGTGACTAACTGACTGCACAGGACTGACCGACTGACTGACTGACTGACTGCCTGACTGACTGAATGACTGACTGACTGAGACTAAATGACTGACTGCTTGACTGACTGGCTGAAGGACTAACTGACTGACTGAGTGACTGACTGACTGGACTGACTGACTGAGACTGAATGACTGAGTGCTTGACTGATTGACTGTCAGACTGACTGACTGACTTCGCAAAAGGGAAAAATAAAAAAAAAAGAATTATAAAAAGATTTTTGCATTTAAGATTTCCTTTCCGGCCGGGACTCGAACCCAGTACCACGCGCTAGGAACCCAACGGTCTAGCCATTAGGCTATCGGAGCTCTGTCGATGGAAGTCTTAAATATAATAAAAACAAAAAATGCACCTTGGTAAATATTGATTCAAACACTTTGAAATTTACAGGTCGAATAATTAAACTGACTCAGAATTTTTCTCCCTACATAAATAATCAATATTCGCAAAAGAGAAAAAATAAAAAAAAAAAGAAGAAGAAATTTCAAATTAGAAACTAAAAGTATACATTGAAGATTTTCGTTCAGGCTGGGACTCGAACCCAGGGCCACTCGCTTGGAAGCCTAACACTCTAGCCATTAGTCTATGGGAGCTCTGTCGGTGGGAGTTTTAAATATAATAAAAACAAAAAATGCACCTTGGTAATTGTTTATTTAAACACTTTGAAATCTTCGTGTCGAAAAATTAAACTGACTCAGAATTTTCTTCCCTACATAAATAATCAATAATTGCAAAGGAAAGAAATTGAAAAAAAAAAGAATTTTCAAATTAGAAAAGAAATATATACATTGAAGATATTCGCTCCGGCTGGGACTCGAACCCAGGCCACTCGCTTGGAAGACCAGCGGTCTAGCCATTAGGCTATCGGAGTTCTGTCGAGCGGAGTCTTACTGCCTGACTGATACTGCCTGACTGACAGACTGACTCACTGACTGACCGAGACTGACTGACTAACTGCCTGACTGACTGAGACCGGACTGACTGACTGACTGACTGACTGACTAACTGACTGACTGAGACTGACTGACTGACTGCTTGACTCTCTGACTGGCTATTTCACTGACTGACTGAATGACTAAATGACTGACTGACACTGACTGACTGACTGCTTGACTACCTGACTGACTGGACAGGACTGACCGACTGACTGACTGACAGACTGACTGAATAAGGATGACTGACAGACTGACTGAATAAGGCTGACTGACTGACTGACTGACAGACTGACTGAATAAGGCTGACCGACTGACTGACTGCCTGACTGACTGACTGACTGAATGACTGACTGACTGACTGACCGAGACTGACTGACTGACTGACTGAGACTGGACTGGACTGACTGACTGACTGACTGACTGAGACTGACTGACTGCTTTAGTGACTAACTGACTGCACAGGACTGACCGACTGACTGACTGACTGACTGCCTGACTGACTGACTGACTGAATGACTGACTGACTGAGACTAAATGACTGACTGCTTGACTGACTGGCTGAAGGACTAACTGACTGACTGAGTGACTGACTGACTGGACTGACTGACTGAGACTGAATGACTGAGTGCTTGACTGATTGACTGTCAGACTGACTGACTGACTTCGCAAAAGGGAAAAATAAAAAAAAAAGAATTATAAAATTAGAAAAAAATATTTGCATTTAAGATTTTCTTTCCGGCTGGGATTTGAACCCAGGGCGACACTCATGGAAGCCCAACGCTCTCGCCAATATACTATCGGATCTCTGTTGATCGGTGTCTTAATTATAATAAAAACAAAAAATGCACCTTAGTAATTATTGATCTAAAATCTTTGAAATCTAAAGGTCGAATGATTAAACTGACTCAGAATTTTCTTCCGTACATAAATAATCCATATTTGCAAAAGAAAGAAATTGAAAAAAAAAAAGAATCTTCAAATTAGAAGAGAAATATATACATGGAAGATTTTCGTTCCGGCCGGGACTCGAACCCAGTACCACGCGCTTGGAACCCAACGGTCTAGCCATTAGGCTATCGGAGCTCTGTCGATGGAAGTCTTAAATATAATAAAAACAAAAAATGCACCTTGGTAATTATTGATTCAAACACTTTGAAATTTACAGGTCGAATAATTAAACTGACTCAGAATTTTTCTCCCTACATAAATAATCAATATTCGTAAAGAGAAAAATTAAAAAAAAAAGAAGAAGAAATTTCAAATTAGAAACTAAAAGTATACATTGACGATTTTCGTTCAGGCTGGGACTCGAACCCAGGGCCACTCGCTTGGAAGCCTAACACTCTAGCCATTAGTCTATGGGAGCTCTGTCGGTGGGAGTTTTAAATATAATAAAAACAAAAAATGCACCTTGGTAATTGTTTATTTAAACACTTTGAAATCTTCGTGTCGAAAAATTAAACTGACTCAGAATTTTCTTCCCTACATAAATAATCAATAATTGCAAAGGAAAGAAATTGAAAAAAAAAAGAATTTTCAAATTAGAAAAGAAATATATACATTGAAGATATTCGCTCCGGCTGGGACTCGAACCCAGGCCACTCGCTTGGAAGACCAGCGGTCTAGCCATTAGGCTATCGGAGTTCTGTCGAGCGGAGTCTTACTGCCTGACTGATACTGCCTGACTGACAGACTGACTCACTGACTGACTGATACTGACTGACTGACTCACTGACTGACCGAGACTGACTGACTAACTGCCTGACTGACTGAGACTGGACTGACTGACTGACTGACTGACTGACTGACTAACTGACTGACTGAGACTGACTGACTGACTGCTTGACTCTCTGACTTTCTATTTCACTGACTGACTGAATGACTAAATGACTGACTGACACTGACTGACTGACTGCTTGACTACCTGACTGACTGCTTGACTGACTAACTGACTGGACAGGACTGACCGACTGACTGACTGACAGACTGACTGAATAAGGATGACTGACAGACTGACTGAATAAGGCTGCCTGACTGACTGACTGACAGACTGACTGAATAAGGCTGACCGACTGACTGACTGCCTGACTGACTGACTGACTGAATGACTGACTGACTGACTGACCGAGACTGACTGACTGACTGACTGAGACTGGACTGGACTGACTGACTGACTGACTGCTTTAGTGACTAACTGACTGCACAGGACTGACCGACTGACTGACTGACTGACTGCCTGACTGACTGACTGCCTGAATGACTGACTGACTGAGACTAAATGACTGACTGCTTGACTGACTGGCTGAAGGACTAACTGACTGACTGAGTGACTGACTGACTGGACTGACTGACTGAGACTGAATGACTGAGTGCTTGACTGATTGACTGTCAGACTGACTGACTGACTTCGCAAAAGGGAAAAATAAAAAATAAAAAAGAATTATAAAATTAGAAAAAAATTTTTGCACTTAAGATTTCCTTTCCGGCCGGGACTCGAACCCAGTACCACGCGCTAGGAACCCAACGGTCTAGCCATTAGGCTATCGGAGCTCTGTCGAAGGAAGTCTTAAATATAATAAAAACAAAAAATGCACCTTGGTAATTATTGATTCAAACACTTTGAAATTTACAGGTCGAATAATTAAACTGACTCAGAATTTTTCTCCCTACATAAATAATCAATATTCGCAAAAGAGAAAAATTTAAAAAAAAAGAAGAAGAAATTTCAAATTAGAAACTAAAAGTATACATTGAAGATTTTCGTTCAGGCTGGGACTCGAACCCAGGGCCACTCGCTTGGAAGCCTAACACTCTAGCCATTAGTCTATGGGAGCTCTGTCGGTGGGAGTTTTAAATATAATAAAAACAAAAAATGCACCTTGGTAATTGTTTATTTAAACACTTTGAAATCTTCGTGTCGAAAAATTAAACTGACTCAGAATTTTCTTCCCTACATAAATAATCAATTATTGCAAAGGAAAGAAATTGAAAAAAAAAAGAATTTTCAAATTAGAAAAGAAATATATATATTGAAGATATTCGCTCCGGCTGGGACTCGAACCCAGGCCACTCGCTTGGAAGACCAGCGGTCTAGCCATTAGGCTATCGGAGTTCTGTCGAGCGGAGTCTTACTGCCTGACTGATACTGCCTGACTGACAGACTGACTCACTGACTGACTGATACTGACTGACTGACTCACTGACTGACCGAGACTGACTGACTAACTGCCTGACTGACTGAGACTGGACTGACTGACTGACTGACTGACTAACTGACTGACTGAGACTGACTGACTGACTGCTTGACTCTCTGACTGGCTATTTCACTGACTGACTGAATGACTAAATGACTGACTGACACTGACTGACTGACTGCTTGACTACCTGACTGACTGGACAGGACTGACCGACTGACTGACTGACAGACTGACTGAATAAGGATGACTGACAGACTGACTGAATAAGGCTGACTGACTGACTGACTGACAGACTGACTGAATAAGGCTGACCGACTGACTGACTGCCTGACTGACTGACTGACTGAATGACTGACTGACTGACTGACCGAGACTGACTGACTGACTGACTGAGACTGGACTGGACTGACTGACTGACTGACTGACTGAGACTGACTGACTGCTTTAGTGACTAACTGACTGCACAGGACTGACCGACTGACTGACTGACTGACTGCCTGACTGACTGACTGACTGAATGACTGACTGACTGAGACTAAATGACTGACTGCTTGACTGACTGGCTGAAGGACTAACTGACTGACTGAGTGACTGACTGACTGGACTGACTGACTGAGACTGAATGACTGAGTGCTTGACTGATTGACTGTCAGACTGACTGACTGACTTCGCAAAAGGGAAAAATAAAAAAAAAAGAATTATAAAATTAGAAAAAAATATTTGCATTTAAGATTTTCTTTCCGGCTGGGATTTGAACCCAGGGCGACACTCATGGAAGCCCAACGCTCTCGCCAATATACTATCGGATCTCTGTTGATCGGTGTCTTAATTATAATAAAAACAAAAAATGCACCTTAGTAATTATTGATCTAAAATCTTTGAAATCTAAAGGTCGAATGATTAAACTGACTCAGAATTTTCTTCCGTACATAAATAATCCATATTTGCAAAAGAAAGAAATTGAAAAAAAAAGAATCTTCAAATTAGAAGAGAAATATATACATGGAAGATTTTCGTTCCGGCCGGGACTCGAACCCAGTACCACGCGCTTGGAACCCAACGGTCTAGCCATTAGGCTATCGGAGCTCTGTCGATGGAAGTCTTAAATATAATAAAAACAAAAAATGCACCTTGGTAATTATTGATTCAAACACTTTGAAATTTACAGGTCGAATAATTAAACTGACTCAGAATTTTTCTCCCTACATAAATAATCAATATTCGCAAAGAGAAAAATTAAAAAAAAAAGAAGAAGAAATTTCAAATTAGAAACTAAAAGTATACATTGACGATTTTCGTTCAGGCTGGGACTCGAACCCAGGGCCACTCGCTTGGAAGCCTAACACTCTAGCCATTAGTCTATGGGAGCTCTGTCGGTGGGAGTTTTAAATATAATAAAAACAAAAAATGCACCTTGGTAATTGTTTATTTAAACACTTTGAAATCTTCGTGTCGAAAAATTAAACTGACTCAGAATTTTCTTCCCTACATAAATAATCAATAATTGCAAAGGAAAGAAATTGAAAAAAAAAAGAATTTTCAAATTAGAAAAGAAATATATACATTGAAGATATTCGCTCCGGCTGGGACTCGAACCCAGGCCACTCGCTTGGAAGACCAGCGGTCTAGCCATTAGGCTATCGGAGTTCTGTCGAGCGGAGTCTTACTGCCTGACTGATACTGCCTGACTGACAGACTGACTCACTGACTGACTGATACTGACTGACTGACTCACTGACTGACCGAGACTGACTGACTAACTGCCTGACTGACTGAGACTGGACTGACTGACTGACTGACTGACTGACTGACTAACTGACTGACTGAGACTGACTGACTGACTGCTTGACTCTCTGACTTTCTATTTCACTGACTGACTGAATGACTAAATGACTGACTGACACTGACTGACTGACTGCTTGACTACCTGACTGACTGCTTGACTGACTAACTGACTGGACAGGACTGACCGACTGACTGACTGACAGACTGACTGAATAAGGATGACTGACAGACTGACTGAATAAGGCTGCCTGACTGACTGACTGACAGACTGACTGAATAAGGCTGACCGACTGACTGACTGCCTGACTGACTGACTGACTGAATGACTGACTGACTGACTGACCGAGACTGACTGACTGACTGACTGAGACTGGACTGGACTGACTGACTGACTGACTGCTTTAGTGACTAACTGACTGCACAGGACTGACCGACTGACTGACTGACTGACTGCCTGACTGACTGACTGCCTGAATGACTGACTGACTGAGACTAAATGACTGACTGCTTGACTGACTGGCTGAAGGACTAACTGACTGACTGAGTGACTGACTGACTGGACTGACTGACTGAGACTGAATGACTGAGTGCTTGACTGATTGACTGTCAGACTGACTGACTGACTTCGCAAAAGGGAAAAATAAAAAATAAAAAAGAATTATAAAATTAGAAAAAAATTTTTGCACTTAAGATTTCCTTTCCGGCCGGGACTCGAACCCAGTACCACGCGCTAGGAACCCAACGGTCTAGCCATTAGGCTATCGGAGCTCTGTCGAAGGAAGTCTTAAATATAATAAAAACAAAAAATGCACCTTGGTAATTATTGATTCAAACACTTTGAAATTTACAGGTCGAATAATTAAACTGACTCAGAATTTTTCTCCCTACATAAATAATCAATATTCGCAAAAGAGAAAAATTTAAAAAAAAAGAAGAAGAAATTTCAAATTAGAAACTAAAAGTATACATTGAAGATTTTCGTTCAGGCTGGGACTCGAACCCAGGGCCACTCGCTTGGAAGCCTAACACTCTAGCCATTAGTCTATGGGAGCTCTGTCGGTGGGAGTTTTAAATATAATAAAAACAAAAAATGCACCTTGGTAATTGTTTATTTAAACACTTTGAAATCTTCGTGTCGAAAAATTAAACTGACTCAGAATTTTCTTCCCTACATAAATAATCAATTATTGCAAAGGAAAGAAATTGAAAAAAAAAAAGAATTTTCAAATTAGAAAAGAAATATATATATTGAAGATATTCGCTCCGGCTGGGACTCGAACCCAGGCCACTCGCTTGGAAGACCAGCGGTCTAGCCATTAGGCTATCGGAGTTCTGTCGAGCGGAGTCTTACTGCCTGACTGATACTGCCTGACTGACAGACTGACTCACTGACTGACTGATACTGACTGACTGACTCACTGACTGACCGAGACTGACTGACTAACTGCCTGACTGACTGAGACTGGACTGACTGACTGACTGACTGACTAACTGACTGACTGAGACTGACTGACTGACTGCTTGACTCTCTGACTGGCTATTTCACTGACTGACTGAATGACTAAATGACTGACTGACACTGACTGACTGACTGCTTGACTACCTGACTGACTGCTTGACTGACTGGACAGGACTGACCGACTGACTGAATAAGGCTGACCGACTGACTGAATAAGGATGACTGACAGACTGACTGAATATGGCTGACTGACTGACTGACTGACAGACTGACTGAATAAGGCTGACCGACTGACTGACTGCCTGACTGACTGACTGACTGAATGACTGACTGACTGACTGACCGAGACTGACTGACTGACTGACTGAGACTGGACTGGACTGACTGACTGACTGACTGACTGAGACTGACTGACTGCTTTAGTGACTAACTGACTGCACAGGACTGACCGACTGACTGACTGACTGACTGCCTGATTGACTGACTGACTGAATGACTGACTGACTGAGACTAAATGACTGACTGCTTGACTGACTGGCTGAAGGACTAACTGACTGACTGAGTGACTGACTGACTGGACTGACTGACTGAGACTGAATGACTGAGTGCTTGACTGATTGACTGTCAGACTGACTGACTGACTTCGCAAAAGGGAAAAATAAAAAAAAAAAGAATTATAAAATTAGAAAAAAATATTTGCATTTAAGATTTCCTTTCCGGCTGGGATTTGAACCCAGGGCGACACTCATGGAAGCCCAACGCTCTCGCCAATATACTATCGGATCTCTGTTGATCGGTGTCTTAATTATAATAAAAACAAAAAATGCACCTTAGTAATTATTGATCTAAAATCTTTGAAATCTAAAGGTCGAATGATTAAACTGACTGAGAATTTTCTTCCGTACATAAATAATCCATATTTGCAAAAGAAAGAAATTGAAAAAAAAAAAGAATCTTCAAATTAGAAGAGAAATATATACATGGAAGATTTTCGTTCCGGCCGGGACTCGAACCCAGTACCACGCGCTTGGAACCCAACGGTCTAGCCATTAGGCTATCGGAGCTCTGTCGACGGAAGTCTTAAATATAATAAAAACAAAAAATGCACCTTGGTAAATATTGATTCAAACACTTTGAAATTTACAGGTCGAATAATTAAACTGACTCAGAATTTTTCTCCCTACATAAATAATCAATATTCGCAAAAGAGAAAAATTAAAAAAAAAAAAAAAGAAGAAGAAATTTCAAATTAGAAACTAAAAGTATACATTGAAGATTTTCGTTCAGGCTGGGACTCGAACCCAGGGCCACTCGCTTGGAAGCCTAACACTCTAGCCATTAGTCTATGGGAGCTCTGTCGGTGGGAGTTTTAAATATAATAAAAACAAAAAATGCACCTTGGTAATTGTTTATTTAAACACTTTGAAATCTTCGTGTCGAAAAATTAAACTGACTCAGAATTTTCTTCCCTACATAAATAATCAATTATTGCAAAGGAAAGAAATTGAAAAAAAAAGAATTTTCAAATTAGAAAAGAAATATATACATTGAAGATATTCGCTCCGGCTGGGACTCGAACCCAGGCCACTCGCTTGGAAGACCAGCGGTCTAGCCATTAGGCTATCGGAGTTCTGTCGAGCGGAGTCTTACTGCCTGACTGATACTGCCTGACTGACAGACTGACTCACTGACTGACTGATACTGACTGACTGACTCACTGACTGACCGAGACTGACTGACTAACTGCCTGACTGACTGAGACTGGACTGACTGACTGACTGACTGACTGACTGACTAACTGACTGACTGAGACTGACTGACTGACTGCTTGACTCTCTGACTGGCTATTTCACTGACTGACTGAATGACTAAATGACTGACTGACACTGACTGACTGACTGCTTGACTACCTGACTGACTGCTTGACTGACTGGACTGGACTGACCGACTGACTGACTGACAGACTGACTGAATAAGGATGACTGACAGACTGACTGAATAAGGCTGACTGACTGACTGACTGACAGACTGACTGAATAAGGCTGACCGACTGACTGACTGCCTGACTGACTGACTGACTGAATGACTGACTGACTGACTGACCGAGACTGACTGACTGACTGACTGAGACTGGACTGGACTGACTGACTGACTGACTGACTGAGACTGACTGACTGCTTTAGTGACTAACTGACTGCACAGGACTGACCGACTGACTGACTGACTGACTGCCTGACTGACTGACTGACTGAATGACTGACTGACTGAGACTAAATGACTGACTGCTTGACTGACTGGCTGAAGGACTAACTGACTGACTGAGTGACTGACTGACTGGACTGACTGACTGAGACTGAATGACTGAGTGCTTGACTGATTGACTGTCAGACTGACTGACTGACTTCGCAAAAGGGAAAAATAAAAAAAAAAAGAATTATAAAATTAGAAAAAAATATTTGCATTTAAGATTTCCTTTCCGGCTGGGATTTGAACCCAGGGCGACACTCATGGAAGCCCAACGCTCTCGCCAATATACTATCGGATCTCTGTTGATCGGTGTCTTAATTATAATAAAAACAAAAAATGCACCTTAGTAATTATTGATCTAAAATCTTTGAAATCTAAAGGTCGAATGATTAAACTGACTCAGAATTTTCTTCCGTACATAAATAATCCATATTTGCAAAAGAAAGAAATTGAAAAAAAAAGAATCTTCAAATTAGAAGAGAAATATATACATGGAAGATTTTCGTTCCGGCCGGGACTCGAACCCAGTACCACGCGCTTGGAACCCAACGGTCTAGCCATTAGGCTATCGGAGCTCTGTCGATGGAAGTCTTAAATATAATAAAAACAAAAAATGCACCTTGGTAATTATTGATTCAAACACTTTGAAATTTACAGGTCGAATAATTAAACTGACTCAGAATTTTTCTCCCTACATAACTAATCAATATTCGCAAAGAGAAAAATTAAAAAAAAAAGAAGAAGAAATTTCAAATTAGAAACTAAAAGTATACATTGACGATTTTCGTTCAGGCTGGGACTCGAACCCAGGGCCACTCGCTTGGAAGCCTAACACTCTAGCCATTAGTCTATGGGAGCTCTGTCGGTGGGAGTTTTAAATATAATAAAAACAAAAAATGCACCTTGGTAATTGTTTATTTAAACACTTTGAAATCTTCGTGTCGAAAAATTAAACTGACTCAGAATTTTCTTCCCTACATAAATAATCAATAATTGCAAAGGAAAGAAATTGAAAAAAAAAAGAATTTTCAAATTAGAAAAGAAATATATTCATTGAAGATATTCGCTCCGGCTGGGACTCGAACCCAGGCCACTCGCTTGGAAGACCAGCGGTCTATCCATTAGGCTATCGGAGTTCTGTCGAGCGGAGTCTTACTGCCTGACTGACTGAGACTGGACTGACTGACTGACTGACTGACTGACTAACTGACTGACTGAGACTGACTGACTGACTGCTTGACTCTCTGACTGGCTATTTCACTGACTGACTGAATGACTAAATGACTGACTGACACTGACTGACTGACTGCTTGACTACCTGACTGACTGCTTGACTGACTAACTGACTGGACAGGACTGACCGACTGACTGACTGACAGACTGACTGAATAAGGATGACTGACAGACTGACTGAATAAGGCTGACTGACTGACTGACTGACAGACTGACTGAATAAGGCTGACCGACTGACTGACTGCCTGACTGACTGACTGACTGAATGACTGACTGACTGACCGAGACTGACTGACTGACTGACTGAGACTGGACTGGACTGACTGACTGACTGACTGACTGAGACTGACTGACTGCTTTAGTGACTAACTGACTGCACAGGACTGACCGACTGACTGACTGACTGACTGCCTGACTGACTGAATGACTGACTGACTGAGACTAAATGACTGACTGCTTGACTGACTGGCTGAAGGACTAACTGACTGACTGAGTGACTGACTGACTGGACTGACTGACTGAGACTGAATGACTGAGTGCTTGACTGATTGACTGTCAGACTGACTGACTGACTTCGCAAAAGGGAAAAATAAAAAAAAAAGAATTATAAAAAGATTTTTGCATTTAAGATTTCCTTTCCGGCCGGGACTCGAACCCAGTACCACGCGCTAGGAACCCAACGGTCTAGCCATTAGGCTATCGGAGCTCTGTCGATGGAAGTCTTAAATATAATAAAAACAAAAAATGCACCTTGGTAAATATTGATTCAAACACTTTGAAATTTACAGGTCGAATAATTAAACTGACTCAGAATTTTTCTCCCTACATAAATAATCAATATTCGCAAAAGAGAAAAATTAAAAAAAAAAGAAGAAGAAATTTCAAATTAGAAACTAAAAGTATACATTGAAGATTTTCGTTCAGGCTGGGACTCGAACCCAGGGCCACTCGCTTGGAAGCCTAACACTCTAGCCATTAGTCTATGGGAGCTCTGTCGGTGGGAGTTTTAAATATAATAAAAACAAAAAATGCACCTTGGTAATTGTTTATTTAAACACTTTGAAATCTTCGTGTCGAAAAATTAAACTGACTCAGAATTTTCTTCCCTACATAAATAATCAATAATTGCAAAGGAAAGAAATTGAAAAAAAAAAGAATTTTCAAATTAGAAAAGAAATATATACATTGAAGATATTCGCTCCGGCTGGGACTCGAACCCAGGCCACTCGCTTGGAAGACCAGCGGTCTAGCCATTAGGCTATCGGAGTTCTGTCGAGCGGAGTCTTACTGCCTGACTGATACTGCCTGACTGACAGACTGACTCACTGACTGACCGAGACTGACTGACTAACTGCCTGACTGACTGAGACCGGACTGACTGACTGACTGACTGACTGACTAACTGACTGACTGAGACTGACTGACTGACTGCTTGACTCTCTGACTGGCTATTTCACTGACTGACTGAATGACTAAATGACTGACTGACACTGACTGACTGACTGCTTGACTACCTGACTGACTGGACAGGACTGACCGACTGACTGACTGACAGACTGACTGAATAAGGATGACTGACAGACTGACTGAATAAGGCTGACTGACTGACTGACTGACAGACTGACTGAATAAGGCTGACCGACTGACTGACTGCCTGACTGACTGACTGACTGAATGACTGACTGACTGACTGACCGAGACTGACTGACTGACTGACTGAGACTGGACTGGACTGACTGACTGACTGACTGACTGAGACTGACTGACTGCTTTAGTGACTAACTGACTGCACAGGACTGACCGACTGACTGACTGACTGACTGCCTGACTGACTGACTGACTGAATGACTGACTGACTGAGACTAAATGACTGACTGCTTGACTGACTGGCTGAAGGACTAACTGACTGACTGAGTGACTGACTGACTGGACTGACTGACTGAGACTGAATGACTGAGTGCTTGACTGATTGACTGTCAGACTGACTGACTGACTTCGCAAAAGGGAAAAATAAAAAAAAAAGAATTATAAAATTAGAAAAAAATATTTGCATTTAAGATTTCCTTTCCGGCTGGGATTTGAACCCAGGGCGACACTCATGGAAGCCCAACGCTCTCGCCAATATACTATCGGATCTCTGTTGATCGGTGTCTTAATTATAATAAAAACAAAAAATGCACCTTAGTAATTATTGATCTAAAATCTTTGAAATCTAAAGGTCGAATGATTAAACTGACTCAGAATTTTCTTCCGTACATAAATAATCCATATTTGCAAAAGAAAGAAATTGAAAAAAAAAGAATCTTCAAATTAGAAGAGAAATATATACATGGAAGATTTTCGTTCCGGCCGGGACTCGAACCCAGTACCACGCGCTTGGAACCCAACGGTCTAGCCATTAGGCTATCGGAGCTCTGTCGATGGAAGTCTTAAATATAATAAAAACAAAAAATGCACCTTGGTAATTATTGATTCAAACACTTTGAAATTTACAGGTCGAATAATTAAACTGACTCAGAATTTTTCTCCCTACATAAATAATCAATATTCGCAAAGAGAAAAATTAAAAAAAAAAGAAGAAGAAATTTCAAATTAGAAACTAAAAGTATACATTGACGATTTTCGTTCAGGCTGGGACTCGAACCCAGGGCCACTCGCTTGGAAGCCTAACACTCTAGCCATTAGTCTATGGGAGCTCTGTCGGTGGGAGTTTTAAATATAATAAAAACAAAAAATGCACCTTGGTAATTGTTTATTTAAACACTTTGAAATCTTCGTGTCGAAAAATTAAACTGACTCAGAATTTTCTTCCCTACATAAATAATCAATAATTGCAAAGGAAAGAAATTGAAAAAAAAAAGAATTTTCAAATTAGAAAAGAAATATATACATTGAAGATATTCGCTCCGGCTGGGACTCGAACCCAGGCCACTCGCTTGGAAGACCAGCGGTCTAGCCATTAGGCTATCGGAGTTCTGTCGAGCGGAGTCTTACTGCCTGACTGATACTGCCTGACTGACAGACTGACTCACTGACTGACTGATACTGACTGACTGACTCACTGACTGACCGAGACTGACTGACTAACTGCCTGACTGACTGAGACTGGACTGACTGACTGACTGACTGACTGACTGACTAACTGACTGACTGAGACTGACTGACTGACTGCTTGACTCTCTGACTTTCTATTTCACTGACTGACTGAATGACTAAATGACTGACTGACACTGACTGACTGACTGCTTGACTACCTGACTGACTGCTTGACTGACTAACTGACTGGACAGGACTGACCGACTGACTGACTGACAGACTGACTGAATAAGGATGACTGACAGACTGACTGAATAAGGCTGCCTGACTGACTGACTGACAGACTGACTGAATAAGGCTGACCGACTGACTGACTGCCTGACTGACTGACTGACTGAATGACTGACTGACTGACTGACCGAGACTGACTGACTGACTGACTGAGACTGGACTGGACTGACTGACTGACTGACTGCTTTAGTGACTAACTGACTGCACAGGACTGACCGACTGACTGACTGACTGACTGCCTGACTGACTGACTGCCTGAATGACTGACTGACTGAGACTAAATGACTGACTGCTTGACTGACTGGCTGAAGGACTAACTGACTGACTGAGTGACTGACTGACTGGACTGACTGACTGAGACTGAATGACTGAGTGCTTGACTGATTGACTGTCAGACTGACTGACTGACTTCGCAAAAGGGAAAAATAAAAAATAAAAAAGAATTATAAAATTAGAAAAAAATTTTTGCATTTAAGATTTCCTTTCCGGCCGGGACTCGAACCCAGTACCACGCGCTAGGAACCCAACGGTCTAGCCATTAGGCTATCGGAGCTCTGTCGAAGGAAGTCTTAAATATAATAAAAACAAAAAATGCACCTTGGTAATTATTGATTCAAACACTTTGAAATTTACAGGTCGAATAATTAAACTGACTCAGAATTTTTCTCCCTACATAAATAATCAATATTCGCAAAAGAGAAAAATTTAAAAAAAAAGAAGAAGAAATTTCAAATTAGAAACTAAAAGTATACATTGAAGATTTTCGTTCAGGCTGGGACTCGAACCCAGGGCCACTCGCTTGGAAGCCTAACACTCTAGCCATTAGTCTATGGGAGCTCTGTCGGTGGGAGTTTTAAATATAATAAAAACAAAAAATGCACCTTGGTAATTGTTTATTTAAACACTTTGAAATCTTCGTGTCGAAAAATTAAACTGACTCAGAATTTTCTTCCCTACATAAATAATCAATTATTGCAAAGGAAAGAAATTGAAAAAAAAAAAGAATTTTCAAATTAGAAAAGAAATATATATATTGAAGATATTCGCTCCGGCTGGGACTCGAACCCAGGCCACTCGCTTGGAAGACCAGCGGTCTAGCCATTAGGCTATCGGAGTTCTGTCGAGCGGAGTCTTACTGCCTGACTGATACTGCCTGACTGACAGACTGACTCACTGACTGACTGATACTGACTGACTGACTCACTGACTGACCGAGACTGACTGACTAACTGCCTGACTGACTGAGACTGGACTGACTGACTGACTGACTGACTAACTGACTGACTGAGACTGACTGACTGACTGCTTGACTCTCTGACTGGCTATTTCACTGACTGACTGAATGACTAAATGACTGACTGACACTGACTGACTGACTGCTTGACTACCTGACTGACTGCTTGACTGACTGGACAGGACTGACCGACTGACTGACTGACAGACTGACTGAATAAGGATGACTGACAGACTGACTGAATATGGCTGACTGACTGACTGACTGACAGACTGACTGAATAAGGCTGACCGACTGACTGACTGCCTGACTGACTGACTGACTGAATGACTGACTGACTGACTGACCGAGACTGACTGACTGACTGACTGAGACTGGACTGGACTGACTGACTGACTGACTGACTGAGACTGACTGACTGCTTTAGTGACTAACTGACTGCACAGGACTGACCGACTGACTGACTGACTGACTGCCTGATTGACTGACTGACTGAATGACTGACTGACTGAGACTAAATGACTGACTGCTTGACTGACTGGCTGAAGGACTAACTGACTGACTGAGTGACTGACTGACTGGACTGACTGACTGAGACTGAATGACTGAGTGCTTGACTGATTGACTGTCAGACTGACTGACTGACTTCGCAAAAGGGAAAAATAAAAAAAAAAGAATTATAAAATTAGAAAAAAATATTTGCATTTAAGATTTCCTTTCCGGCTGGGATTTGAACCCAGGGCGACACTCATGGAAGCCCAACGCTCTCGCCAATATACTATCGGATCTCTGTTGATCGGTGTCTTAATTATAATAAAAACAAAAAATGCACCTTAGTAATTATTGATCTAAAATCTTTGAAATCTAAAGGTCGAATGATTAAACTGACTGAGAATTTTCTTCCGTACATAAATAATCCATATTTGCAAAAGAAAGAAATTGAAAAAAAAAAGAATCTTCAAATTAGAAGAGAAATATATACATGGAAGATTTTCGTTCCGGCCGGGACTCGAACCCAGTACCACGCGCTTGGAACCCAACGGTCTAGCCATTAGGCTATCGGAGCTCTGTCGACGGAAGTCTTAAATATAATAAAAACAAAAAATGCACCTTGGTAAATATTGATTCAAACACTTTGAAATTTACAGGTCGAATAATTAAACTGACTCAGAATTTTTCTCCCTACATAAATAATCAATATTCGCAAAAGAGAAAAATTAAAAAAAAAAAAAAAAGAAGAAGAAATTTCAAATTAGAAACTAAAAGTATACATTGAAGATTTTCGTTCAGGCTGGGACTCGAACCCAGGGCCACTCGCTTGGAAGCCTAACACTCTAGCCATTAGTCTATGGGAGCTCTGTCGGTGGGAGTTTTAAATATAATAAAAACAAAAAATGCACCTTGGTAATTGTTTATTTAAACACTTTGAAATCTTCGTGTCGAAAAATTAAACTGACTCAGAATTTTCTTCCCTACATAAATAATCAATTATTGCAAAGGAAAGAAATTGAAAAAAAAAAGAATTTTCAAATTAGAAAAGAAATATATACATTGAAGATATTCGCTCCGGCTGGGACTCGAACCCAGGCCACTTGCTTGGAAGACCAGCGGTCTAGCCATTAGGCTATCGGAGTTCTGTCGAGCGGAGTCTTACTGCCTGACTGATACTGCCTGACTGACAGACTGACTCACTGACTGACTGATACTGACTGACTGACTCACTGACTGACCGAGACTGACTGACTCACTGACTGACCGAGACTGACTGACTAACTGCCTGACTGACTGAGACTGGACTGACTGACTGACTGACTGACTAACTGACTGACTGAGACTGACTGACTGACTGCTTGACTCTCTGACTGGCTATTTCACTGACTGACTGAATGACTAAATGACTGACTGACACTGACTGACTGACTGCTTGACTACCTGACTGACTGCTTGACTGACTGGACTGGACTGACCGACTGACTGACTGACAGACTGACTGAATAAGGATGACTGACAGACTGACTGAATAAGGCTGACTGACTGACTGACTGACAGACTGACTGAATAAGGCTGACCGACTGACTGACTGCCTGACTGACTGACTGACTGAATGACTGACTGACTGACTGACCGAGACTGACTGACTGACTGACTGAGACTGGACTGGACTGACTGACTGACTGACTGACTGAGACTGACTGACTGCTTTAGTGACTAACTGACTGCACAGGACTGACCGACTGACTGACTGACTGACTGACTGACTGAATGACTGACTGACTGAGACTAAATGACTGACTGCTTGACTGACTGGCTGAAGGACTAACTGACTGACTGAGTGACTGACTGACTGGACTGACTGACTGAGACTGAATGACTGAGTGCTTGACTGATTGACTGTCAGACTGACTGACTGACTTCGCAAAAGGGAAAAATAAAAAAAAAAGAATTATAAAATTAGAAAAAAATATTTGCATTTAAGATTTCCTTTCCGGCTGGGATTTGAACCCAGGGCGACACTCATGGAAGCCCAACGCTCTCTTCAATATACTATCGGATCTCTGTTGATCGGTGTCTTAATTATAATAAAAACAAAAAATGCACCTTAGTAATTATTGATCTAAAATCTTTGAAATCTAAAGGTCGAATGATTAAACTGACTCAGAATTTTCTTCCGTACATAAATAATCCATATTTGCAAAAGAAAGAAATTGAAAAAAAAAGAATCTTCAAATTAGAAGAGAAATATATACATGGAAGATTTTCGTTCCGGCCGGGACTCGAACCCAGTACCACGCGCTTGGAACCCAACGGTCTAGCCATTAGGCTATCGGAGCTCTGTCGATGGAAGTCTTAAATATAATAAAAACAAAAAATGCACCTTGGTAATTATTGATTCAAACACTTTGAAATTTACAGGTCGAATAATTAAACTGACTCAGAATTTTTCTCCCTACATAAATAATCAATATTCGCAAAGAGAAAAATTAAAAAAAAAAGAAGAAGAAATTTCAAATTAGAAACTAAAAGTATACATTGACGATTTTCGTTCAGGCTGGGACTCGAACCCAGGGCCACTCGCTTGGAAGCCTAACACTCTAGCCATTAGTCTATGGGAGCTCTGTCGGTGGGAGTTTTAAATATAATAAAAACAAAAAATGCACCTTGGTAATTGTTTATTTAAACACTTTGAAATCTTCGTGTCGAAAAATTAAACTGACTCAGAATTTTCTTCCCTACATAAATAATCAATAATTGCAAAGGAAAGAAATTGAAAAAAAAAAAGAATTTTCAAATTAGAAAAGAAATATATTCATTGAAGATATTCGCTCCGGCTGGGACTCGAACCCAGGCCACTCGCTTGGAAGACCAGCGGTCTAGCCATTAGGCTATCGGAGTTCTGTCGAGCGGAGTCTTACTGCCTGACTGATACTGCCTGACTGACAGACTGACTCACTGACTGACTGATACTGACTGACTGACTCACTGACTGACCGAGACTGACTGACTAATTGCCTGACTGACTGAGACTGGACTGACTGACTGACTGACTGACTGACTGACTAACTGACTGACTGAGACTGACTGACTGACTGCTTGACTCTCTGACTTTCTATTTCACTGACTGACTGAATGACTAAATGACTGACTGACACTGACTGACTGACTGCTTGACTACCTGACTGACTGCTTGACTGACTAACTGACTGGACAGGACTGACCGACTGACTGACTGAATAAGGATGACTGACAGACTGACTGAATAAGGCTGCCTGACTGACTGACTTACAGACTGACTGAATAAGGCTGACCGACTGACTGACTGCCTGACTGACTGACTGACTGAATGACTGACTGACTGACTGACCGAGACTGACTGACTGACTGACTGAGACTGGACTGGACTGACTGACTGACTGACTGCTTTAGTGACTAACTGACTGCACAGGACTGACCGACTGACTGACTGACTGACTGCCTGACTGACTGACTGCCTGAATGACTGACTGACTGAGACTAAATGACTGACTGCTTGACTGACTGGCTGAAGGACTAACTGACTGACTGGACTGACTGACTGAGACTGAATGACTGAGTGCTTGACTGATTGACTGTCAGACTGACTGACTGACTTCGCAGAAGGGAAAAATAAAAAATAAAAAAGAATTATAAAATTAGAAAAAAATTTTTGCATTTAAGATTTCCTTTCCGGCCGGGACTCGAACCCAGTACCACGCGCTAGGAACCCAATGGTCTAGCCATTAGGCTATCGGAGCTCTGTCGAAGGAAGTCTTAAATATAATAAAAACAAAAAATGCACCTTGGTAATTATTGATTCAAACACTTTGAAATTTACAGGTCGAATAATTAAACTGACTCAGAATTTTCTTCCCTACATAAATAATCAATTATTGCAAAGGAAAGAAATTGAAAAAAAAAAGAATTTTCAAATTAGAAAAGAAATATATACATTGAAGATATTCGCTCCGGCTGGGACTCGAACCCAGGCCACTCGCTTGGAAGACCAGCGGTCTAGCCATTTGGCTATCGGAGTTCTGTCGAGCGGAGTCTTACTGCCTGACTGATACTGCCTGACTGACAGACTGACTCACTGACTGACTGATACTGACTGACTGACTCACTGACTGACCGAGACTGACTGACTAACTGCCTGACTGACTGAGACTGGACTGACTGACTGACTGACTGACTAACTGACTGACTGAGACTGACTGACTGACTGCTTGACTCTCTGACTGGCTATTTCACTGACTGACTGAATGACTAAATGACTGACTGACACTGACTGACTGACTGCTTGACTACCTGACTGACTGCTTGACTGACTGGACAGGACTGACCGACTGACTGACTGACAGACTGACTGAATAAGGATGACTGACAGACTGACTGAATATGGCTGACTGACTGACTGACTGACAGACTGACTGAATAAGGCTGACCGACTGACTGACTGCCTGACTGACTGACTGACTGACCGAGACTGACTGACTGACTGACCGAGACTGACTGACTGACTGACTGAGACTGGACTGGACTGACTGACTGACTGACTGACTGAGACTGACTGACTGCTTTAGTGACTAACTGACTTCACAGGACTGACCGACTGACTGACTGACTGACTGCCTGATTGACTGACTGACTGAATGACTGACTGACTGAGACTAAATGACTGACTGCTTGACTGACTGGCTGAAGGACTAACTGACTGACTGAGTGACTGACTGACTGGACTGACTGACTGAGACTGAATGACTGAGTGCTTGACTGATTGACTGTCAGACTGACTGACTGACTTCGCAAAAGGGAAAAATAAAAAAAAAAGAATTATAAAATTAGAAAAAAATATTTGCATTTAAGATTTCCTTTCCGGCTGGGATTTGAACCCAGGGCGACACTCATGGAAGCCCAACGCTCTCGCCAATATACTATCGGATCTCTGTTGATCGGTGTCTTAATTATAATAAAAACAAAAAATGCACCTTAGTAATTATTGATCTAAAATCTTTGAAATCTAAAGGTCGAATGATTAAACTGACTGAGAATTTTCTTCCGTACATAAATAATCCATATTTGCAAAAGAAAGAAATTGAAAAAAAAAAGAATCTTCAAATTAGAAGAGAAATATATACATGGAAGATTTTCGTTCCGGCCGGGACTCGAACCCAGTACCACGCGCTTGGAACCCAACGGTCTAGCCATTAGGCTATCGGAGCTCTGTCGACGGAAGTCTTAAATATAATAAAAACAAAAAATGCACCTTGGTAAATATTGATTCAAACACTTTGAAATTTACAGGTCGAATAATTAAACTGACTCAGAATTTTTCTCCCTACATAAATAATCAATATTCGCAAAAGAGAAAAATTAAAAAAAAAAAAAAGAAGAAGAAATTTCAAATTAGAAACTAAAAGTATACATTGAAGATTTTCGTTCAGGCTGGGACTCGAACCCAGGGCCACTCGCTTGGAAGCCTAACACTCTAGCCATTAGTCTATGGGAGCTCTGTCGGTGGGAGTTTTAAATATAATAAAAACAAAAAATGCACCTTGGTAATTGTTTATTTAAACACTTTGAAATCTTCGTGTCGAAAAATTAAACTGACTCAGAATTTTCTTCCCTACATAAATAATCAATAATTGCAAAGGAAAGAAATTGAAAAAAAAAAAGAATTTTCAAATTAGAAAAGAAATATATACATTAAAGATATTCGCTCCGGCTGGGACTCGAACCCAGGCCACTCGCTTGGAAGACCAGCGGTCTAGCCATTAGGCTATCGGAGTTCTGTCGAGCGGAGTCTTACTGCCTGACTGATACTGCCTGACTGACAGACTGACTCACTGACTGACTGATACTGACTGACTGACTCACTGACTGACCGAGACTGACTGACTAACTGCCTGACTGACTGAGACTGGACTGACTGACTGACTGACTGACTGACTAACTGACTGACTGAGACTGACTGACTGACTGCTTGACTCTCTGACTGGCTATTTCACTGACTGACTGAATGACTAAATGACTGACTGACACTGACTGACTGACTGCTTGACTACCTGACTGACTGCTTGACTGACTAACTGACTGGACAGGACTGACCGACTGACTGACTGACAGACTGACTGAATAAGGATGACTGACAGACTGACTGAATAAGGCTGACTGACTGACTGACTGACAGACTGACTGAATAAGGCTGACCGACTGACTGACTGCCTGACTGACTGACTGACTGAATGACTGACTGACTGACTGACCGAGACTGACTGACTGACTGACTGAGACTGGACTGGACTGACTGACTGACTGACTGACTGAGACTGACTGACTGCTTTAGTGACTAACTGACTGCACAGGACTGACCGACTGACTGACTGACTGACTGCCTGACTGACTGAATGACTGACTGACTGAGACTAAATGACTGACTGCTTGACTGACTGGCTGAAGGACTAACTGACTGACTGAGTGACTGACTGACTGGACTGACTGACTGAGACTGAATGACTGAGTGCTTGACTGATTGACTGTCAGACTGACTGACTGACTTCGCAAAAGGGAAAAATAAAAAAAAAAGAATTATAAAATTAGAAAAAAATATTTGCATTTAAGATTTCCTTTCCGGCTGGGATTTGAACCCAGGGCGACACTCATGGAAGCCCAACGCTCTCGCCAATATACTATCGGATCTCTGTTGATCGGTGTCTTAATTATAATAAAAACAAAAAATGCACCTTAGTAATTATTGATCTAAAATCTTTGAAATCTAAAGGTCGAATGATTAAACTGACTCAGAATTTTCTTCCGTACATAAATAATCCATATTTGCAAAAGAAAGAAATTGAAAAAAAAAGAATCTTCAAATTAGAAGAGAAATATATACATGGAAGATTTTCGTTCCGGCCGGGACTCGAACCCAGTACCACGCGCTTGGAACCCAACGGTCTAGCCATTAGGCTATCGGAGCTCTGTCGATGGAAGTCTTAAATATAATAAAAACAAAAAATGCACCTTGGTAATTATTGATTCAAACACTTTGAAATTTACAGGTCGAATAATTAAACTGACTCAGAATTTTTCTCCCTACATAAATAATCAATATTCGCAAAGAGAAAAATTAAAAAAAAAAGAAGAAGAAATTTCAAATTAGAAACTAAAAGTATACATTGACGATTTTCGTTCAGGCTGGGACTCGAACCCAGGGCCACTCGCTTGGAAGCCTAACACTCTAGCCATTAGTCTATGGGAGCTCTGTCGGTGGGAGTTTTAAATATAATAAAAACAAAAAATGCACCTTGGTAATTGTTTATTTAAACACTTTGAAATCTTCGTGTCGAAAAATTAAACTGACTCAGAATTTTCTTCCCTACATAAATAATCAATAATTGCAAAGGAAAGAAATTGAAAAAAAAAAAGAATTTTCAAATTAGAAAAGAAATATATTCATTGAAGATATTCGCTCCGGCTGGGACTCGAACCCAGGCCACTCGCTTGGAAGACCAGCGGTCTAGCCATTAGGCTATCGGAGTTCTGTCGAGCGGAGTCTTACTGCCTGACTGATACTGCCTGACTGACAGACTGACTCACTGACTGACTGATACTGACTGACTGACTCACTGACTGACCGAGACTGACTGACTAATTGCCTGACTGACTGAGACTGGACTGACTGACTGACTGACTGACTGACTGACTAACTGACTGACTGAGACTGACTGACTGACTGCTTGACTCTCTGACTTTCTATTTCACTGACTGACTGAATGACTAAATGACTGACTGACACTGACTGACTGACTGCTTGACTACCTGACTGACTGCTTGACTGACTAACTGACTGGACAGGACTGACCGACTGACTGACTGACAGACTGACTGAATAAGGATGACTGACAGACTGACTGAATAAGGCTGCCTGACTGACTGACTGACAGACTGACTGAATAAGGCTGACCGACTGACTGACTGCCTGACTGACTGACTGACTGAATGACTGACTGACTGACTGACCGAGACTGACTGACTGACTGACTGAGACTGGACTGGACTGACTGACTGACTGACTGACTGAGACTGACTGACTGCTTTAGTGACTAACTGACTGCACAGGACTGACCGACTGACTGACTGACTGACTGCCTGACTGACTGAATGACTGACTGACTGAGACTAAATGACTGACTGCTTGACTGACTGGCTGAAGGACTAACTGACTGACTGAGTGACTGACTGACTGGACTGACTGACTGAGACTGAATGACTGAGTGCTTGACTGATTGACTGTCAGACTGACTGACTGACTTCGCAAAAGGGAAAAATAAAAAAAAAAGAATTATAAAAAAATTTTTGCATTTAAGATTTCCTTTCCGGCCGGGACTCGAACCCAGTACCACGCGCTAGGAACCCAACGGTCTAGCCATTAGGCTATCGGAGCTCTGTCGATGGAAGTCTTAAATATAATAAAAACAAAAAATGCACCTTGGTAATTATTGATTCAAACACTTTGAAATTTACAGGTCGAATAATTAAACTGACTCAGAATTTTTCTCCCTACATAAATAATCAATATTCGCAAAAGAGAAAAATTTAAAAAAAAAGAAGAAGAAATTTCAAATTAGAAACTAAAAGTATACATTGAAGATTTTCGTTCAGGCTGGGACTCGAACCCAGGGCCACTCGCTTGGAAGCCTAACACTCTAGCCATTAGTCTATGGGAGCTCTGTCGGTGGGAGTTTTAAATATAATAAAAACAAAAAATGCACCTTGGTAATTGTTTCTTTAAACACTTTGAAATCTTCGTGTCGAAAAATTAAACTGACTCAGAATTTTCTTCCCTACATAAATAATCAATAATTGCAACGGAAAGAAATTGAAAAAAAAAAAGAATTTTCAAATTAGAAAAGAAATATATACATTGAAGATATTCGCTCCGGCTGGGACTCGAACCCAGGCCACTCGCTTGGAAGACCAGCGGTCTAGCCATTAGGCTATCGGAGTTCTGTCGAGCGGAGTCTTACTGCCTGACTGATACTGCCTGACTGACAGACTGACTCACTGACTGACTGATACTGACTGACTGACTCACTGACTGACCGAGACTGACTGACTAACTGCCTGACTGACTGAGACTGGACTGACTGACTGACTGACTAACTGACTGACTGAGACTGACTGACTGACTGCTTGACTCTCTGACTGGCTATTTCACTGACTGACTGAATGACTAAATGACTGACTGACACTGACTGACTGACTGCTTGACTACCTGACTGACTGCTTGACTGACTAACTGACTGGACAGGACTGACCGACTGACTGACTGACAGACTGACTGAATAAGGATGACTGACAGACTGACTGAATAAGGCTGACTGACTGACTGACTGACAGACTGACTGAATAAGGCTGACCGACTGACTGACTGCCTGACTGACTGACTGACTGAATGACTGACTGACTGACTGACAGAGACTGACTGACTGACTGACTGAGACTGGACTGGACTGACTGACTGACTGACTGACTGAGACTGACTGACTGCTTTAGTGACTAACTGACTGCACAGGACTGACTGACTGACTGACTGACTGAATGACTGACTGACTGAGACTAAATGACTGACTGCTTGACTGACTGGCTGAAGGACTAACTGACTGACTGAGTGACTGACTGACTGGACTGACTGACTGAGACTGAATGACTGAGTACTTGACTGATTGACTGTCAGACTGACTGACTGACTTCGCAAAAGGGAAAAATAAAAAAAAAAGAATTATAAAATTAGAAAAAAATATTTGCATTTAAGATTTCCTTTCCGGCTGGGATTTGAACCCAGGGCGACACTCATGGAAGCCCAACGCTCTCGCCAATATACTATCGGATCTCTGTTGATCGGTGTCTTAATTATAATAAAAACAAAAAATGCACCTTAGTAATTATTGATCTAAAATCTTTGAAATCTAAAGGTCGAATGATTAAACTGACTCAGAATTTTCTTCCGTACATAAATAATCCATATTTGCAAAAGAAAGAAATTGAAAAAAAAAGAATCTTCAAATTAGAAGAGAAATATATACATGGAAGATTTTCGTTCCGGCCGGGACTCGAACCCAGTACCACGCGCTTGGAACCCAACGGTCTAGCCATTAGGCTATCGGAGCTCTGTCGATGGAAGTCTTAAATATAATAAAAACAAAAAATGCACCTTGGTAATTATTGATTCAAACACTTTGAAATTTACAGGTCGAATAATTAAACTGACTCAGAATTTTTCTCCCTACATAAATAATCAATATTCGCAAAGAGAAAAATTAAAAAAAAAAGAAGAAGAAATTTCAAATTAGAAACTAAAAGTATACATTGAAGATTTTCGTTCAGGCTGGGACTCGAACCCAGGGCCACTCGCTTGGAAGCCTAACACTCTAGCCATTAGTCTATGGGAGCTCTGTCGGTGGGAGTTTTAAATATAATAAAAACAAAAAATGCACCTTGGTAATTGTTTATTTAAACACTTTGAAATCTTCGTGTCGAAAAATTAAACTGACTCAGAATTTTCTTCCCTACATAAATAATCAATAATTGCAAAGGAAAGAAATTGAAAAAAAAAAAGAATTTTCAAATTAGAAAAGAAATATATACATTGAAGATATTCGCTCCGGCTGGGACTCGAACCCAGGCCACTCGCTTGGAAGACCAGCGGTCTAGCCATTAGGCTATCGGAGTTCTGTCGAGCGGAGTCTTACTGCCTGACTGATACTGCCTGACTGACAGACTGACTCACTGACTGACTGATACTGACTGACTGACTCACTAACTGACCGAGACTGACTGACTAACTGCCTGACTGACTGAGACCGGACTGACTGACTGACTGACTGACTGACTAACTGACTGACTGAGACTGACTGACTGACTGCTTGACTCTCTGACTGGCTATTTCACTGACTGACTGAATGACTAAATGACTGACTGACACTGACTGACTGACTGCTTGACTACCTGACTGACTGCTTGACTGACTAACTGACTGGACAGGACTGACCGACTGACTGACTGACAGACTGACTGAATAAGGATGACTGACAGACTGACTGAATAAGGCTGACTGACTGACTGACTGACAGACTGACTGAATAAGGCTGACCGACTGACTGACTGCCTGACTGACTGACTGACTGAATGACTGACTGACTGACTGACAGAGACTGACTGACTGACTGACTGAGACTGGACTGGACTGACTGACTGACTGACTGACTGAGACTGACTGACTGCTTTAGTGACTAACTGACTGCACAGGACTGACTGACTGACTGACTGACTGAATGACTGACTGACTGAGACTAAATGACTGACTGCTTGACTGACTGGCTGAAGGACTAACTGACTGACTGAGTGACTGACTGACTGGACTGACTGACTGAGACTGAATGACTGAGTGCTTGACTGATTGACTGTCAGACTGACTGACTGACTTCGCAAAAGGGAAAAATAAAAAAAAAAGAATTATAAAATTAGAAAAAAATATTTGCATTTAAGATTTCCTTTCCGGCTGGGATTTGAACCCAGGGCGACACTCATGGAAGCCCAACACTCTCGCCAATATACTATCGGATCTCTGTTGATCGGTGTCTTAATTATAATAAAAACAAAAAATGCACCTTAGTAATTATTGATCTAAAATCTTTGAAATCTAAAGGTCGAATGATTAAACTGACTCAGAATTTTCTTCCGTACATAAATAATCCATATTTGCAAAAGAAAGAAATTGAAAAAAAAAGAATCTTCAAATTAGAAGAGAAATATATACATGGAAGATTTTCGTTCCGGCCGGGACTCGAACCCAGTACCACGCGCTTGGAACCCAAGGGTCTAGCCATTAGGCTATCGGAGCTCTGTCGATGGAAGTCTTAAATATAATAAAAACAAAAAATGCACCTTGGTAATTATTGATTCAAACACTTTGAAATTTACAGGTCGAATAATTAAACTGACTCAGAATTTTTCTCCCTACATAAATAATCAATATTCGCAAAGAGAAAAATTAAAAAAAAAAGAAGAAGAAATTTCAAATTAGAAACTAAAAGTATACATTGAAGATTTTCGTTCAGGCTGGGACTCGAACCCAGGGCCACTCGCTTGGAAGCCTAACACTCTAGCCATTAGTCTATGGGAGCTCTGTCGGTGGGAGTTTTAAACATAAGAAAAACAAAAAATGCACCTTGGTAATTGTTTATTTAAACACTTTGAAATCTTCGTGTCGAAAAATTAAACTGACTCAGAATTTTCTTCCCTACATAAATAATCAATAATTGCAAAGGAAAGAAATTGAAAAAAAAAAGAATTTTCAAATTAGAAAAGAAATATATACATTGAAGATATTCGCTCCGGCTGGGACTCGAACCCAGGCCACTCGCTTGGAAGACCAGCGGTCTAGCCATTAGGCTATCGGAGTTCTGTCGAGCGGAGTCTTACTGCCTGACTGATACTGCCTGACTGACAGACTGACTCACTGACTGACCGAGACTGACTGACTAACTGCCTGACTGACTGAGACCGGACTGACTGACTGACTGACTGACTGACTAACTGACTGACTGAGACTGACTGACTGACTGCTTGACTCTCTGACTGGCTATTTCACTGACTGACTGAATGACTAAATGACTGACTGACACTGACTGACTGACTGCTTGACTACCTGAATGACTGCTTGACTGACTAACTGACTGGACAGGACTGACCGACTGACTGACTGACAGACTGACTGAATAAGGATGACTGACAGACTGACTGAATAAGGCTGACTGACTGACTGACAGACTGACTGAATAAGGCTGACCGACTGACTGACTGCCTGACTGACTGACTGACTGAATGACTGACTGACTGACTGACCGAGACTGACTGACTGACTGACTGAGACTGGACTGGACTGACTGACTGACTGACTGACTGAGACTGACTGACTGCTTTAGTGACTAACTGACTGCACAGGACTGACCGACTGACTGACTGACTGACTGCCTGACTGACTGACTGACTGAATGACTGACTGACTGAGACTAAATGACTGACTGCTTGACTGACTGGCTGAAGGACTAACTGACTGACTGAGTGACTGACTGACTGGACTGACTGACTGAGACTGAATGACTGAGTGCTTGACTGATTGACTGTCAGACTGACTGACTGACTTCGCAAAAGGGAAAAATAAAAAAAAAGAATTATAAAATTAGAAAAAAATATTTGCATTTAAGATTTCCTTTCCGGCCGGGACTCGAACCCAGTACTACGCGCTAGGAACCCAACGGTCTAGCCATTAGGCTATCGGAGCTCTGTCGATGGAAGTCTTAAATATAATAAAAACAAAAAATGCACCTTGGTAATTATTGATTCAAACACTTTGAAATTTACAGGTCGAATAATTAAACTGACTCAGAATTTTTCTCCCTACATAAATAATCAATATTCGCAAAAGAGAAAAATTAAAAAAAAGAAGAAGAAATTTCAAATTAGAAACTAAAAGTATACATTGAAGATTTTCGTTCATGCTGGGACTCGAACCCAGGGCCACTCGCTTGGAAGCCTAACACTCTAGCCATTAGTCTATGGGAGCTCTGTCGGTGGGAGTTTTAAATATAATAAAAACAAAAAATGCACCTTGGTAATTGTTTATTTAAACACTTTGAAATCTTCGTGTCGAAAAATTAAACTGACTCAGAATTTTCTTCCCTACATAAATAATCAATAATTGCAAAGGAAAGAAATTGAAAAAAAAAGAATTTTCAAATTAGAAAAGTAATATATACAGTGAAGATATTCGCTCCGGCTGGGACTCGAACCCAGGCCACTCGCTTGGAAGACCAGCGGTCTAGCCATTAGGCTATCGGAGTTCTGTCGAGCGGAGTCTTACTGCCTGACTGATACTGCCTGACTGACAGACTGACTCACTGACTGACTGATACTGACTGACTGACTCACTGACTGACCGAGACTGACTGACTAACTGCCTGACTGACTGAGACTGGACTGAATGACTGACTGACTGACTGACTGACTGACTGACTGCTTGACTCTCTGACTGGCTATTTCACTGACTGACTGAATGACTAAATGACTGACTGACACTGACTGACTGACTGCTTGACTACCTGACTGACTGCTTGACTGACTAACTGACTGGACAGGACTGACCGACTGACTGACTGACAGACTGACTGAATAAGGATGACTGACAGATTGACTGAATAAGGCTGACTGACTGACTGACTGACAGACTGACTGAATAAGGCTGACTGACTGACTGACTGAATGACTGACTGACTGACTGACCGAGACTGACTGACTGACTGACTGAGACTGGACTGGACTGACTGACTGACTGACTGACTGACTGAGACTGACTGACTGCTTTAGTGACTAACTGACTGCACAGGACTGACCGACTGACTGACTGACTGACTGCCTGACTGACTGACTGACTGAATGACTGACTGACTGAGACTAAATGACTGACTGCTTGACTGACTGGCTGAAGGACTAACTGACTGACTGAGTGACTGACTGACTGGACTGACTGACTGAAACTGAATGACTGAGTGCTTGACTGATTGACTGTCAGACTGACTGACTGACTTCGCAAAAGGGAAAAATAAAAAAAAAAGAATTATAAAATTAGAAAAAAATATTTGCATTTAAGATTTTCTTTCCGGCTGGGATTTGAACCCAGGGCGACACTCATGGAAGCCCAACGCTCTCGCCAATATACTATCGGATCTCTGTTGATCGGTGTCTTAATTATAATAAAAACAAAAAATGCACCTTAGTAATTATTGATCTAAAATCTTTGAAATCTAAAGGTCGAATGATTAAACTGACTCAGAATTTTCTTCCGTACATAAATAATCCATATTTGCAAAAGAAAGAAATTGAAAAAAAAAGAATCTTCAAATTAGAAGAGAAATATATACATGGAAGATTTTCGTTCCGGCCGGACTCGAACCCAGTACCACGCGCTTGGAACCCAACGGTCTAGCCATTAGGCTATCGGAGCTCTGTCGATGGAAGTCTTAAATATAATAAAAACAAAAAATGCACCTTGGTAATTATTGATTCAAACACTTTGAAATTTACAGGTCGAATAATTAAACTGACTCAGAATTTTTCTCCCTACATAAATAATCAATATTCGCAAAAGAGAAAAATTAAAAAAGAAGAAGAAGAAATTTCAAATTAGAAACTAAAAGTATACATTGAAGATTTTCGTTCAGGCTGGGACTCGAACCCAGGGCCACTCGCTTGGAAGCCTAACACTCTAGCCATTAGTCTATGGGAGCTCTGTCGGTGGGAGTTTTAAAGATAATAAAAACAAAAAATGCACCTTGGTAATTGTTTATTTAAACACTTTGAAATCTTCGTGTCGAAAAATTAAACTGACTCAGAATTTTCTTCCCTACATAAATAATCAATAATTGCAAAGGAAAGAAATTGAAAAAAAAAAGAATTTTCAAATTAGAAAAGAAATATATACATTGAAGATATTCGCTCCGGCTGGGACTCGAACCCAGGCCACTCGCTTGGAAGACCAGCGGTCTAGCCATTAGGCTATCGGAGTTCTGTCGAGCGGAGTCTTACTGCCTGACTGATACTGCCTGACTGACAGACTGACTCACTGACTGACTGATACTGACTGACTGACTCACTGACTGACCGAGACTGAGTGACTGACTGAGACTGGACTGACTGACTGACTGACTGACTGACTGAGACTGACTGACTGACTGCTTGACTCTCTGACTGGCTATTTCACTGACTGACTGAATGACTAAATGACTGACACTGACTGACTGACTGCTTGACTACCTGACTGACTGCTTGACTGACTAACTGACTGGACAGGACTGACCGACTGACTGACTGACAGACTGACTGAATAAATGACTGACTGACTGAGACTAAATGACTGACTACTTGACTGACTGGCTGAAGGACTAACTGACTGACTGAGTGACTGACTGACTGCTTTAGTGACTAACTGACTGCACAGGACTGACCGACTGACTGACTGACTGACTGCCTGACTGACTGACTGACTGAATGACTGACTGACTGAAACTAAATGACTGACTGCTTGACTGACTGGCTGAAGGACTAACTGACTGACTGAGTGACTGACTGACTGGACTACCTGACTGAAACTGAATGACTGAGTGCTTGACTGATTGACTGTCAGACTGACTGACTGACTTCGCAAAAGGGAAAAATAAAAAAAAAAGAATTATAAAATTAGAAAAAAATATTTGCATTTAAGATTTCCTTTCCGGCTGGGATTTGAACCCAGGGCGACACTCATGGAAGCCCAACGCTCTCGCCAATATACTATCGGATCTTTGTTGATCGGTGTCTTAATTATAATAAAAACAAAAAATGCACCTTAGTAATTATTGATCTAAAATCTTTGAAATCTAAAGGTCGAATGATTAAACTGACTCAGAATTTTCTTCCGTACATAAATAATCCATATTTGCAAAAGAAAGAAATTGAAAAAAAAAAGAATCTTCAAATTAGAAGAGAAATATATACATGGAAGATTTTCGTTCCGGCCGGGACTCGAACACAGTACCACGCGCTTGGAACCCAACGGTCTAGCCATTAGGCTATCGGAGCTCTGTCGATGGAAGTCTTAAATATAATAAAAACAAAAAATGCACCTTGGTAATTATTGATTCAAACACTTTGAAATTTACAGGTCGAATAATTAAACTGACTCAGAATTTTTCTCCCTACATAAATAATCAATATTCGCAAAAGAGAAAAATTAAAAAAAAAGAAGAAGAAATTTCAAATTAGAAACTAAAAGTATACATTGAAGATTTTCGTTCAGGCTGGGACTCGAACCCAGGGCCACTCGCTTGGAAGCCTAACACTCCAGCCATTAGTCTATGGGAGCTCTGTCGGTGGGAGTTTTAAATATAATAAAAACAAAAAATGCACCTTGGTAATTGTTTATTTAAACACTTTAATATATTCGTGTCGAAAAATTAAACTGACTCAGAATTTTCTTCCCTACATAAATAATCAATAATTGCAAAGGAAAGAAATTGAAAAAAAAAAGAATTTTCAAATTAGAAAAGAAATATATACAGTGAAGATATTCGCTCCGGCTGGGACTCGAACCCAGGCCACTCGCTTGGAAGACCAGCGGTCTAGCCATTAGGCTATCGGAGTTCTGTCGAGCGGAGTCTTACTGCCTGACTGATACTGCCTGACTGACAGACTGACTCACTGACTGACTGATACTGACTGACTGACTCACTGACTGACCGAGACTGACTGACTAACTGCCTGACTGACTGAGGCTGGACTGAATGACTGACTGACTGACTGACTGACTGACTAACTGACTGACTGAGACTGACTGACTGACTGCTTGACTCTCTGACTGGCTATTTCACTGACTGACTGAATGACTAAATGACTGACTGACACTGACTGACTGACTGCTTGACTACCTGACTGACTGCTTGACTGACTAACTGACTGGACAGGACTGACCGACTGACTGACTGACAGACTGACTGAATAAGGATGACTGACAGATTGACTGAATAAGGCTGACTGACTGACTGACTGACAGACTGACTGAATAAGGCTGACCGACTGACTGACTGCCTGACTGACTGACTGACTGAATGACTGACTGACTGACTGACCGAGACTGACTGACTGACTGACTGAGACTGGACTGGACTGACTGACTGACTGACTGACTGAGACTGACTGACTGCTTTAGTGACTAACTGACTGCACAGGACTGACCGACTGACTGACTGACTGACTGCCTGACTGACTGACTGACTGAATGACTGACTGACTGAGACTAAATGACTGACTGCTTGACTGACTGGCTGAAGGACTAACTGACTGACTGAGTGACTGACTGACTGGACTGACTGACTGAGACTGAATGACTGAGTGCTTGACTGATTGACTGTCAGACTGACTGACTGACTTCGCAAAAGCGAAAAATAAAAAAAAAAGAATTATAAAATTAGAAAAAAATATTTGCATTTAAGATTTCCTTTCCGGCTGGGATTGGAACCCAGGGCGACACTCATGGAAGCCCAACGCTCTCGCCAATATACTATCGGATCTCTGTTGATCGGTGTCTTAATTATAATAAAAACAAAAAATGCACCTTAGTAATTATTGATCTAAAATCTTTGAAATCTAAAGGTCGAATGATTAAACTGACTCAGAATTTTCTTCCGTACATAAATAATCCATATTTGCAAAAGAAAGAAATTGAAAAAAAAAGAATCTTCAAATTAGAAGAGAAATATATACATGGAAGATTTTCGTTCCGGCCGGGACTCGAACCCAGGGCCACTCGCTTGGAAGCCTAACACTCTAGCTATTAGTCTATGGGAGCTCTGTCGGTGGGAGTTTTAAATATAATAAAAACAAAAAATGCACCTTGGTAATTGTTTATTTAAACACTTTGAAATCTTCGTGTCGAAAAATTAAACTGACTCAGAATTTTCTTCCCTACATAAATAATCAATAATTGCAAAGGAAAGAAATTGAAAAAAAAAGAATTTTCAAATTAGAAAAGAAATATATACATTGAAGATATTCGCTCCGGCTGGGACTCGAACCCAGGCCACTCGCTTGGAAGACCAGCGGTCTAGCCATTAGGCTATCGGAGTTCTGTCGAGCGGAGTCTTACTGCCTGACTGATACTGCCTGACTGACAGACTGACTCACTGACTGACTGATACTGACGGACTGATACTGACTGACTGACTCACTGACTGACCGAGACTGACTGACTAACTGCCTGACTGACTGAGACTGGACTGACTGACTGACTGACTGACTGACTGACTGACTGAGACTGACTGACTGACTGCTTGACTCTCTGACTGGCTATTTCACTGACTGACTGAATGACTAAATGACTGACTGACACTGACTGACTGACTGCTTGACTACCTGACTGACTGCTTGACTGACTAACTGACTGGACAGGACTGACCGACTGACTGACTGACAGACTGACTGAATAAGGATGACTGACAGACTGACTGAATAAGGCTGACTGATTGACTGACTGACAGACTGACTGAATAAGGCTGACCGACTGACTGACTGCCTGACTGACTGACTGACTGAATGACTGACTGACTGACTGACCGAGACTGACTGACTGACTGACTGAGACTGGACTGGACTGACTGACTGACTGAGACTGACTGACTGCTTTAGTGACTAACTGACTGCACAGGACTGACCGACTGACTGACTGACTGACTGCCTGACTGACTGACTGACTGAATGACTGACTGACTGAGACTAAATGACTGACTGCTTGACTGACTGGCTGAAGGACTAACTGACTGACTGAGTGACTGACTGACTGGACTGACTGACTGAGACTGAATGACTGAGTGCTTGACTGATTGACTGTCAGACTGACTGACTGACTTCGCAAAAGCGAAAAATAAAAAAAAAAGAATTATAAAATTAGAAAAAAATATTTGCATTTAAGATTTCCTTTCCGGCTGGGATTGGAACCCAGGGCGACACTCATGGAAGCCCAACGCTCTCGCCAATATACTATCGGATCTCTGTTGATCGGTGTCTTAATTATAATAAAAACAAAAAATGCACCTTAGTAATTATTGATCTAAAATCTTTGAAATCTAAAGGTCGAATGATTAAACTGACTCAGAATTTTCTTCCGTACATAAATAATCCATATTTGCAAAAGAAAGAAATTGAAAAAAAAAGAATCTTCAAATTAGAAGAGAAATATATACATGGAAGATTTTCGTTCCGGCCGGGACTCGAACCCAGGGCCACTCGCTTGGAAGCCTAACACTCTAGCTATTAGTCTATGGGAGCTCTGTCGGTGGGAGTTTTAAATATAATAAAAACAAAAAATGCACCTTGGTAATTGTTTATTTAAACACTTTGAAATCTTCGTGTCGAAAAATTAAACTGACTCAGAATTTTCTTCCCTACATAAATAATCAATAATTGCAAAGGAAAGAAATTGAAAAAAAAAGAATTTTCAAATTAGAAAAGAAATATATACATTGAAGATATTCGCTCCGGCTGGGACTCGAACCCAGGCCACTCGCTTGGAAGACCAGCGGTCTAGCCATTAGGCTATCGGAGTTCTGTCGAGCGGAGTCTTACTGCCTGACTGATACTGCCTGACTGACAGACTGACTCACTGACTGACTGATACTGACTGACTGATACTGACTGACTGACTCACTGACTGACCGAGACTGACTGACTAACTGCCTGACTGACTGAGACTGGACTGACTGACTGACTGACTGACTAACTGACTGACTGAGACTGACTGACTGACTGCTTGACTCTCTGACTGGCTATTTCACTGACTGACTGAATGACTAAATGACTGACTGACACTGACTGACTGACTGCTTGACTACCTGACTGACTGCTTGACTGACTAACTGACTGGACAGGACTGACCGACTGACTGACTGACAGACTGACTGAATAAGGATGACTGACAGACTGACTGAATAAGGCTGACTGATTGACTGACTGACAGACTGACTGAATAAGGCTGACCGACTGACTGACTGCCTGACTGACTGACTGACTGAATGACTGACTGACTGACTGACCGAGACTGACTGACTGACTGACTGAGACTGGACTGGACTGACTGACTGACTGAGACTGACTGACTGCTTTAGTGACTAACTGACTGCACAGGACTGACCGACTGACTGACTGACTGACTGCCTGACTGACTGACTGACTGAATGACTGACTGACTGAGACTAAATGACTGACTGCTTGACTGACTGGCTGAAGGACTAACTGACTGACTGAGTGACTGACTGACTGGACTGACTGACTGAGACTGAATGACTGAGTGCTTGACTGATTGACTGTCAGACTGACTGACTGACTTCGCAAAAGCGAAAAATAAAAAAAAAGAATTATAAAATTAGAAAAAAATATTTGCATTTAAGATTTCCTTTCCGGCTGGGATTGGAACCCAGGGCGACACTCATGGAAGCCCAACGCTCTCGCCAATATACTATCGGATCTCTGTTGATCGGTGTCTTAATTATAATAAAAACAAAAAATGCACCTTAGTAATTATTGATCTAAAATCTTTGAAATCTAAAGGTCGAATGATTAAACTGACTCAGAATTTTCTTCCGTACATAAATAATCCATATTTGCAAAAGAAAGAAATTGAAAAAAAAAGAATCTTCAAATTAGAAGAGAAATATATACATGGAAGATTTTCGTTCCGGCCGGGACTCGAACCCAGGGCCACTCGCTTGGAAGCCTAACACTCTAGCTATTAGTCTATGGGAGCTCTGTCGGTGGGAGTTTTAAATATAATAAAAACAAAAAATGCACCTTGGTAATTGTTTATTTAAACACTTTGAAATCTTCGTGTCGAAAAATTAAACTGACTCAGAATTTTCTTCCCTACATAAATAATCAATAATTGCAAAGGAAAGAAATTGAAAAAAAAAGAATTTTCAAATTAGAAAAGAAATATATACATTGAAGATATTCGCTCCGGCTGGGACTCGAACCCAGGCCACTCGCTTGGAAGACCAGCGGTCTAGCCATTAGGCTATCGGAGTTCTGTCGAGCGGAGTCTTACTGCCTGACTGATACTGCCTGACTGACAGACTGACTCACTGACTGACTGATACTGACGGACTGATACTGACTGACTGACTCACTGACTGACCGAGACTGACTGACTAACTGCCTGACTGACTGAGACTGGACTGACTGACTGACTGACTGACTGACTGACTGACTGAGACTGACTGACTGACTGCTTGACTCTCTGACTGGCTATTTCACTGACTGACTGAATGACTAAATGACTGACTGACACTGACTGACTGACTGCTTGACTACCTGACTGACTGCTTGACTGACTAACTGACTGGACAGGACTGACCGACTGACTGACTGACAGACTGACTGAATAAGGATGACTGACAGACTGACTGAATAAGGCTGACTGATTGACTGACTGACAGACTGACTGAATAAGGCTGACCGACTGACTGACTGCCTGACTGACTGACTGACTGAATGACTGACTGACTGACTGACCGAGACTGACTGACTGACTGACTGAGACTGGACTGGACTGACTGACTGACTGAGACTGACTGACTGCTTTAGTGACTAACTGACTGCACAGGACTGACCGACTGACTGACTGACTGACTGCCTGACTGACTGACTGACTGAATGACTGACTGACTGAGACTAAATGACTGACTGCTTGACTGACTGGCTGAAGGACTAACTGACTGACTGAGTGACTGACTGACTGGACTGACTGACTGAGACTGAATGACTGAGTGCTTGACTGATTGACTGTCAGACTGACTGACTGACTTCGCAAAAGCGAAAAATAAAAAAAAAAGAATTATAAAATTAGAAAAAAATATTTGCATTTAAGATTTCCTTTCCGGCTGGGATTGGAACCCAGGGCGACACTCATGGAAGCCCAACGCTCTCGCCAATATACTATCGGATCTCTGTTGATCGGTGTCTTAATTATAATAAAAACAAAAAATGCACCTTAGTAATTATTGATCTAAAATCTTTGAAATCTAAAGGTCGAATGATTAAACTGACTCAGAATTTTCTTCCGTACATAAATAATCCATATTTGCAAAAGAAAGAAATTGAAAAAAAAAGAATCTTCAAATTAGAAGAGAAATATATACATGGAAGATTTTCGTTCCGGCCGGGACTCGAACCCAGGGCCACTCGCTTGGAAGCCTAACACTCTAGCTATTAGTCTATGGGAGCTCTGTCGGTGGGAGTTTTAAATATAATAAAAACAAAAAATGCACCTTGGTAATTGTTTATTTAAACACTTTGAAATCTTCGTGTCGAAAAATTAAACTGACTCAGAATTTTCTTCCCTACATAAATAATCAATAATTGCAAAGGAAAGAAATTGAAAAAAAAAGAATTTTCAAATTAGAAAAGAAATATATACATTGAAGATATTCGCTCCGGCTGGGACTCGAACCCAGGCCACTCGCTTGGAAGACCAGCGGTCTAGCCATTAGGCTATCGGAGTTCTGTCGAGCGGAGTCTTACTGCCTGACTGATACTGCCTGACTGACAGACTGACTCACTGACTGACTGATACTGACTGACTGATACTGACTGACTGACTCACTGACTGACCGAGACTGACTGACTAACTGCCTGACTGACTGAGACTGGACTGACTGACTGACTGACTGACTAACTGACTGACTGAGACTGACTGACTGACTGCTTGACTCTCTGACTGGCTATTTCACTGACTGACTGAATGACTAAATGACTGACTGACACTGACTGACTGACTGCTTGACTACCTGACTGACTGCTTGACTGACTAACTGACTGGACAGGACTGACCGACTGACTGACTGACAGACTGACTGAATAAGGATGACTGACAGACTGACTGAATAAGGCTGACTGATTGACTGACTGACAGACTGACTGAATAAGGCTGACCGACTGACTGACTGCCTGACTGACTGACTGACTGAATGACTGACTGACTGACTGACCGAGACTGACTGACTGACTGACTGAGACTGGACTGGACTGACTGACTGACTGAGACTGACTGACTGCTTTAGTGACTAACTGACTGCACAGGACTGACCGACTGACTGACTGACTGACTGCCTGACTGACTGACTGACTGAATGACTGACTGACTGAGACTAAATGACTGACTGCTTGACTGACTGGCTGAAGGACTAACTGACTGACTGAGTGACTGACTGACTGGACTGACTGACTGAGACTGAATGACTGAGTGCTTGACTGATTGACTGTCAGACTGACTGACTGACTTCGCAAAAGCGAAAAATAAAAAAAAAAGAATTATAAAATTAGAAAAAAATATTTGCATTTAAGATTTCCTTTCCGGCTGGGATTGGAACCCAGGGCGACACTCATGGAAGCCCAACGCTCTCGCCAATATACTATCGGATCTCTGTTGATCGGTGTCTTAATTATAATAAAAACAAAAAATGCACCTTAGTAATTATTGATCTAAAATCTTTGAAATCTAAAGGTCGAATGATTAAACTGACTCAGAATTTTCTTCCGTACATAAATAATCCATATTTGCAAAAGAAAGAAATTGAAAAAAAAAGAATCTTCAAATTAGAAGAGAAATATATACATGGAAGATTTTCGTTCCGGCCGGGACTCGAACCCAGTACCGAGCGCTTGGAACCCAACGGTCTAGCCATTAGGCTATCGGAGCTCTGTCGATGGAAGTCTTAATTATAATAAAAACAAAAAATGCACCTTGGTAATTATTGATTCAAACACTTTGAAATTTACAGGTCGAATAATTAAACTGACTCAGAATTTTTCTCCCTACATAAATAATCAATATTCGCAAAAGAGAAAAATTAAAAAAAAAAGAAGAAGAAATTTCAAATTAGAAACTAAAAGTATACATTGAAGATTTTCGTTCAGGCTGGGACTCGAACCCAGGGCCACTCGCTTGGAAGCCTAACACTCTAGCCATTAGTCTATGGGAGCTCTGTCGGTGGGAGTTTTAAATATAATAAAAACAAAAAATGCACCTTGGTAATTGTTTATTTAAACACTTTGAAATCTTCGTGTCGAAAAATTAAACTGACTCAGAATTTTCTTCCCTACATAAATAATCAATAATTGCAAAGGAAAGAAATTGAAAAAAAAAAGAATTTTCAAATTAGAAAAGAAATATATACATTGAAGATATTCGCTCCGGCTGGGACTCGAACCCAGGCCACTCGCTTGGAAGATCAGCGGTCTAGCCATTAGGCTATCGGAGTTCTGTCGAGCGGAGTCTTACTGCCTGACTGATACTGCCTGACTGACAGACTGACTCACTGACTGACTGATACTGACTGACTGACTCACTGACTGACCGAGACTGACTGACTAACTGCCTGACTGACTGAGACTGAACTGACTGACTGACTGACTGACTGACTGACTAACTGACTGACTGAGACTGACTGACTGACTGCTTGACTCTCTGACTGGCTATTTCACTGACTGACTGAATGACTAAATGACTGACTGACACTGACTGACTGACTGCTTGACTCTCTGACTGGCTATTTCACTGACTGACTGAATGACTAAATGACTGACTGACACTGACTGACTGACTGCTTGACTACCTGACTGACTGCTTGACTGACTAACTGACTGGACAGGACTGACCGACTGACTGACTGACAGACTGACTGAATAAGGATGACTGACAGACTGACTGAATAAGGCTGACTGACTGACTGACTGACAGACTGACTGAATAAGGCTGACCGACTGACTGACTGACTGAATGACTGACTGACTGACTGACTGAGACTGGACTGGACTGACTGACTGACTGACTGACTGAGACTGACTGACTGCTTTAGTGACTAACTGACTGCACAGGACTGACCGACTGACTGACTGACTGACTGCCTGACTGACTGACTGACTGAATGACTGACTGACTGAGACTAAATGACTGACTGCTTGACTGACTGGCTGAAGGACTAACTGACTGACTGAGTGACTGACTGACTGGACTGACTGACTGAGACTGAATGACTGAGTGCTTGACTGATTGACTGTCAGACTGACTGACTGACTTCGCAAAAGGGAAAAATAAAAAAAAAAGAATTATAAAATTAGAAAAAAATATTTGCATTTAAGATTTCCTTTCCGGCTGGGATTTGAACCCAGGGCGACACTCATGGAAGCCCTACGCTCTCGACAATATACTATCGGATCTCTGTTGATCGGTGTCTTAATTATAATAAAAACAAAAAATGCACCTTAGTAATTATTGATCTAAAATCTTTGAAATCTAAAGGTCGAATGATTAAACTGACTCAGAATTTTCTTCCGTACATAAATAATCCATATTTGCAAAAGAAAGAAATTGAAAAAAAAAAAGAATCTTCAAATTAGAAGAGAAATATATACATGGAAGATTTTCGTTCCGGCCGGGACTCGAACCCAGTACCACGCGCTTGGAACCCAACGGTCTAGCCATTAGGCTATCGGAGCTCTGTCGATGGAAGTCTTAAATATAATAAAAACAAAAAATGCACCTTGGTAATTATTGATTCAAACACTTTGAAATTTACAGGTCGAATAATTAAACTGACTCAGAATTTTTCTCCCTACATAAATAATCAATATTCGCAAAAGAGAAAAATTAAAAAAAAAAGAAGAAGAAATTTCAAATTAGAAACTAAAAGTATACATTGAAGATTTTCGTTCAGGCTGGGACTCGAACCCAGGGCCACTCGCTTGGAAGCCTAACACTCTAGCCATTAGTCTATGGGAGCTCTGTCGGTGGGAGTTTTAAATATAATAAAAACAAAAAATGCACCTTGGTAATTGTTTATTTAAACACTTTGAAATCTTCGTGTCGAAAAATTAAACTGACTCAGAATTTTCTTTCCTACATAAATAATCAATAATTGCAAAGGAAAGAAATTGAAAAAAAAAGAATTTTCAAATTAGAAAAGAAATATATACATTGAAGATATTCGCTCCGGCTGGGACTCGAACCCAGGCCACTCGCTTGGAAGACCAGCGGTCTAGCCATTAGGCTATCGGAGTTCTGTCGAGCGGAGTCTTACTGCCTGACTGATACTGCCTGACTGACAGACTGACTCACTGACTGACTGATACTGACTGACTGACTCACTGACTGACCGAGACTGACTGACTAACTGCCTGACTGACTGAGACTGGACTGACTGACTGACTGACTGACTAACTGACTGACTGAGACTGACTGACTGACTGCTTGACTCTCTGACTGGCTATTTCACTGACTGACTGAATGACTAAATGACTGACTGACACTGACTGACTGACTGCTTGACTACCTGACTGACTGCTTGACTGACTAACTGACTGGACAGGACTGACCGACTGACTGACTGACAGACTGACTGAATAAGGATGACTGACAGACTGACTGAATAAGGCTGACTGATTGACTGACTGACAGACTGACTGAATAAGGCTGACCGACTGACTGACTGCCTGACTGACTGACTGACTGAATGACTGACTGACTGACTGACCGAGACTGATTGACTGACTGACTGAGACTGGACTGGACTGACTGACTGACTGAGACTGACTGACTGCTTTAGTGACTAACTGACTGCACAGGACTGACCGACTGACTGACTGACTGACTGCCTGACTGACTGAATAAACTGACTGACTGAGACTAAATGACTGACTGCTTGACTGACTGGCTGAAGGACTAACTGACTGACTGAGTGACTGACTGACTGGACTGACTGACTGAGACTGAATGACTGAGTGCTTGACTGATTGACTGTCAGACTGACTGACTGACTTCGCAAAAGCGAAAAATAAAAAAAAAAGAATTATAAAATTAGAAAAAAATATTTGCATTTAAGATTTCCTTTCCGGCTGGGATTTGAACCCAGGGCGACACTCATGGAAGCCCAACGCTCTCGCCAATATACTATCGGATCTCTGTTGATCGGTGTATTAATTATAATAAAAACAAAAAATGCACCTTAGTAATTATTGATCTAAAATCTTTGAAATCTAAAGGTCGAATGATTAAACTGACTCAGAATTTTCTTCCGTACATAAATAATCCATATTTGCAAAAGAAAGAAATTGAAAAAAAAAAGAATCTTCAAATTAGAAGAGAAATATATACATGGAAGATTTTCGTTCCGGCCGGGACTCGAACCCAGTACCGAGCGCTTGGAACGCAACGGTCTAGCCATTAGGCTATCGGAGCTCTGTCGATGGAAGTCTTAAATATAATAAAAACAAAAAATGCACCTTGGTAATTATTGATTCAAACACTTTGAAATTTACAGGTCGAATAATTAAACTGACTCAGAATTTTTCTCCCTACATAAATAATCAATATTCGCAAAAGAGAAAAATTAAAAAAAAAAGAAGAAGAAATTTCAAATTAGAAACTAAAAGTATACATTGAAGATTTTCGTTCAGGCTGGGACTCGAACCCAGGGCCACTCGCTTGGAAGCCTAACACTCTAGCCATTAGTCTATGGGAGCTCTGTCGGTGGGAGTTTTAAATATAATAAAAACAAAAAATGCACCTTGGTAATTGTTTATTTAAACACTTTGAAATCTTCGTGTCGAAAAATTAAACTGACTCAGAATTTTCTTCCCTACATAAATAATCAATAATTGCAAAGGAAAGAAATTGAAAAAAAAAAGAATTTTCAAATTAGAAAAGAAATATATACATTGAAGATATTCGCTCCGGCTGGGACTCGAACCCAGGCCACTCGCTTGGAAGACCAGCGGTCTAGCCATTAGGCTATCGGAGTTCTGTCGAGCGGAGTCTTACTGCCTGACTGATACTGCCTGACTGACAGACTGACTCACTGACTGACTGATACTGACTGACTGACTCACTGACTGACCGAGACTGACTGACTAACTGCCTGACTGACTGAGACTGAACTGACTGACTGACTGACTGACTGACTAACTGACTGACTGAGACTGACTGACTGACTGCTTGACTCTCTGACTGGCTATTTCACTGACTGACTGAATGACTAAATGACTGACTGACACTGACTGACTGACTGCTTGACTCTCTGACTGGCTATTTCACTGACTGACTGAATGACTAAATGACTGACTGACACTGACTGACTGACTGCTTGACTACCTGACTGACTGCTTGACTGACTAACTGACTGGACAGGACTGACCGACTGACTGACTGACAGACTGACTGAATAAGGATGACTGACAGACTGACTGAATAAGGCTGACTGACTGACTGACTGACAGACTGACTGAATAAGGCTGACCGACTGACTGACTGACTGAATGACTGACTGACTGACTGACCGAGACTGACTGACTGACTGACTGAGACTGGACTGGACTGACAAACTGACTGACTGACTGAGACTGACTGACTGCTTTAGTGACTAACTGACTGCACAGGACTGACCGACTGACTGACTGACTGACTGCCTGACTGACTGACTGACTGAATGACTGACTGACTGAGACTAAATGACTGACTGCTTGACTGACTGGCTGAAGGACTAACTGACTGACTGAGTGACTGACTGACTGGACTGACTGACTGAGACTGAATGACTGAGTGCTTGACTGATTGACTGTCAGACTGACTGACTGACTTCGCAAAAGGGAAAAATAAAAAAAAAGAATTATAAAATTAGAAAAAAATATTTGCATTTAAGATTTCCTTTCCGGCCGGGACTCGAACCCAGTACCACGCGCTAGGAACCCAACGGTCTAGCCATTAGGCTATCGGAGCTCTGTCGATGGAAGTTTTAAATATAATAAAAACAAAAAATGCACCTTGGTAATTGTTTATTTAAACACTTTGAAATCTTCGTGTCAAAAAATTAAACTGACTCAGAATTTTCTTCCCTACATAAATAATCAATAATTGCAAAGGAAAGAAATTGAAAAAAAAAAGAATTTTCAAATTAGAAAAGAAATATATACATTGAAGATATTCGCTCCGGCTGGGACTCGAACCCAGGCCACTCGCTTGGAAGACCAGCGGTCTAGCCATTAGGCTATCGGAGTTCTGTCGAGCGGAGTCTTACTGCCTGACTGATACTGCCTGACTGACTGACTGACTCACTGACTGACCGAGACTGACTGACTAACTGCCTGACTGACTGAGACTGGACTGACTGACTGACTGACTGACTGACTAACTGACTGACTGAGACTGACTGACTGAGTGCTTGACTCTCTGACTGGCTATTTCACTGACTGACTGAATGACTAAATGACTGACTGACACTGACTGACTGACTGCTTGACTACCTGACTGACTGCTTGACTGACTAACTGACTGGACAGGACTGACCGACTGACAGACTGACTGAATAAGGATGACTGACAGACTGACTGAATAAGGCTGACTGACTGACTGACAGACTGACTGAATAAGGCTGACCGACTGACTGACTGCCTGACTGACTGACTGACTGAATGACTGACTGACTGACTGACCGAGACTGACTGACTGACTGACTGAGACTGGACTGGACTGACTGACTGACTGAGACTGACTGACTACTTTAGTGACTAACTGACTGCACAGGACTGACTGCCTGACTGACTGACTGACTGAATGACTGACTGACTGAGACTAAATGACTGACTGCTTGACTGACTGGCTGAAGGACTAACTGACTGACTGAGTGACTGACTGACTGGACTGACTGACTGAGACTGAATGACTGAGTGCTTGACTGATTGACTGTCAGACTGACTGACTGACTTCGCAAAAGCGAAAAATAAAAAAAAAAGAATTATAAAATTAAAAAAAAATATTTGCATTTAAGATTACCTTTCCGGCTGGGATTTGAACCCAGGGCGACACTCATGGAAGCCCAACGCTCTCGCCAATATACTATCGGATCTCTGTTGATCGGTGTATTAATTATAATAAAAACAAAAAATGCACCTTAGTAATTATTGATCTAAAATCTTTGAAATCTAAAGGTCGAATGATTAAACTGACTCAGAATTTTCTTCCGTACATAAATAATCCATATTTGCAAAAGAAAGAAATTGAAAAAAAAAAAGAATCTTCAAATTAGAAGAGAAATATATACATGGAAGATTTTCGTTCCGGCCGGGACTCGAACCCAGTACCGAGCGCTTGGAACGCAACGGTCTAGCCATTAGGCTATCGGAGCTCTGTCGATGGAAGTTTTAAATATAATAAAAACAAAAAATGCACCTTGGTAATTGTTTATTTAAACACTTTGAAATCTTCGTGTCAAAAAATAAAACTGACTCAGAATTTTCTTCCCTACATAAATAATCAATAATTGCAAAGGAAAGAAATTGAAAAAAAAAAGAATTTTCAAATTAGAAAAGAAATATATACATTGAAGATATTCGCTCCGGCTGGGACTCGAACCCAGGCCACTCGCTTGGAAGACCAGCGGTCTAGCCATTAGGCTATCGGAGTTCTGTCGAGCGGAGTCTTACTGCCTGACTGATACTGCCTGACTGACTGACTGACTGACTGACTGACCGAGACTGACTGACTAACTGCCTGACTGACTGAGACTGGACTGACTGACTGACTGACTGACTGACTAACTGACTGACTGAGACTGACTGACTGAGTGCTTGACTCTCTGACTGGCTATTTCACTGACTGACTGAATGACTAAATGACTGACTGACACTGACTGACTGACTGCTTGACTACCTGACTGACTGCTTGACTGACTAACTGACTGGACAGGACTGACCGACTGACAGACTGACTGAATAAGGATGACTGACAGACTGACTGAATAAGGCTGACTGACTGACTGACAGACTGACTGAATAAGGCTGACCGACTGACTGACTGCCTGACTGACTGACTGACTGAATGACTGACTGACTGACTGACCGAGACTGACTGACTGACTGACTGAGACTGGACTGGACTGACTGACTGACTGAGACTGACTGACTACTTTAGTGACTAACTGACTGCACAGGACTGACTGCCTGACTGACTGACTGACTGAATGACTGACTGACTGAGACTAAATGACTGACTGCTTGACTGACTGGCTGAAGGACTAACTGACTGACTGAGTGACTGACTGACTGGACTGACTGACTGAGACTGAATGACTGAGTGCTTGACTGATTGACTGTCAGACTGACTGACTGACTTCGCAAAAGCGAAAAATAAAAAAAAAAGAATTATAAAATTAAAAAAAAATATTTGCATTTAAGATTACCTTTCCGGCTGGGATTTGAACCCAGGGCGACACTCATGGAAGCCCAACGCTCTCGCCAATATACTATCGGATCTCTGTTGATCGGTGTATTAATTATAATAAAAACAAAAAATGCACCTTAGTAATTATTGATCTAAAATCTTTGAAATCTAAAGGTCGAATGATTAAACTGACTCAGAATTTTCTTCCGTACATAAATAATCCATATTTGCAAAAGAAAGAAATTGAAAAAAAAAAAGAATCTTCAAATTAGAAGAGAAATATATACATGGAAGATTTTCGTTCCGGCCGGGACTCGAACCCAGTACCGAGCGCTTGGAACGCAACGGTCTAGCCATTAGGCTATCGGAGCTCTGTCGATGGAAGTCTTAAATATATTAAAAACAAAAAATGCACCTTGGTAATTATTGATTCAAACACTTTGAAATTTACAGGTCGAATAATTAAACTGACTCAGAATTTTTCTCCCTACATAAATAATCAATATTCGCAAAAGAGAAAAATTAAAAAAAAAAGAAGAAGAAATTTCAAATTAGAAACTAAAAGTATACATTGAAGATTTTCGTTCAGGCTGGGACTCGAACCCAGGGCCACTCGCTTGGAAGCCTAACACTCTAGCCATTAGTCTATGGGAGCTCTGTCGGTGGGAGTTTTAAATATAATAAAAACAAAAAATGCACCTTGGTAATTGTTTATTTAAACACTTTGAAATCTTCGTGTCGAAAAATTAAACTGACTCAGAATTTTCTTCCCTACATAAATAATCAATAATTGCAAAGGAAAGAAATTGAAAAAAAAAAGAATTTTCAAATTAGAAAAGAAATATATACATTGAAGATATTCGCTCCGGCTGGGACTCGAACCCAGGCCACTCGCTTGGAAGACCAGCGGTCTAGCCATTAGGCTATCGGAGTTCTGTCGAGCGGAGTCTTACTGCCTGACTGATACTGCCTGACTGACAGACTGACTCACTGACTGACTGATACTGACTGACTGACTCACTGACTGACCGAGACTGACTGACTAACTGCCTGACTGACTGAGACTGGACTGACTGACTGACTTACTGACTGATTAACTGACTGACTGAGACTGACTGACTGACTGCTTGACTCTCTGACTGGCTATTTCACTGACTGACTGAATGACTAAATGACTGACTGACACTGACTGACTGACTGCTTGACTACCTGACTGACTGCTTGACTGACTAACTGACTGGACAGGACTGACTGACTGACAGACTGACTGAATAAGGATGACTGACAGACTGACTGAATAAGGCTGACTGACTGACTGACTGACAGACTGACTGAATAAGGCTGACCGACTGACTGACTGCCTGACTGACTGACTGACTGAATGACTGACTGACTGACTGACCGAGACTGACTGACTGACTGACTGAGACTGGACTGGACTGACTGACTGACTGAGACTGACTGACTGCTTTAGTGACTAACTGACTGCACAGGACTGACCGACTGACTGACTGACTGACTGCCTGACTGACTGACTGACTGAATGACTGACTGACTGAGACTAAATGACTGACTGCTTGACTGACTGGCTGAAGGACTAACTGACTGACTGAGTGACTGACTGACTGGACTGACTGACTGAGACTGAATGAATGAGTGCTTGACTGATTGACTGTCAGACTGACTGACTGACTTCGCAAAAGCGAAAAATAAAAAAAAAAGAATTATAAAATTAGAAAAAAATATTTGCATTTAAGATTTCCTTTCCGGCTGGGATTTGAACCCAGGGCGACACTCATGGAAGCCCAACGCTCTCGCCAATATACTATCGGATCTCTGTTGATCGGTGTCTTAATTATAATAAAAACAAAAAATGCACCTTAGTAATTATTGATCTAAAATCTTTGAAATCTAAAGGTCGAATGATTAAACTGACTCAGAATTTTCTTCCGTACATAATTAATCCATATTTGCAAAAGAAAGAAATTGAAAAAAAAAAAGAATCTTCAAATTAGAAGAGAAATATATACATGGAAGATTTTCGTTCCGGCCGGGACTCGAACCCAGTACCGAGCGCTTGGAACCCAACGGTCTAGCCATTAGGCTATCGGAGCTCTGTCGATGGAAGTCTTAAATATAATAAAAACCAAAAATGCACCTTGGTAATTATTGATTCAAACACTTTGAAATTTACAGGTCGAATAATTAAACTGACTCAGAATTTTTCTCCCTACATAAATAATCAATATTCGCAAAAGAGAAAAATTAAAAAAAAAAAAGAAGAAGAAATTTCAAATTAGAAACTAAAAGTATACATTGAAGATTTTCGTTCAGGCTGGGACTCGAGCCCAGGGCCACTCGCTTGGAAGCCTACCACTCTAGCCATTAGTATATGGGAGCTCTGTCGGTGGGAGTTTTAAATATAATAAAAACAAAAAATGCACCTTGGTAATTGTTTATTTAAACACTTTGAAATCTTCGTGTCGAAAAATTAAACTGACTCAGAATTTTCTTCCCTACATAAATAATCAATAATTGCAAAGGAAAGAAATTGAAAAAAAAAGAATTTTCAAATTAGAAAATAAATATATACATTGAAGATATTCGCTCCGGCTGGGACTCGAACCCAGGCCACTCGCTTGGAAGACCAGCGGTCTAGCCATTAGGCTATCGGAGTTCTGTCGAGCGGAGTCTCACTGCCTGACTGATACTGCCTGACTGACAGACTGACTCACTGACTGACTGATACTGACTGACTGACTGACCGAGACTGACTGACTAACTGCCTGACTGACTGAGACTGGACTGACTGACTGACTGACTGACTGACTGACTGACTAACTGACTGACTGAGACTGACTGACTGACTGCTTGACTCTCTGACTGGATATTTCACTGACTGACTGAATGACTAAATGACTGACTGACTGCTTGACTCTCTGACTGGATATTTCACTGACTGACTGAATGACTAAATGACTGACTGACACTGACTGACTGACTGCTTGACTACCTGACTGACTGCTTGACTCTCTGACTGGATATTTCACTGACTGACTGAATGACTAAATGACTGACTGACACTGACTGACTGACTGCTTGACTACCTGACTGACTGCTTGACTGACTAACTGACTGGACAGGACTGACCGACTGACTGACTGACAGACTGACTGAATAAGGATGACTGACAGACTGACTGAATAAGGCTGACTGACTGACTGACTGACAGACTGACTGAATAAGGCTGACCGACTGACTGACTGCCTGACTGACTGACTGACTGAATGACTGACTGAATGACTGACCGAGACTGACTGACTGCTTTAGTGACTAACTGACTGCACAGGACCGACTGACTGACTGACTGCCTGACTGACTGAATGACTGACTGACTGAGACTAAATGACTGACTGCTTGACTGACTGGCTGAAGGACTAACTGACTGACTGAGTGACTGACTGACTGGACTGACACTGAATGACTGAGTGCTTGACTGATTGACTGTCAGACTGACTGACTGACTTCGGAAAAGGGAAAAATGAAAAAAAAGAATTAGAAAAAAATATTTGCATTTAAGATTTCCTTTCCGGCTGGGATTTGAACCCAGGGCGACACTCATGGAAGCCCAACGCTCTCGCCAATATACTATCGGATCTCTGTTGATCGGTGTCTTAATTATAATAAAAACAAAAAATGCACCTTAGTAATTATTGATCTAAAATCTTTGAAATCTAAAGGTCGAATGATTAAACTGACTCAGAATTTTCTTCCGTACATAAATAATCCATATTTGCAAAAGAAAGAAATTGAAAAAAAAAAGAATCTTCAAATTAGAAGAGAAATATATACATGGAAGATTTTCGTTCCGGCCGGGACTCGAACCCAGTACCACGCGCTTGGAACCCAACGGTCTAGCCATTAGGCTATCGGAGCTCTGTCGATGGAAGTCTTAAATATAATAAAAACAAAAAATGCACCTTGGTAATTATTGATTCAAACACTTTGAAATTTACAGGTCGAATAATTAAACTGACTCAGAATTTTTCTCCCTACATAAATAATCAATATTCGCAAAAGAGAAAAATTAAAAAAAAAAGAAGAAGAAATTTCAAATTAGAAACTAAAAGTATACATTGAAGATTTTCGTTCAGGCTGGGACTCGAACCCAGGGCCACTCGCTTGGAAGCCTAACACTCTAGCCATTAGTCTATGGGAGCTCTGTCGGTGGGAGTTTTAAATATAATAAAAACAAAAAATGCACCTTGGTAATTGTTTATTTAAACACTTTGAAATCTTCGTGTCGAAAAATTAAACTGACTCAGAATTTTCTTTCCTACATAAATAATCAATAATTGCAAAGGAAAGAAATTGAAAAAAAAAAAGAATTTTCAAATTAGAAAAGAAATATATACATTGAAGATATTCGCTCCGGCTGGGACTCGAACCCAGGCCACTCGCTTGGAAGACCAGCGGTCTAGCCATTAGGCTATCGGAGTTGTGTCGAGCGGAGTCTTACTGCCTGACTGATACTGCCTGACTGACAGACTGACTCACTGACTGACTGATACTGACTGACTGACTCACTGACTGACCGAGACTGACTGACTAACTGCCTGACTGACTGAGACTGGACTGACTGACTGACTGACTGAGTGACTGACTAACTGACTGACTGAGACTGACTGACTGACTGCTTGACTCTCTGACTGGCTATTTCACTGACTGACTGAATGACTAAATGACTGACTGACACTGACTGACTGACTGCTTGACTGACTAACTGACTGGACAGGACTGACCGACTGACTGACTGACAGACTGACTGAATAAGGATGACTGACAGACTGACTGAATAAGGCTGACTGACTGACTGACAGACTGACTGAATAAGGCTGACCGACTGACTGACTGCCTGACTGACTGACTGACTGAATGACTGACTGACTGAGACTGGACTGGACTGACTGACTGACTGAGACTGACTGACTGCTTTAGTGACTAACTGACTGCACAGGACTGACCGACTGACTGACTGACTGACTGAATGACTGACTGACTGAGACTAAATGACTGACTGCTTGACTGACTGGCTGAAGGACTAACTGACTGACTGAGTGACTGACTGACTGGACTGACTGACTGAGACTGAATGACTGAGTGCTTGACTGATTGACTGTCAGACTGACTGACTGACTTCGCAAAAGGGAAAAATAAAAAAAAAAGAATTATAAAATTAGAAAAAAATATTTGCATTTAAGATTTCCTTTCCGGCTGGGATTTGAACCCAGGGCGACACTCATGGAAGCCCAACGCTCTCGCCAATATACTATCGGATCTCTGTTGATCGGTGTCTTAATTATAATAAAAACAAAAAATGCACCTTAGTAATTATTGATCTAAAATCTTTGAAATCTAAAGGTCGAATGATTAAACTGACTCAGAATTTTCTTCCGTACATAAATAATCCATATTTGCAAAAGAAAGAAATTGAAAAAAAAAAGAATCTTCAAATTAGAAGAGAAATATATACATGGAAGATTTTCGTTCCGGCCGGGACTCGAACCCAGTACCACGCGCTTGGAACCCAACGGTCTAGCCATTAGGCTATCGGAGCTCTGTCGATGGAAGTCTTAAATATAATAAAAACAAAAAATGCACCTTGGTAATTATTGATTCAAACACTTTGAAATTTACAGGTCGAATAATTAAACTGACTCAGAATTTTTCTCCCTACATAAATAATCAATATTCGCAAAAGAGAAAAATTAAAAAAAAAAGAAGAAGAAATTTCAAATTAGAAACTAAAAGTATACATTGAAGATTTTCGTTCAGGCTGGGACTCGAACCCAGGGCCACTCGCTTGGAAGCCTAACACTCTAGCCATTAGTCTATGGGAGCTCTGTCGGTGGGAGTTTTAAATATAATAAAAACAAAAAATGCACCTTGGTAATTGTTTATTTAAACACTTTGAAATCTTCGTGTCGAAAAATTAAACTGACTCAGAATTTTCTTTCCTACATAAATAATCAATAATTGCAAAGGAAAGAAATTGAAAAAAAAAAAGAATTTTCAAATTAGAAAAGAAATATATACATTGAAGATATTCGCTCCGGCTGGGACTCGAACCCAGGCCACTCGCTTGGAAGACCAGCGGTCTAGCCATTAGGCTATCGGAGTTGTGTCGAGCGGAGTCTTACTGCCTGACTGATACTGCCTGACTGACAGACTGACTCACTGACTGACTGATACTGACTGACTGACTCACTGACTGACCGAGACTGACTGACTAACTGCCTGACTGACTGAGACTGGACTGACTGACTGACTGACTGAGTGACTGACTAACTGACTGACTGAGACTGACTGACTGACTGCTTGACTCTCTGACTGGCTATTTCACTGACTGACTGAATGACTAAATGACTGACTGACACTGACTGACTGACTGCTTGACTGACTAACTGACTGGACAGGACTGACCGACTGACTGACTGACAGACTGACTGAATAAGGATGACTGACAGACTGACTGAATAAGGCTGACTGACTGACTGACAGACTGACTGAATAAGGCTGACCGACTGACTGACTGCCTGACTGACTGACTGACTGAATGACTGACTGACTGAGACTGGACTGGACTGACTGACTGACTGAGACTGACTGACTGCACAGGACTGACCGACTGACTGACTGACTGACTGAATGACTGACTGACTGAGACTAAATGACTGACTGCTTGACTGACTGGCTGAAGGACTAACTGACTGACTGAGTGACTGACTGACTGGACTGACTGACTGAGACTGAATGACTGAGTGCTTGACTGATTGACTGTCAGACTGACTGACTGACTTCGCAAAAGGGAAAAATAAAAAAAAAAGAATTATAAAATTAGAAAAAAATATTTGCATTTAAGATTTCCTTTCCGGCTGGGATTTGAACCCAGGGCGACACTCATGGAAGCCCAACGCTCTCGCCAATATACTATCGGATCTCTGTTGATCGGTGTCTTAATTATAATAAAAACAAAAAATGCACCTTAGTAATTATTGATCTAAAATCTTTGAAATCTAAAGGTCGAATGATTAAACTGACTCAGAATTTTCTTCCGTACATAAATAATCCATATTTGCAAAAGAAAGAAATTGAAAAAAAAAATCTTCAAATTAGAAGAGAAATATATACATGGAAGATTTTCGTTCCGGCCAGGACTCGAACCCAGTACCACGCGCTTGGAACCCAACGGTCTAGCCATTAGGCTATCGGAGCTCTGTCGATGGAAGTCTTAAATATAATAAAAACAAAAAATGCACCTTGGTAATTATTGATTCAAACACTTTGAAATTTACAGGTCGAATAATTAAACTGACTCAGAATTTTTCTCCCTACATAAATAATCAATATTCGCAAAAGAGAAAAATTTAAAAAAAAAGAAGAAGAAATTTCAAATTAGAAACTAAAAGTATACATTGAAGATTTTCGTTCAGGCTGGGACTCGAACCCAAGGCCACTCGCTTGGAAGCCTAACACTCTAGCCATTAGTCTATGGGAGCTCTGTCGGTGGGAGTTTTAAATATAATAAAAATAAAAAATGCACCTTGGTAATTGTTTATTTAAACACTTTGAAATCTTCGTGTCGAAAAATTAAACTGACTCAGAATTTTCTTCCCTACATAAATAATCAATAATTGCAAAGGAAAGAAATTGAAAAAAAAAAAGAATTTTCAAATTAGAAAAGAAATATATACATTGAAGATATTCGCTCCGGCTGGGACTCGAACCCAGGCCACTCGCTTGGAAGACCAGCGGTCTAGCCATTAGGCTATCGGAGTTCTGTCGAGCGGAGTCTTACTGCCTGACTGATACTGCCTGACTGACAGACTGACTCACTGACTGACTGATACTGACTGACTGACTCACTGACTGACCGAGACTGACTGACTAACTGCCTGACTGACTGAGACTGGACTGACTGACTGACTGACTGACTGACTGCTTGACTAACTGACTGACTGAGACTGACTGACTGACTGCTTGACTCTCTGACTGGCTATTGCACTGACTGACTGAATGACTAAATGACTGACTGACACTGACTGACTGACTGCTTGACTACCTGACTGACTGCTTGACTGACTAACTGACTGGACAGGACTGACCGACTGACTGACTGACAGACTGACTGAATAAGGATGACTGACAGACTGACTGAATAAGGCTGACTGACTGACTGACTGACAGACTGACTGAATAAGGCTGACCGACTGACTGACTGAATGACTGACTGACTGAGACTAAATGACTGACTGCTTGACTGACTGGCTGAAGGACTAACTGACTGACTGAGTGACTGACTGACTGGACTGACTGAGACTGAATGACTGAGTGCTTGACTGATTGACTGTCAGACTGACTGACTGACTTCGCAAAAGGGAAAAATAAAAAAAAAAGAATTATAACATTAGAAAAAAATATTTGCATTTAAGATTTCCTTTCCGGCCGGGACTCGAACCCAGTACCACGCGCTAGGAACCCAACGGTCTAGCCATTAGGCTATCGGAGCTCTGTCGATGGTAGTCTTAAATATAATAAAAACAAAAAATGCACCTTGGTAATTATTGATTCAAACACTTTGAAATTTACAGGTCGAATAATTAAACTGACTCAGAATTTTTCTCCCTACATAAATAATCAATATTCGCAAAAGAGAAAAATTAAAAAAAAAAAGAAGAAGAAATTTCAAATTAGAAACTAAAAGTATACATTGAAGATTTTCGTTCAGGCTGGGACTCGAACCCAGGGCCACTCGCTTGGAAGCCTAACACTCTAGCTATTAGTCTATGGGAGCTCTGTCGGTGGGAGTTTTAAATATAATAAAAACAAAAAATGCACCTTGGTAATTGTTTATTTAAACACTTTGAAATCTTCGTGTCGAAAAATTAAACTGACTCAGAATTTTCTTCCCTACATAAATAATCAATAATTGCAAAGGAAAGAAATTGAAAAAAAAAGAATTTTCAAATTAGAAAAGAAATATATACATTGAAGATATTCGCTCCGGCTGGGACTCGAACCCAGGCCACTCGCTTGGAAGACCAGCGGTCTAGCCATTAGGCTATCGGAGTTCTGTCGAGCGGAGTCTTACTGCCTGACTGATACTGCCTGACTGACAGACTGACTCACTGACTGACTGATACTGACTGACTGATACTGACTGACTGACTCACTGACTGACCGAGACTGACTGACTAACTGCCTGACTGACTGAGACTGGACTGACTGACTGACTGACTGACTGACTGACTGACTAACTGACTGACTGAGACTGACTGACTGCTTGACTCTCTGACTGGCTATTTCACTGACTGACTGAATGACTAAATGACTGACTGACACTGACTGACTGACTGCTTGACTACCTGACTGACTGCTTGACTGACTAACTGACTGGACAGGACTGACCGACTGACTGACTGACAGACTGACTGAATAAGGCTGACTGACTGACTGACTGACAGACTGACTGAATAAGGCTGACCGACTGACTGACTGCCTGACTGACTGACTGACTGAATGACTGACTGACTGACTGACCGAGACTGACTGACTGACTGACTGAGACTGGACTGGACTGACTGACTGACTGACTGACTGAGACTGACTGACTGCTTTAGTGACTAACTGACTGCACAGGACTGACCGACTGACTGACTGACTGACTGCCTGACTGACTGACTGACTGAATGACTGACTGACTGAGACTAAATGACTGACTGCTTGACTGACTGGCTGAAGGACTAACTGACTGACTGAGTGACTGGACTGACTGACTGAGAGTGAATGACTGAGTGCTTGACTGATTGACTGTCAGACTGACTGACTGACTTCGCAAAAGGGAAAAATAAAAAAAAAAGAATTATAAAATTAGAAAAAAATATTTGCATTTAAGATTTCCTTTCCGGCTGGGATTTGAACCCAGGGCGACACTCATGGACGCCCAACGCTCTCGCCAATATACTATCGGATCTCTGTTGATCGGTGTCTTAATTATAATAAAAACAAAAAATGCACCTTAGTAATTATTGATCTAAAATCTTTGAAATCTAAAGGTCGAATGATTAAACTGACTCAGAATTTTCTTCCGTACATAAATAATCCATATTTGCAAAAGAAAGAAATTGAAAAAAAAAAAGAATCTTCAAATTAGAAGAGAAATATATACATGGAAGATTTTCGTTCCGGCCGGGACTCGAACTCAGTACCACGCGCGTGGAACCCAACGGTCTAGCCATTAGGCTATCGGAGCTCTGTCGATGGAAGTCTTAAATATAATAAAAACAAAAAATGCACCTTGGTAATTATTGATTCAAACACTTTGAAATTTACAGGTCGAATAATTAAACTGACTCAGAATTTTTCTCCCTACATAAATAATCAATATTCGCAAAAGAGAAAAATTTAAAAAAAAAGAAGAAGAAATTTCAAATTAGAAACTAAAAGTATGAATTGAAGATTTTCGTTCAGGCTGGGACTCGAACCCAGGGCCACTCGCTTGGAAGCCTAACACTCTAGCCATTAGTCTATGGGAGCTCTGTCGGTGGGAGTTTTAAATATAATAAAAATAAAAAATGCACCTTGGTAATTGTTTATTTAAACACTTTGAAATCTTCGTGTCGAAAAATTAAACTGACTCAGAATTTTCTTCCCTACATAAATAATCAATAATTGCAAAGGAAAGAAATTGAAAAAAAAAAGAATTTTCAAATTAGAAAAGAAATATATACATTGAAGATATTCGCTCCGGCTGGGACTCGAACCCAGGCCACTCGCTTGGAAGACCAGCGGTCTAGCCATTAGGCTATCGGAGTTCTGTCGAGCGGAGTCTTACTGCCTGACTGATACTGCCTGACTGACAGACTGACTCACTGACTGACTGATACTGACTGACTGACTCACTGACTGACCGAGACTGACTGACTAACTGCCTGACTGACTGAGACTGGACTGACTGACTGACTGACTGACTGACTGCTTGACTAACTGACTGACTGAGACTGACTGACTGACTGCTTGACTCTCTGACTGGCTATTGCACTGACTGACTGAATGACTAAATGACTGACTGACACTGACTGACTGACTGCTTGACTACCTGACTGACTGCTTGACTGACTAACTGACTGGACAGGACTGACCGACTGACTGACTGACAGACTGACTGAATAAGGATGACTGACAGACTGACTGAATAAGGCTGACTGACTGACTGACTGACAGACTGACTGAATAAGGCTGACCGACTGACTGACTGAATGACTGACTGACTGAGACTAAATGACTGACTGCTTGACTGACTGGCTGAAGGACTAACTGACTGACTGAGTGACTGACTGACTGGACTGACTGAGACTGAATGACTGAGTGCTTGACTGATTGACTGTCAGACTGACTGACTGACTTCGCAAAAGGGAAAAATAAAAAAAAAAGAATTATAACATTAGAAAAAAATATTTGCATTTAAGATTTCCTTTCCGGCCGGGACTCGAACCCAGTACCACGCGCTAGGAACCCAACGGTCTAGCCATTAGGCTATCGGAGCTCTGTCGATGGTAGTCTTAAATATAATAAAAACAAAAAATGCACCTTGGTAATTATTGATTCAAACACTTTGAAATTTACAGGTCGAATAATTAAACTGACTCAGAATTTTTCTCCCTACATAAATAATCAATATTCGCAAAAGAGAAAAATTAAAAAAAAAAGAAGAAGAAATTTCAAATTAGAAACTAAAAGTATACATTGAAGATTTTCGTTCAGGCTGGGACTCGAACCCAGGGCCACTCGCTTGGAAGCCTAACACTCTAGCTATTAGTCTATGGGAGCTCTGTCGGTGGGAGTTTTAAATATAATAAAAACAAAAAATGCACCTTGGTAATTGTTTATTTAAACACTTTGAAATCTTCGTGTCGAAAAATTAAACTGACTCAGAATTTTCTTCCCTACATAAATAATCAATAATTGCAAAGGAAAGAAATTGAAAAAAAAAGAATTTTCAAATTAGAAAAGAAATATATACATTGAAGATATTCGCTCCGGCTGGGACTCGAACCCAGGCCACTCGCTTGGAAGACCAGCGGTCTAGCCATTAGGCTATCGGAGTTCTGTCGAGCGGAGTCTTACTGCCTGACTGATACTGCCTGACTGACAGACTGACTCACTGACTGACTGATACTGACTGACTGATACTGACTGACTGACTCACTGACTGACCGAGACTGACTGACTAACTGCCTGACTGACTGAGACTGGACTGACTGACTGACTGACTGACTGACTGACTGACTAACTGACTGACTGAGACTGACTGACTGACTGCTTGACTCTCTGACTGGCTATTTCACTGACTGACTGAATGACTAAATGACTGACTGACACTGACTGACTGACTGCTTGACTACCTGACTGACTGCTTGACTGACTAACTGACTGGACAGGACTGACCGACTGACTGACTGACAGACTGACTGAATAAGGCTGACTGACTGACTGACTGACAGACTGACTGAATAAGGCTGACCGACTGACTGACTGCCTGACTGACTGACTGACTGAATGACTGACTGACTGACTGACCGAGACTGACTGACTGACTGACTGAGACTGGACTGGACTGACTGACTGACTGACTGACTGAGACTGACTGACTGCTTTAGTGACTAACTGACTGCACAGGACTGACCGACTGACTGACTGACTGACTGCCTGACTGACTGACTGACTGAATGACTGACTGACTGAGACTAAATGACTGACTGCTTGACTGACTGGCTGAAGGACTAACTGACTGACTGAGTGACTGGACTGACTGACTGAGAGTGAATGACTGAGTGCTTGACTGATTGACTGTCAGACTGACTGACTGACTTCGCAAAAGGGAAAAATAAAAAAAAAAAGAATTATAAAATTAGAAAAAAATATTTGCATTTAAGATTTCCTTTCCGGCTGGGATTTGAACCCAGGGCGACACTCATGGACGCCCAACGCTCTCGCCAATATACTATCGGATCTCTGTTGATCGGTGTCTTAATTATAATAAAAACAAAAAATGCACCTTAGTAATTATTGATCTAAAATCTTTGAAATCTAAAGGTCGAATGATTAAACTGACTCAGAATTTTCTTCCGTACATAAATAATCCATATTTGCAAAAGAAAGAAATTGAAAAAAAAAAGAATCTTCAAATTAGAAGAGAAATATATACATGGAAGATTTTCGTTCCGGCCGGGACTCGAACTCAGTACCACGCGCGTGGAACCCAACGGTCTAGCCATTAGGCTATCGGAGCTCTGTCGATGGAAGTCTTAAATATAATAAAAACAAAAAATGCACCTTGGTAATTATTGATTCAAACACTTTGAAATTTACAGGTCGAATAATTAAACTGACTCAGAATTTTTCTCCCTACATAAATAATCAATATTCGCAAAAGAGAAAAATTAAAAAAAAAAGAAGAAGAAATTTCAAATTAGAAACTAAAAGTATACATTGAAGATTTTCGTTCAGGCTGGGACTCGAACCCAGGGCCACTCGCTTGGAAGCCTAACACTCAAGCCATTAGTCTATGGGAGCTCTGTCGGTGGGAGTTTTAAATATAATAAAAACAAAAAATGCACCTTGGTAATTGTTTATTTAAACACTTTGAAATCTTCGTGTCGAAAAATTAAACTGACTCAGAATTTTCTTCCCTACATAAATAATCAATAATTGCAAAGGAAAGAAATTGAAAAAAAAAAGAATTTTCAAATTAGAAAAGAAATATATACATTGAAGATATTCGCTCCGGCTGGGACTCGAACCCAGGCCACTCGCTTGGAAGACCAGCGGTCTAGCCATTAGGCTATCGGAGTTCTGTCGAGCGGAGTCTTACTGCCTGACTGATACTGCCTGACTGACAAACTGACTCACTGACTGACTGATACTGACTGACTGACTCACTGACTGACCGAGACTGACTGACTAACTGCCTGACTGACTGAGACTGGACTGACTGACTGACTGACTGACTGACTGACTAACTGACTGACTGAGACTGACTGACTGACTGCTTGACTCTCTGACTGGCTATTTCACTGACTGACTGAATGACTAAATGACTGACTGACACTGACTGACTGACTGCTTGACTACCTGACTGACTGCTTGACTGACTAACTGACTGGACAGGACTGACCGACTGACTGACTGACAGACTGACTGAATAAGGATGACTGACAGACTGACTGAATAAGGCTGACTGACTGACTGACTGACAGACTGACTGAATAAGGCTGACCGACTGACTGACTGCCTGACAGACTGACTGACTGACTGACTGACCGAGACTGACTGAATGACTGACTGAGACTGGACTGGACTGACTGACTGACTGACTGACTGCTTTAGTGACTAACTGACTGCACAGGACTGACCGACTGACTGACTGACTGACTGACTGACTGACTGGCTGAATGACTGAGTGACTGAGACTAAATGACTGACTGCTTGACTGACTGGACTGACTGACTGAGACTGAATGACTGAGTGCTTGACTGATTGACTGTCAGACTGACTGACTGACTTCGCACAAGGGAAAAATAAAAAAAAAAAGAATTATAAAATTAGAAAAAAATATTTGCATTTAAGATTTCCTTTCCGGCTGGGATTTGAACCCAGGGCGACACTCATGGAAGCCCAACGCTCTCGCCAATATACTATCGGATCTCTGTTGATCGGTGTCTTAATTATAATAAAAACAAAAAATGCACCTTAGTAATTATTGATCTAAAATCTTTGAAATCTAAAGGTCGAATGATTAAACTGACTCAGAATTTTCTTCCGTACATAAATAATCCATATTTGCAAAAGAAAGAAATTGAAAAAAAAAGAATCTTCAAATTAGAAGAGAAATATATACATGGAAGATTTTCGTTCCGGCCGGGACTCGAACCCAGTACCACGCGCTTGGAACCCAACGGTCTAGCCATTAGGCTATCGGAGCTCTGTCGATGGAAGTCTTAAATATAATAAAAACAAAAAATGCACCTTGGTAATTATTGATTCAAACACTTTGAAATTTACAGGTCGAATAATTAAACTGACTCAGAATTTTTCTCCCTACATAAATAATCAATATTCGCAAAAGAGAAAAATTAAAAAAAAAAAGAAGAAGAAATTTCAAATTAGAAACTAAAAGTATACATTGAAGATTTTCGTTCAGGCTGGGACTCGAACCCAGGGCCACTCGCTTGGAAGCCTAACACTCTAGCCATTAGTCTATGGGAGCTCTGTCGGTGGGAGTTTTAAATATAATAAAAACAAAAAATGCACCTTGGTAATTGTTTATTTAAACACTTTGAAATCTTCGTGTCGAAAAATTAAACTGACTCAGAATTTTCTTCCCTACATAAATAATCAATAATTGCAAAGGAAAGAAATGGAAAAAAAAAGAATTTTCAAATTAGAAAAGAAATATATACATTGAAGATATTCGCTCCGGCTGGGACTCGAACCCAGGCCACTCGCTTGGAAGACCAGCGGTCTAGCCATTAGGCTATCGGAGTTCTGTCGAGCGGAGTCTTACTGCCTGACTGATACTGCCTGACTGACAGACTGACTCACTGACTGAATGATACTGACTGACTGACTCACTGACTGACCGAGACTGACTGACTAACTGCCTGACTGACTGAGACTGGACTGACTGACTGACTGACTGACTGACTGACTAACTGACTGACTGAGACTGACTGACTGACTGCTTGACTCTCTGACTGGCTATTTCACTGACTGACTGAATGACTAAATGACTGACTGACACTGACTGACTGACTGCTTGACTACCTGACTACCTGCTTGACTGACTAACTGACTGGACAGGACTGACCGACTGACTGACTGACAGACTGACTGAATAAGGATGACTGACAGACTGACTGAATAAGGCTGACTGACTGACTGACTGACAGACTGACTGAATAAGGCTGACCGACTGACTGACTGCCTGACTGACTGACTGACTGACCGAGACTGACTGACTGACTGACTGAGACTGGACTGTACTGACTGACTGACTGACTGACTGAGACTGACTGACTGCTTTAATGACTAACTGACTGCACAGGACTGACCGACTGACTGACTGACTGACTGCCTGACTGACTGACTGAATGACTGACTGACTGAGACTAAATGACTGACTGCTTGACTGACTGGCTGAAGGACTAACTGACTGACTGAGTGACTGACTGACTGGACTGACTGACTGAGACTGAATGACTGAGTGCTTGACTGATTGACTGTCAGACTGACTGACTGACTTCGCAAAAGGGAAAAATAAAAAAAAAAGAATTATAAAATTAGAAAAAATATTTGCATTTAAGATTTCCTTTCCGGCTGGGATTTGAACCCAGGGCGACACGCATGGAAGCCCAACGCTCTCGCCAATATACTATCGGATCTCTGTTGGTCGGTGTCTTAATTATAATAAAAACAAAAAATGCACCTTAGAAATTATTGATCTAAAATCTTTGAAATCTAAAGGTCGAATGGTTAAACTGACTCAGAATTTTCTTCTGTACATAAATAATCCATATTTGCAAAAGAAAGAAATTGAAAAAAAAAGAATCTTCCAATTAGAAGAGAAATATATACAATGAAGATTTTCGTCCCGGCCGGGACTCGAACCCAGTACCACGCGCTTGGAACCCAACGGTCTAGCCATTAGGCTATCGGAGCTCTGTCGCTTGAAGTCTTAAATATAATAAAAAAAAATGCACCTTTTTAATTATTGATTCAAACACTTTGAAATCTACAGGTCAAATTATTAAACTGACTCAGAATTTTTCTCCCTACATAAATAATCAATATTCGCAAAAGAAATTGAAAAAAAAAAATAAAATTCGAAAAGAGATATATACATTGAAGATATTCGTTCCGGCTGGGACTCGAACCCAGGGCCACTCGATTGGAAGCCCACCACTCTAGCCATTAGTCTAGCAGAGCTCTAACGGTCGGAGTTTTAAATATAATAAAATCAAAAAATGCACCTTGGTAATTATTGATCTAAAATCTTTGAAATCTAAAGGTCGAATGATTAAACTGACTCAGAATTTTCTTCCGTACATAAATAATCGATATTTGCAAAAGAAAGAAAATGAAAAAAAAAAGAATTTTCAAATTAGAAAAGAAATATATACATTGAAGATTTTCGTTCCAGCCGGGACTCGAACCCAGTACCACGCGCTTGGAACCCAACGGTCTCGCCATTAGGCTATCGGAGCTCTGTCGATTGAAGTCTTAAATATAATAAAAACAAAAATCGCACCTTTTTAATTATTGATTCAAACACTTTGAAATCTACAGGTCGAATAATTAAACTCACTCAGAATTTTTCTCCCTACATAAATAATCAATATTCGCAAAAGAGAAAAATTAAAAAAAAAAAAGAAGAAGAATTTTCAAATTAGAAACTAAAAATATAAATTGACGATTTTCGCGCAGGCTGGGACTCGAACCCAGGGCCACTCGTTTGGAAACCCATAACTCTAGCCATTAGTCTAGCAGAGCTCTGACGGTCGGAGTTTTAAATATAATAAAATCAAAAAATGCACCTTGGTAATTATTTATCTAAACACTTTGAATTCTGCGTTTCGAAAAATTAAACTGACTCAGAATTTTCTTCATTACATAAATAATCAATATTTGCAAAAGAAAAAAATTGAAAAAAAAAGAGAATTTTCAAATTGGAAAAGAAATATATACATTGAAGATATTCGTTCCGGCTGGGACTCGAACCCAGGCCATTCGCTTGGAAGACCAACGGTCTAGCCATTAGCTATCGGAGTTCTGTCGGTCGGAGCCTTACTGCCTGACTGAGACTGCCTGACTGACAGACTGACTGAATGACTAACTGATACTGACTGACTGACTGATACTGATTGACTGACTGACTCACTGATTGACCGAGACTGACTGACTGACCGAGACTGACTGACTGACTGCCTGACTGACTGAGACTGGACTGGACTGACTGACTGACTGACTGAGACTACATGACTGACTGCTTGACTGACTGGCTGAATGACTAACTGACTGACTGATTGGACTGACTGACCGTCTGACTGAGACTGAATGACTGACTGCTTGACTGACTGACTGGTCTGGACTGACCGACTGACAGACTGACTGACTGACTGAGACTGACTGACTGAATGACTAACTGACTGACTGACTGACAGAATGACTGAATGAGGCTGAGTGACTGACTGCCTGACTGACTGACTGATTGAATGACAAGCTGACTGAGACTAAGTGACTAAATTGCTTGACTGACTGACTGAAAGACTAACTGACTGACTGAGACTGACTGACTGACTGCCTGACTGACTGAGTGACTGACTGACTGGACTGACTGACTGACTGACTGAGACTGAATGACTGACTGCCCAACTGACTGAGTGACTGAATGACTAACTGACTGATTGACTGCTTAAGTGACTGACAGACTGACTGCTTGAATGACAGATTGGACTGGACTGACCGACTGACAGACTGACTGGCTGACAGAGACTGACTGATTGACTGTCGGACTGACTGACTGACTTTGCAAAAGGGAAAAATAAAAAAAATATCAAATTAGAAAAAAATACATGTATTTAAGATTTTCTTTCCGGCTGGGATTCGAACCCAGGGCCACACGCATGGAAGCCCAACGCTCTCGCCACCGGACTATCGGATCTCGGATGGCCGGTGTCTTAATTATAATAAAAACAAAAAATGCACCTTGGTAATTATTGATCTAAAATCTTTGAAATCTAAAGGTCGAATGGTTAAACTGACTCAGAATTTTCTTCCGTACATAAATAATCCATATTTGCAAAAGAAAGAAATTGAAAAAAAAAGAATCTTCAAATTAGAAGAGAAATATATACAATGAAGATTTTCGTCCCGGCCGGGACTCGAACCCAGTACCACGCGCTTGGAACCCAACGGTCTAGCCATTAGGCTATCGGAGCTCTGTCGATGGAAGTCTTAAATATAATAAAAACAAAAAATGCACCTTGGTAATTATTGATTCAAACACTTTGAAATTTACAGGTCGAATAATTAAACTGACTCAGAATTTTTCTCCCTACATAAATAATCAATATTCGCAAAAGAGAAAAATTAAAAAAAAAAGAAGAAGAAATTTCAAATTAGAAACTAAAAGTATACATTGAAGATTTTCGTTCAGGCTGGGACTCGAACCCAGGGCCACTCGCTTGGAAGCCTAACACTCTAGCCATTAGTCTATGGGAGCTCTGTCGGTGGGAGTTTTAAATATAATAAAAACAAAAAATGCACCTTGGTAATTGTTTATTTAAACACTTTGAAATCTTCGTGTCGAAAAATTAAACTGACTCAGAATTTTCTTCCCTACATAAATAATCAATAATTGCAAAGGAAAGAAATGGAAAAAAAAAGAATTTTCAAATTAGAAAAGAAATATATACATTGAAGATATTCGCTCCGGCTGGGACTCGAACCCAGGCCACTCGCTTGGAAGACCAGCGGTCTAGCCATTAGGCTATCGGAGTTCTGTCGAGCGGAGTCTTACTGCCTGACTGATACTGCCTGACTGACAGACTGACTCACTGACTGAATGATACTGACTGACTGACTCACTGACTGACCGAGACTGACTGACTAACTGCCTGACTGACTGAGACTGGACTGACTGACTGACTGACTGACTGACTGACTAACTGACTGACTGAGACTGACTGACTGACTGCTTGACTCTCTGACTGGCTATTTCACTGACTGACTGAATGACTAAATGACTGACTGACACTGACTGACTGACTGCTTGACTACCTGACTACCTGCTTGACTGACTAACTGACTGGACAGGACTGACCGACTGACTGACTGACAGACTGACTGAATAAGGATGACTGACAGACTGACTGAATAAGGCTGACTGACTGACTGACTGACAGACTGACTGAATAAGGCTGACCGACTGACTGACTGCCTGACTGACTGACTGACTGACCGAGACTGACTGACTGACTGACTGAGACTGGACTGTACTGACTGACTGACTGACTGACTGAGACTGACTGACTGCTTTAATGACTAACTGACTGCACAGGACTGACCGACTGACTGACTGACTGACTGCCTGACTGACTGACTGAATGACTGACTGACTGAGACTAAATGACTGACTGCTTGACTGACTGGCTGAAGGACTAACTGACTGACTGAGTGACTGACTGACTGGACTGACTGACTGAGACTGAATGACTGAGTGCTTGACTGATTGACTGTCAGACTGACTGACTGACTTCGCAAAAGGGAAAAATAAAAAAAAAAGAATTATAAAATTAGAAAAAATATTTGCATTTAAGATTTCCTTTCCGGCTGGGATTTGAACCCAGGGCGACACGCATGGAAGCCCAACGCTCTCGCCAATATACTATCGGATCTCTGTTGGTCGGTGTCTTAATTATAATAAAAACAAAAAATGCACCTTAGAAATTATTGATCTAAAATCTTTGAAATCTAAAGGTCGAATGGTTAAACTGACTCAGAATTTTCTTCCGTACATAAATAATCCATATTTGCAAAAGAAAGAAATTGAAAAAAAAAGAATCTTCCAATTAGAAGAGAAATATATACAATGAAGATTTTCGTCCCGGCCGGGACTCGAACCCAGTACCACGCGCTTGGAACCCAACGGTCTAGCCATTAGGCTATCGGAGCTCTGTCGCTTGAAGTCTTAAATATAATAAAAAAAAATGCACCTTTTTAATTATTGATTCAAACACTTTGAAATCTACAGGTCAAATTATTAAACTGACTCAGAATTTTTCTCCCTACATAAATAATCAATATTCGCAAAAGAAATTGAAAAAAAAAAAATAAAATTCGAAAAGAGATATATACATTGAAGATATTCGTTCCGGCTGGGACTCGAACCCAGGGCCACTCGATTGGAAGCCCACCACTCTAGCCATTAGTCTAGCAGAGCTCTAACGGTCGGAGTTTTAAATATAATAAAATCAAAAAATGCACCTTGGTAATTATTGATCTAAAATCTTTGAAATCTAAAGGTCGAATGATTAAACTGACTCAGAATTTTCTTCCGTACATAAATAATCGATATTTGCAAAAGAAAGAAAATGAAAAAAAAAAGAATTTTCAAATTAGAAAAGAAATATATACATTGAAGATTTTCGTTCCAGCCGGGACTCGAACCCAGTACCACGCGCTTGTAACCCAACGGTCTCGCCATTAGGCTATCGGAGCTCTGTCGATTGAAGTCTTAAATATAATAAAAACAAAAATCGCACCTTTTTAGTTATTGATTCAAACACTTTGAAATCTACAGGTCGAATAATTAAACTCACTCAGAATTTTTCTCCCTACATAAATAATCAATATTCGCAAAAGAGAAGAATTAAAAAAAAAAAAGAAGAAGAATTTTCAAATTAGAAACTAAAAATATAAATTGACGATTTTCGCGCAGGCTGGGACTCGAACCCAGGGCCACTCGTTTGGAAACCCATAACTCTAGCCATTAGTCTAGCAGAGCTCTGACGGTCGGAGTTTTAAATATAATAAAATCAAAAAATGCACCTTGGTAATTCTTTATCTAAACACTTTGAATTCTGCGTTTCAAAAAATTAAACTGACTCAGAATTTTCTTCATTACATAAATAATCAATATTTGCAAAAGAAAAAAATTGAAAAAAAAAGAGAATTTTCAAATTGGAAAAGAAATATATACATTGAAGATATTCGTTCCGGCTGGGACTCGAACCCAGGCCATTCGCTTGGAAGACCAACGGTCTAGCCATTAGCTATCGGAGTTCTGTCGGTCGGAGCCTTACTGCCTGACTGAGACTGCCTGACTGACAGACTGACTGAATGACTAACTGATACTGACTGACTGACTGATACTGATTGACTGACTGACTCACTGATTGACCGAGACTGACTGACTGACCGAGACTGACTGACTGACTGCCTGACTGACTGAGACTGGACTGGACTGACTGACTGACTGACTGAGACTACATGACTGACTGCTTGACTGACTGGCTGAATGACTAACTGACTGACTGATTGGACTGACTGACCGTCTGACTGAGACTGAATGACTGACTGCTTGACTGACTGACTGGTCTGGACTGACCGACTGACAGACTGACTGACTGACTGAGACTGACTGACTGAATGACTAACTGACTGACTGACTGACAGAATGACTGAATGAGGCTGAGTGACTGACTGCCTGACTGACTGACTGATTGAATGACAAGCTGACTGAGACTAAGTGACTAAATTGCTTGACTGACTGACTGAAAGACTAACTGACTGACTGAGACTGACTGACTGACTGCCTGACTGACTGAGTGACTGACTGACTGGACTGACTGACTGACTGACTGAGACTGAATGACTGACTGCCCAACTGACTGAGTGACTGAATGACTAACTGACTGATTGACTGCTTAAGTGACTGACAGACTGACTGCTTGAATGACAGATTGGACTGGACTGACCGACTGACAGACTGACTGGCTGACAGAGACTGACTGATTGACTGTCGGACTGACTGACTGACTTTGCAAAAGGGAAAAATAAAAAAAATATCAAATTAGAAAAAAATACATGTATTTAAGATTTTCTTTCCGGCTGGGATTCGAACCCAGGGCCACACGCATGGAAGCCCAACGCTCTCGCCACCGGACTATCGGATCTCGGATGGCCGGTGTCTTAATTATAATAAAAACAAAAAATGCACCTTGGTAATTATTGATCTAAAATCTTTGAAATCTAAAGGTCGAATGGTTAAACTGACTCAGAATTTTCTTCCGTACATAAATAATCCATATTTGCAAAAGAAAGAAATTGAAAAAAAAAGAATCTTCAAATTAGAAGAGAAATATATACAATGAAGATTTTCGTCCCGGCCGGGACTCGAACCCAGTACCACGCGCTTGGAACCCAACGGTCTAGCCATTAGGCTATCGGAGCTCTGTCGCTTGAAGTCTTAAATATAATAAAAAAAAATGCACCTTTTTAATTATTGATTCAAACACTTTGAAATCTACAGGTCAAATTATTAAACTGACTCAGAATTTTTCTCCCTACATAAATAATCAATATTCGCAAAAGAAATTGAAAAAAAAAAAATAAAATTCGAAAAGAGATATATACATTGAAGATATTCGTTCCGGCTGGGACTCGAACCCAGGGCCACTCGATTGGAAGCCCACCACTCTAGCCATTAGTCTAGCAGAGCTCTAACGGTCGGAGTTTTAAATATAATAAAATCAAAAAATGCACCTTGGTAATTATTGATCTAAAATCTTTGAAATCTAAAGGTCGAATGATTAAACTGACTCAGAATTTTCTTCCGTACATAAATAATCGATATTTGCAAAAGAAAGAAAATGAAAAAAAAAAGAATTTTCAAATTAGAAAAGAAATATATACATTGAAGATTTTCGTTCCAGCCGGGACTCGAACCCAGTACCACGCGCTTGGAACCCAACGGTCTCGCCATTAGGCTATCGGAGCTCTGTCGATTGAAGTCTTAAATATAATAAAAACAAAAATCGCACCTTTTTAATTATTGATTCAAACACTTTGAAATCTACAAGTCGAATAATTAAACTCACTCAGAATTTTTCTCCCTACATAAATAATCAATATTCGCAAAAGAGAAAAATTAAAAAAAAAAAAGAAGAAGAATTTTCAAATTAGAAACTAAAAATACAAATTGACGATTTTCGCGCAGGCTGGGACTCGAACCCAGGGCCACTCGTTTGGAAACCCATAACTCTAGCCATTAGTCTAGCAGAGCTCTGACGGTCGGAGTTTTAAATATAATAAAATCAAAAAATGCACCTTGGTAATTATTTATCTAAACACTTTGAATTCTGCGTTTCGAAAAATTAAACTGACTCAGAATTTTCTTCATTACATAAATAATCAATATTTGCAAAAGAAAAAAATTGAAAAAAAAAGAGAATTTTCAAATTGGAAAAGAAATATATACATTGAAGATATTCGTTCCGGCTGGGACTCGAACCCAGGCCATTCGCTTGGAAGACCAACGGTCTAGCCATTAGCTATCGGAGTTCTGTCGGTCGGAGCCTTACTGCCTGACTGAGACTGCCTGACTGACAGACTGACTGAATGACTAACTGATACTGACTGACTGACTGATACTGATTGACTGACTGACTCACTGATTGACCGAGACTGACTGACTGACCGAGACTGACTGACTGACTGCCTGACTGACTGAGACTGGACTGGACTGACTGACTGACTGACTGAGACTAAATGACTGACTGCTTGACTGACTGGCTGAATGACTAACTGACTGACTGAGACTGACTGACTGACTGCCTAACTGACTGAGTGACTGACTGATTGGACTGACTGACCGTCTGACTGAGACTGAATGACTGACTGCTTGACTGACTGACTGGTCTGGACTGACCGACTGACAGACTGACTGACTGACTGAGACTGACTGACTGAATGACTAACTGAATGACTAACTGAAAGACTGACTGACAGAATGACTGAATGAGGCTGAGTGACTGACTGCCTGACTGACTGACTGATTGAATGACTAGCTGACTGAGACTAAGTGACTAAATTGCTTGACTGACTGACTGAATGACTAACTGACAGACTGAGACTGACTGACTGACTGCCTGACTGACTGAGTGACTGACTGACTGGACTGACTGACTGACTGACTGAGACTGAATGACTGACTGCCCAACTGACTGAGTGACTGAATGACTAACTGACTGATTGACTGCTTAAGTGACTGACAGACTGACTGCTTGACTGACAGACTGGACTGGACTGACCGACTGACAGACTGACTGGCTGACAGAGACTGACTGATTGACTGTCGGACTGACTGACTGACTTCGCAAAAGGGAAAAATAAAAAAAAATTATCAAATTAGAAAAAAATACATGTATTTAAGATTTTCGTTCCGGCCGGGACTCGAACCCAGTACCACGCGCTTGGAACCCAACGGTCTAGCCATTAGGCTATCGGAGCTCTGTTGATGGAAGTCTTAAATATAATAAAAACAAAAAATGCACCTTGGTAATTATTGATTCAAACACTTTGAAATTTACAGGTCGAATAATTAAACTGACTCAGAATTTTTCTCCCTACATAAATAATCAATATTCGCAAAAGAGAAAAAATAAAAAAAAAAGAAGAAGAATTTTCAAATTAGAAACTAAAAATATAAATTGACGATTTTCGCGCAGGCTGGGACTCGAACCCAGGGCCACTCGTTTGGAAACCCACCACTCTAGCCATTAGTCTAGCAGAGCTCTGACGGTCGGAGTTTTAAATATAATAAAATCAAAAAATGCACCTTGGTAATTATTTATCTAAACACTTTGAATTCTGCGTTTCGAAAAATTAAACTGACTCAGAATTTTCTTCATTACATAAATAATCAATATTTGCAAAAGAAAAAAATTGAAAAAAAAAGAGAATTTTCAAATTGGAAAAGAAATATATACATTGAAGATATTCGTTCCGGCTGGGACTCGAACCCAGGCCATTCGCTTGGAAGACCAACGGTCTAGCCATTAGCTATCGGAGTTCTGTCGGTCGGAGCCTTACTGCCTGACTGAGACTGCCTGACTGACAGACTGACTGAATGACTAACTGATACTGACTGACTGACTGATACTGATTGACTGACTGACTCACTGATTGACCGAGACTGACTGACTGACCGAGACTGACTGACTGACTGCCTGACTGACTGAGACTGGACTGGACTGACTGACTGACTGACTGAGACTAAATGACTAACTGCTTGACTGACTGGCTGAATGACTAACTGACTGACTGATTGGACTGACTGACCGTCTGACTGAGACTGAATGACTGACTGCTTGACTGACTGACTGGTCTGGACTGACCGACTGACAGACTGACTGACTGACTGAGACTGACTGACTGAATGACTAAATGACTGACTGACTGACAGAATGACTGAATGAGGCTGAGTGACTGACTGCCTGACTGACTGACTGATTGAATGACAAGCTGACTGAGACTAAGTGACTAAATTGCTTGACTGACTGACTGAAAGACTAACTGACTGACTGAGACTGACTGACTGACTGCCTGACTGACTGAGTGACTGACTGACTGGACTGACTGACTGGACTGACTGACTGACTGACTGAGACTGAATGACTGACTGCCCAACTGACTGAGTGACTGAATGACTAACTGACTGATTGACTGCTTAAGTGACTGACAGACTGACTGCTTGAATGACAGACTGGACTGGACTGACCGACTGACAGACTGACTGGCTGACAGAGACTGACTGATTGACTGTCGGACTGACTGACTGACTTTGCAAAAGGGAAAAATAAAAAAAAATATCAAATTAGAAAAAAATACATGTATTTAAGATTTTCTTTCCGGCTGGGATTCGAACCCAGGGCCACACGCATGGAAGCCCAACGCTCTCGCCACCGGACTATCGGATCTCGAATGGCCGGTGTCTTAATTATAATAAAAACAAAAAATGCACCTTGGTAATTATTGATCTAAAATCTTTGAAATCTAAAGGTCGAATGATTAAACTGACTCAGAATTTTCTTCCGTACATAAATAATCGATATTTGCAAAAGAAAGAAAATGAAAAAAAAAAAGAATTTTCAAATTAGAAAAGAAATATATACATTAAAGATTTTCGTTCCGTCCGGGACTCGAACCCAGTACCACGCGCTTGGAACCCAACGGTCTAGCCATTAGGCTATCGGAGCTCTGCCGATGGAAGTCTAAAATATAATAAAAACAAAAAATGCACCTTGGTAATTATTGATTCAAACACTTTGAAATTTACAGGTCGAATAATTAAACTGACTCAGAATTTTTTTTCCCTGCATAAATAATCAATATTCGCAAAAGAGAAAAATTTAAAAAAAAAAGAAGAAGAATTTACAAATTAGAAACTAAAAGTATACATTGAAGATTTTCGATCAGGCTGGGACACGAACCCAGGGCCACTCGCTTGGAAGCCTAACACTCTAGCCATTAGTGTATGGGAGCTCTGTCGGTGGGAGTTTTAAATATAATAAAAACAAAAAATGCACCTTGGTAATTGTTTATTTAAACACTTTGAAATCTTCGTGTCGAAAAATTAAACTGACTCAGAATTTTCTTCCCTACATAAATAATCAATAATTGCAAAGGAAAGAAATTGAAAAAAAAAGAATTTTCAAATTAGAAAAGAAATATATACATTGAAGATATTCGCTCCGGCTGGGACTCGAACCCAGGCCACTCGCTTGGAAGACCAGCGGTCTAGCCATTAGGCTATCGGAGTTCTGTCGAGCGGAGTCTTACTGCCTGACTGAGACTGCCTGACTGACAGACTGACTCACTGACTGACTGATACTGACTGACTGGACTGACTGACTGACTCACTGACTGACCGAGACTGACTGACTGACTCACTGACTGACCGAGACTGACTGACTAACTGCCTGACTGACTGAGACTGGACTAACTGCCTGACTGACTGAGACTGGACTGACTGACTGACTGACTGACTGACTGACTGAGACTGACTGACTGACTGCTTGACTCTCTGACTGACTATTTCACTGACTGACTGAATGACTGACTGACTGCTTGACTACCTGACTGACTGCTTGACTGACTAACTGACTGGACAGGACTGACCGACTGACTGACTGACAGACTGACTGAATAAGGATGACTAAAAGACTGACTGAATAAGGCTGACTGACTGACTGACTGACAGACTGACTGAATAAGGCTGACCGACTGACTGACTGCCTGACTGACTGACTGACTGAATGACTGACTGACTGACTGACCGAGACTGACTGACTGACTGACTGAGACTGGACTGGACTGACTGACTGACTGACTGACTGAGACTGACTGACTGCTTTAGTGACTAACTGACTGCACAGGACTGACCGACTGACTGGACTGACTGACTGAGACTGAATGACTGAGTGCTTGACTAATTGACTGTCAGAGTGACTGACTGACTTCGCAAAAGGGAAAAATAAAAAAAAAAGAATTATAAATTTAGAAAAAAATATTTGCATTTAAGATTTGCTTTCCGGCTGGGATTTGAACCCAGGGCGACACGCATGGAAGCCCAACGCTCTCGCCAATATACGATCGGATCTCTGTTGGTCGGTGTCTTAATTATAATAAAAACAAAAAATGCACCTTAGTAATTATTGATCTAAAATCTTTGAAATCTAAAGGTCGAATGATTAAACTGACTCAGAATTTTCTTCCGTACATAAATAATCCATATTTGCAAAAGAAAGAAATTGAAAAAAAAAAAGAATCTTCAAATTAGAATAGAAATATATACATTGAAGATTTTCGTTCCGGCCGGGACTCGAACCCAGTACCACGCGCTTGGAACCCAACGGTCTAGCCATTAGGCTATCGGAGCTCTGTCGATTGAAGTCTTAAATATAATAAAAAAAAATGCACCTTTTTAATTATTGATTCAAACACTTTGAAATCTACAGGTCAAATTATTAAACTGACTCAGAATTTTTCTCCCTACATAAATAATCAATATTCGCAAAAGAAATTGAAAAAAAAATAAAATTCGATAAGAAATATATACATTGAAGATATTCGTTCCGGCTGGGACTCGAACCCAGGGCCACTCGCTTGGAAACCCACCACTCTAGCCATTAGTCTAGCAGAGCTCTGACGGTCGGAGTTTTAAATATAATAAAATCAAAAAATGCACCTTGGTAATTATTTGTCTAAACACTTTGAATTCTGCGTTTCGAAAAATTAAACTGACTCAGAATTTTCTTCCCTACATAAATAATCAATATTTGCAAAAGAAAAAAATTGAAAAAAAAAGAGAATTTTCAAATTGGAAAAGAAATATATACATTGAAGATATTCGTTCCGGCTGGGACTCGAACCCAGGCCATTCGCTTGGAAGACCAACGGTCTAGCCATTAGCTATCGGAGTTCTGTCGGTCGGAGCCTTACTGCCTGACTGAGACTGCCTGACTGACAGACTGACTGAATGACTAACTGATACTGACTGACTGACTGATACTGATTGACTGACTGACTCACTGATTGACCGAGACTGACTGACTGACCGAGACTGACTGACTGACTGCCTGACTGACTGAGACTGGACTGGACTGACTGACTGACTGACTGAGACTAAATGACTGACTGCTTGACTGACTGGCTGAATGACTAACTGACTGACTGAGACTGACTGACTGACTGCCTAACTGACTGAGTGACTGACTGATTGGACTGACTGACCGTCTGACTGAGACTGAATGACTGACTGCTTGACTGACTGACTGGTCTGGACTGACCGACTGACAGACTGACTGACTGACTGAGACTGACTGACTGAATGACTAACTGAATGACTAACTGAAAGACTGACTGACAGAATGACTGAATGAGGCTGAGTGACTGACTGCCTGACTGACTGACTGATTGAATGACTAGCTGACTGAGACTAAGTGACTAAATTGCTTGACTGACTGACTGAATGACTAACTGACTGACTGAGACTGACTGACTGACTGCCTGACTGACTGAGTGACTGACTGACTGGACTGACTGACTGACTGACTGAGACTGAATGACTGACTGCCCAACTGACTGAGTGACTGAATGACTAACTGACTGATTGACTGCTTAAGTGACTGACAGACTGACTGCTTGACTGACAGACTGGACTGGACTGACCGACTGACAGACTGACTGGCTGACAGAGACTGACTGATTGACTGTCGGACTGACTGACTGACTTCGCAAAAGGGAAAAATAAAAAAAAAATTATCAAATTAGAAAAAAATACATGTATTTAAGATTTTCGTTCCGGCCGGGACTCGAACCCAGTACCACGCGCTTGGAACCCAACGGTCTAGCCATTAGGCTATCGGAGCTCTGCCGATGGAAGTCTAAAATATAATAAAAACAAAAAATGCACCTTGGTAATTATTGATTCAAACACTTTGAAATTTACAGGTCGAATAATTAAACTGACTCAGAATTTTTTTTCCCTGCATAAATAATCAATATTCGCAAAAGAGAAAAATTTAAAAAAAAAAGAAGAAGAATTTACAAATTAGAAACTAAAAGTATACATTGAAGATTTTCGATCAGGCTGGGACACGAACCCAGGGCCACTCGCTTGGAAGCCTAACACTCTAGCCATTAGTGTATGGGAGCTCTGTCGGTGGGAGTTTTAAATATAATAAAAACAAAAAATGCACCTTGGTAATTGTTTATTTAAACACTTTGAAATCTTCGTGTCGAAAAATTAAACTGACTCAGAATTTTCTTCCCTACATAAATAATCAATAATTGCAAAGGAAAGAAATTGAAAAAAAAAGAATTTTCAAATTAGAAAAGAAATATATACATTGAAGATATTCGCTCCGGCTGGGACTCGAACCCAGGCCACTCGCTTGGAAGACCAGCGGTCTAGCCATTAGGCTATCGGAGTTCTGTCGAGCGGAGTCTTACTGCCTGACTGAGACTGCCTGACTGACAGACTGACTCACTGACTGACTGATACTGACTGACTGGACTGACTGACTGACTCACTGACTGACCGAGACTGACTGACTGACTCACTGACTGACCGAGACTGACTGACTAACTGCCTGACTGACTGAGACTGGACTAACTGCCTGACTGACTGAGACTGGACTGACTGACTGACTGACTGACTGACTGACTGAGACTGACTGACTGACTGCTTGACTCTCTGACTGACTATTTCACTGACTGACTGAATGACTGACTGACTGCTTGACTACCTGACTGACTGCTTGACTGACTAACTGACTGGACAGGACTGACCGACTGACTGACTGACAGACTGACTGAATAAGGATGACTAAAAGACTGACTGAATAAGGCTGACTGACTGACTGACTGACAGACTGACTGAATAAGGCTGACCGACTGACTGACTGCCTGACTGACTGACTGACTGAATGACTGACTGACTGACTGACCGAGACTGACTGACTGACTGACTGAGACTGGACTGGACTGACTGACTGACTGACTGACTGAGACTGACTGACTGCTTTAGTGACTAACTGACTGCACAGGACTGACCGACTGACTGGACTGACTGACTGAGACTGAATGACTGAGTGCTTGACTAATTGACTGTCAGAGTGACTGACTGACTTCGCAAAAGGGAAAAATAAAAAAAAAAGAATTATAAATTTAGAAAAAAATATTTGCATTTAAGATTTGCTTTCCGGCTGGGATTTGAACCCAGGGCGACACGCATGGAAGCCCAACGCTCTCGCCAATATACGATCGGATCTCTGTTGGTCGGTGTCTTAATTATAATAAAAACAAAAAATGCACCTTAGTAATTATTGATCTAAAATCTTTGAAATCTAAAGGTCGAATGATTAAACTGACTCAGAATTTTCTTCCGTACATAAATAATCCATATTTGCAAAAGAAAGAAATTGAAAAAAAAAAAGAATCTTCAAATTAGAATAGAAATATATACATTGAAGATTTTCGTTCCGGCCGGGACTCGAACCCAGTACCACGCGCTTGGAACCCAACGGTCTAGCCATTAGGCTATCGGAGCTCTGTCGATTGAAGTCTTAAATATAATAAAAAAAAATGCACCTTTTTAATTATTGATTCAAACACTTTGAAATCTACAGGTCAAATTATTAAACTGACTCAGAATTTTTCTCCCTACATAAATAATCAATATTCGCAAAAGAAATTGAAAAAAAAATAAAATTCGATAAGAAATATATACATTGAAGATATTCGTTCCGGCTGGGACTCGAACCCAGGGCCACTCGCTTGGAAACCCACCACTCTAGCCATTAGTCTAGCAGAGCTCTGACGGTCGGAGTTTTAAATATAATAAAATCAAAAAATGCACCTTGGTAATTATTTGTCTAAACACTTTGAATTCTGCGTTTCGAAAAATTAAACTGACTCAGAATTTTCTTCCCTACATAAATAATCAATATTTGCAAAAGAAAAAAATTGAAAAAAAAAGAGAATTTTCAAATTGGAAAAGAAATATATACATTGAAGATATTCGTTCCGGCTGGGACTCGAACCCAGGCCATTCGCTTGGAAGACCAACGGTCTAGCCATTAGCTATCGGAGTTCTGTCGGTCGGAGCCTTACTGCCTGACTGAGACTGCCTGACTGACAGACTGACTGAATGACTAACTGATACTGACTGACTGACTGATACTGATTGACTGACTGACTCACTGATTGACCGAGACTGACTGACTGACCGAGACTGACTGACTGACTGCCTGACTGACTGAGACTGGACTGGACTGACTGACTGACTGACTGAGACTAAATGACTGACTGCTTGACTGACTGGCTGAATGACTAACTGACTGACTGAGACTGACTGACTGACTGCCTAACTGACTGAGTGACTGACTGATTGGACTGACTGACCGTCTGACTGAGACTGAATGACTGACTGCTTGACTGACTGACTGGTCTGGACTGACCGACTGACAGACTGACTGACTGACTGAGACTGACTGACTGAATGACTAACTGAATGACTAACTGAAAGACTGACTGACAGAATGACTGAATGAGGCTGAGTGACTGACTGCCTGACTGACTGACTGATTGAATGACTAGCTGACTGAGACTAAGTGACTAAATTGCTTGACTGACTGACTGAATGACTAACTGACTGACTGAGACTGACTGACTGACTGCCTGACTGACTGAGTGACTGACTGACTGGACTGACTGACTGACTGACTGAGACTGAATGACTGACTGCCCAACTGACTGAGTGACTGAATGACTAACTGACTGATTGACTGCTTAAGTGACTGACAGACTGACTGCTTGACTGACAGACTGGACTGGACTGACCGACTGACAGACTGACTGGCTGACAGAGACTGACTGATTGACTGTCGGACTGACTGACTGACTTCGCAAAAGGGAAAAATAAAAAAAAAATTATCAAATTAGAAAAAAATACATGTATTTAAGATTTTCGTTCCGGCCGGGACTCGAACCCAGTACCACGCGCTTGGAACCCAACGGTCTAGCCATTAGGCTATCGGAGCTCTGTTGATGGAAGTCTTAAATATAATAAAAACAAAAAATGCACCTTGGTAATTATTGATTCAAACACTTTGAAATTTACAGGTCGAATAATTAAACTGACTCAGAATTTTTCTCCCTACATAAATAATCAATATTCGCAAAAGAGAAAAAATAAAAAAAAAAGAAGAAGAATTTTCAAATTAGAAACTAAAAATATAAATTGACGATTTTCGCGCAGGCTGGGACTCGAACCCAGGGCCACTCGTTTGGAAACCCACCACTCTAGCCATTAGTCTAGCAGAGCTCTGACGTTTGGAGTTTTAAATATAATAAAATCAAAAAATGCACCTTGGTAATTATTTATCTAAACACTTTGAATTCTGCGTTTCGAAAAATTAAACTGACTCAGAATTTTCTTCATTACATAAATAATCAATATTTGCAAAAGAAAAAAATTGAAAAAAAAAGAGAATTTTCAAATTGGAAAAGAAATATATACATTGAAGATATTCGTTCCGGCTGGGACTCGAACCCAGGCCATTCGCTTGGAAGACCAACGGTCTAGCCATTAGCTATCGGAGTTCTGTCGGTCGGAGCCTTACTGCCTGACTGAGACTGCCTGACTGACAGACTGACTGAATGACTAACTGATACTGACTGACTGACTGATACTGATTGACTGACTGACTCACTGATTGACCGAGACTGACTGACTGACCGAGACTGACTGACTGACTGCCTGACTGACTGAGACTGGACTGGACTGACTGACTGACTGACTGAGACTAAATGACTGACTGCTTGACTGACTGGCTGAATGACTAACTGACTGACTGAGACTGACTGACTGACTGCCTAACTGACTGAGTGACTGACTGATTGGACTGACTGACCGTCTGACTGAGACTGAATGACTGACTGCTTGACTGACTGACTGGTCTGGACTGACCGACTGACAGACTGACTGACTGACTGAATGACTAACTGAATGACTAACTGAAAGACTGACTGACAGAATGACTGAATGAGGCTGAGTGACTGACTGCCTGACTGACTGACTGATTGAATGACTAGCTGACTGAGACTAAGTGACTAAATTGCTTGACTGACTGACTGAATGACTAACTGACTGACTGAGACTGACTGACTGACTGCCTGACTGACTGAGTGACTGACTGACTGGACTGACTGACTGACTGACTGAGACTGAATGACTGAGACTGAATGACTGACTGCCCAACTGACTGAGTGACTGAATGACTAACTGACTGATTGACTGCTTAAGTGACTGACAGACTGACTGCTTGACTGACAGACTGGACTGGACTGACCGACTGACAGACTGACTGGCTGACAGAGACTGACTGATTGACTGTCGGACTGACTGACTGACTTCGCAAAAGGGAAAAATAAAAAAAAATTATCAAATTAGAAAAAAATACATGTATTTAAGATTTTCGTTCCAGCCGGGACTCGAACCCAGTACCACGCGCTTGGAACCCAACGGTCTAGCCATTAGGCTATCGGAGCTCTGTTGATGGAAGTCTTAAATATAATAAAAACAAAAAATGCACCTTGGTAATTATTGATTCAAACACTTTGAAATTTACAGGTCGAATAATTAAACTGACTCAGAATTTTTCTCCCTACATAAATAATCAATATTCGCAAAAGAGAAAAAATAAAAAAAAAAAGAAGAAGAATTTTCAAATTAGAAACTAAAAATATAAATTGCCGATTTTCGCGCAGGCTGGGACTCGAACCCAGGGCCACTCGTTTGGAAACCCACCACTCTAGCCATTAGTCTAGCAGAGCTCTGACGGTCGGAGTTTTAAATATAATAAAATCAAAAAATGCACCTTGGTAATTATTTATCTAAACACTTTGAATTCTGCGTTTCGAAAAATTGAACTGACTCAGAATTTTCTTCATTACATAAATAATCAATATTTGCAAAAGAAAAAAATTGAAAAAAAAAGAGAATTTTCAAATTGGAAAAGAAATATATACATTGAAGATATTCGTTCCGGCTGGGACTCGAACCCAGGCCATTCGCTTGGAAGACCAACGGTCTAGCCATTAGCTATCGGAGTTCTGTCGGTCGGAGCCTTACTGCCTGACTGAGACTGCCTGACTGACAGACTGACTGAATGACTAACTGATACTGACTGACTGACTGATACTGATTGACTGACTGACTCACTGATTGACCGAGACTGACTGACTGACCGAGACTGACTGACTGACTGCCTGACTGACTGAGACTGGACTGGACTGACTGACTGACTGACTGAGACTAAATGACTGACTGCTTGACTGACTGGCTGAATGACTAACTGACTGACTGATTGGACTGACTGACCGTCTGACTGAGACTGAATGACTGACTGCTTGACTGACTGATTGGACTGACTGACCGACTGACAGACTGACTGACTGACTGAGACTGACTGACTGAATGACTAACTGACTGACTGACTGACAGAATGACTGAATGAGGCTGAGTGACTGACTGCCTGACTGACTGACTGATTGAATGACAAGCTGACTGAGACTAAGTGACTAAATTGCTTGACTGACTGACTGACTGAAAGACTAACTGACTGACTGAGACTGACTGACTGACTGCCTGACTGACTGAGTGACTGACTGACTGGACTGACTGACTGACTGACTGAGACTGAATGACTGACTGCCCAACTGACTGAGTGACTGAATGACTAACTGACTGATTGACTGCTTAAGTGACTGACAGACTGACTGCTTGAATGACAGACTGGACTGGACTGACCGACTGACAGACTGACTGGCTGACAGAGACTGACTGATTGACTGTCGGACTGACTGACTGACTTTGCAAAAGGGAAAAATAAAAAAAAATATCAAATTAGAAAAAAATACATGTATTTAAGATTTTCTTTCCGGCTGGGATTCGAACCCAGGGCCACACGCATGGAAGCCCAACGCTCTCGCCACCGGACTATCGGATCTCGAATGGCCGGTGTCTTAATTATAATAAAAACAAAAAATGCACCTTGGTAATTATTGATCTAAAATCTTTGAAATCTAAAGGTCGAATGATTAAACTGACTCAGAATTTTCTTCCGTACATAAATAATCGATATTTGCAAAAGAAAGAAAATGAAAAAAAAAAAGAATTTTCAAATTAGAAAAGAAATATATACATTGAAGATTTTCGTTCCGTCCGGGACTCGAACCCAGTACCACGCGCTTGGAACCCAACGGTCTAGCCATTAGGCTATCAGAGCTCTGCCGATGGAAGTCTAAAATATAATAAAAACAAAAAATGCACCTTGGTAATTATTGATTCAAACACTTTGAAATTTACAGGTCGAATAATTAAACCGACTCAGAATTTTTTTTCCCTGCATAAATAATCAATATTCGCAAAAGAGAAAAATTTAAAAAAAAAAGAAGAAGAATTTACAAATTAGAAACTAAAAGTATACATTGAAGATTTTCGATCAGGCTGGGACACGAACCCAGGGCCACTCGCTTGGAAGCCTAACACTCTAGCCATTAGTGTATGGGAGCTCTGTCGGTGGGAGTTTTAAATATAATAAAAACAAAAAATGCACCTTGGTAAATATTGATTCAAACACTTTGAAATTTACAGGTCGAATAATTAAACTGACTCAGAATTTTTCTCCCTACATAAATAATCAATATTCGCAAAAGAGAAAAATTAAAAAAAAAAAAAAAGAAGAAGAAATTTCAAATTAGAAACTAAAAGTATACATTGAAGATTTTCGTTCAGGCTGGGACTCGAACCCAGGGCCACTCGCTTGGAAGCCTAACACTCTAGCCATTAGTCTATGGGAGCTCTGTCGGTGGGAGTTTTAAATATAATAAAAACAAAAAATGCACCTTGGTAATTGTTTATTTAAACACTTTGAAATCTTCGTGTCGAAAAATTAAACTGACTCAGAATTTTCTTCCCTACATAAATAATCAATAATTGCAAAGGAAAGAAATTGAAAAAAAAAGAATTTTCAAATTAGAAAAGAAATATATACATTGAAGATATTCGCTCCGGCTGGGACTCGAACCCAGGCCTCTCGCTTGGAAGACCAGCGGTCTAGCCATTTGGCTATCGGAGTTCTGTCGAGCGGAGTCTTACTGCCTGACTGAGACTGCCTGACTGACAGACTGACTCACTGACTGACTGATACTGACTGACTGGACTGACTGACTGACTCACTGACTGACCGAGACTGACTGACTGACTCACTGACTGACCGAGACTGACTGACTAACTGCCTGACTGACTGAGACTGGACTAACTGCCTGACTGACTGAGACTGGACTGACTGACTGACTGACTGACTGAGACTGACTGACTGACTGCTTGACTCTCTGACTGACTATTTCTCTGACTGACTGAATGACTGACTGACTGCTTGACTACCTGACTGACTGCTTGACTGACTAACTGACTGGACAGGACTGACCGACTGACTGACTGACAGACTGACTGAATAAGGATGACTAAAAGACTGACTGAATAAGGCTGACTGACTGACTGACTGACAGACTGACTGAATAAGGCTGACCGACTGACTGACTGCCTGACTGACTGACTGACTGAATGACTGACTGACTGACTGACCGAGACTGACTGACTGACTGACTGAGACTGGACTGGACTGACTGACTGACTGACTGACTGAGACTGACTGACTGCTTTAGTGACTAACTGACTGCACAGGACTGACCGACTGACTGGACTGACTGACTGAGACTGAATGACTGAGTGCTTGACTAATTGACTGTCAGACTGACTGACTGACTTCGCAAAAGGGAAAAATAAAAAGAAAAGAATTATAAAATTAGAAAAAAATATTTGCATTTAAGATTTGCTTTCCGGCTGGGATTTGAACCCAGGGCGACACGCATGGAAGCCCAACGCTCTCGCCAATATAAGATCGGATCTCTGTTGGTCGGTGTCTTAATTATAATAAAAACAAAAAATGCACCTTAGTAATTATTGATCTAAAATCTTTGAAATCTAAAGGTCGAATGATTAAACTGACTCAGAATTTTCTTCCGTACATAAATAATCCATATTTGCAAAAGACTGAGACTGACTGACTGACTGCCTGACTGACTGAGACTGGACTGGACTGACTGACTGACTGACTGAGACTAAATGACTGACTGCTTGACTGACTGGCTGAATGACTAACTGACTGACTGATTGGACTGACTGACTGCCTAACTGACTGAGTGACTGACTGATTGGACTGACTGATTGGACTGACTGACCGTCTGACTGAGACTGAATGACTGACTGCTTGACTGACTGACTGGTCTGGACTGACCGACTGACAGACTGACTGACTGACTGAGACTGACTGACTGAATGACTAACTGAATGACTAACTGAAAGACTGACTGACAGAATGACTGAATGAGGCTGAGTGACTGACTGCCTGACTGACTGACTGATTGAATGACTAGCTGACTGAGACTAAGTGACTAAATTGCTTGACTGACTGACTGAATGACTAACTGACTGACTAAGACTGACTGACTGACTGCCTGACTGACTGAGTGACTGACTGACTGGACTGACTGACTGACTGAGACTGAATGACTGACTGCCCAACTGACTGAGTGACTGAATGACTAACTGACTGATTGACTGCTTAAGTGACTGACAGACTGACTGCTTGACTGACAGACTGGACTGGACTGACCGACTGACAGACTGACTGGCTGACAGAGACTGACTGATTGACTGTCGGACTGATTGACTGACTTCGCAAAAGGGAAAAATAAAAAAAAAATATCAAATTAGAAAAAAATACATGTATTTAAGATTTTCGTTCCGGCCGGGACTCGAACCCAGTACCACGCGCTTGGAACCCAACGGTCTAGCCATTAGGCTATCGGAGCTCTGTTGATGGAAGTCTTAAATATAATAAAAACAAAAAATGCACCTTGGTAATTATTGATTCAAACACTTTGAAATTTACAGGTCGAATAATTAAACTGACTCAGAATTTTTCTCCCTACATAAATAATCAATATTCGCAAAAGAGAAAAATTAAAAAAAAAAAAAAAGAAGAAGAAATTTCAAATTAGAAACTAAAAATACAAATTGACGATTTTCGCGCAGGCTGGGACTCGAACCCAGGGCCACTCGTTTGGAAACCCATAACTCTAGCCATTAGTCTAGCAGAGCTCTGACGGTCGGAGTTTTAAATATAATAAAATCAAAAAATGCACCTTGGTAATTATTTATCTAAACACTTTGAATTCTGCGTTTCGAAAAATTAAACTGACTCAGAATTTTCTTCATTACATAAATAATCAATATTTGCAAAAGAAAAAAATTGAAAAAAAAAGAGAATTTTCAAATTGGAAAAGAAATATATACATTGAAGATATTCGTTCCGGCTGGGACTCGAACCCAGGCCATTCGCTTGGAAGACCAACGGTCTAGCCATTAGCTATCGGAGTTCTGTCGGTCGGAGCCTTACTGCCTGACTGAGACTGCCTGACTGACAGACTGACTGAATGACTAACTGATACTGACTGACTGACTGATACTGATTGACTGACTGACTCACTGATTGACCGAGACTGACTGACTGACCGAGACTGACTGACTGACTGCCTGACTGACTGAGACTGGACTGGACTGACTGACTGACTGACTGAGACTAAATGACTGACTGCTTGACTGACTGGCTGAATGACTAACTGACTGACTGAGACTGACTGACTGACTGCCTAACTGACTGAGTGACTGACTGATTGGACTGACTGACCGTCTGACTGAGACTGAATGACTGACTGCTTGACTGACTGACTGGTCTGGACTGACCGACTGACAGACTGACTGACTGACTGAGACTGACTGACTGAATGACTAACTGAATGACTAACTGAAAGACTGACTGACAGAATGACTGAATGAGGCTGAGTGACTGACTGCCTGACTGACTGACTGATTGAATGACTAGCTGACTGAGACTAAGTGACTAAATTGCTTGACTGACTGACTGAATGACTAACTGACAGACTGAGACTGACTGACTGACTGCCTGACTGACTGAGTGACTGACTGACTGGACTGACTGACTGACTGACTGAGACTGAATGACTGACTGCCCAACTGACTGAGTGACTGAATGACTAACTGACTGATTGACTGCTTAAGTGACTGACAGACTGACTGCTTGACTGACAGACTGGACTGGACTGACCGACTGACAGACTGACTGGCTGACAGAGACTGACTGATTGACTGTCGGACTGACTGACTGACTTCGCAAAAGGGAAAAATAAAAAAAAATTATCAAATTAGAAAAAAATACATGTATTTAAGATTTTCGTTCCGGCCGGGACTCGAACCCAGTACCACGCGCTTGGAACCCAACGGTCTAGCCATTAGGCTATCGGAGCTCTGTTGATGGAAGTCTTAAATATAATAAAAACAAAAAATGCACCTTGGTAATTATTGATTCAAACACTTTGAAATTTACAGGTCGAATAATTAAACTGACTCAGAATTTTTCTCCCTACATAAATAATCAATATTCGCAAAAGAGAAAAAATAAAAAAAAAAGAAGAAGAATTTTCAAATTAGAAACTAAAAATATAAATTGACGATTTTCGCGCAGGCTGGGACTCGAACCCAGGGCCACTCGTTTGGAAACCCACCACTCTAGCCATTAGTCTAGCAGAGCTCTGACGGTCGGAGTTTTAAATATAATAAAATCAAAAAATGCACCTTGGTAATTATTTATCTAAACACTTTGAATTCTGCGTTTCGAAAAATTAAACTGACTCAGAATTTTCTTCATTACATAAATAATCAATATTTGCAAAAGAAAAAAATTGAAAAAAAAAGAGAATTTTCAAATTGGAAAAGAAATATATACATTGAAGATATTCGTTCCGGCTGGGACTCGAACCCAGGCCATTCGCTTGGAAGACCAACGGTCTAGCCATTAGCTATCGGAGTTCTGTCGGTCGGAGCCTTACTGCCTGACTGAGACTGCCTGACTGACAGACTGACTGAATGACTAACTGATACTGACTGACTGACTGATACTGATTGACTGACTGACTCACTGATTGACCGAGACTGACTGACTGACCGAGACTGACTGACTGACTGCCTGACTGACTGAGACTGGACTGGACTGACTGACTGACTGACTGAGACTAAATGACTAACTGCTTGACTGACTGGCTGAATGACTAACTGACTGACTGATTGGACTGACTGACCGTCTGACTGAGACTGAATGACTGACTGCTTGACTGACTGACTGGTCTGGACTGACCGACTGACAGACTGACTGACTGACTGAGACTGACTGACTGAATGACTAACTGACTGACTGACTGACAGAATGACTGAATGAGGCTGAGTGACTGACTGCCTGACTGACTGACTGATTGAATGACAAGCTGACTGAGACTAAGTGACTAAATTGCTTGACTGACTGACTGAAAGACTAACTGACTGACTGAGACTGACTGACTGACTGCCTGACTGACTGAGTGACTGACTGACTGGACTGACTGACTGGACTGACTGACTGACTGACTGAGACTGAATGACTGACTGCCCAACTGACTGAGTGACTGAATGACTAACTGACTGATTGACTGCTTAAGTGACTGACAGACTGACTGCTTGAATGACAGACTGGACTGGACTGACCGACTGACAGACTGACTGGCTGACAGAGACTGACTGATTGACTGTCGGACTGACTGACTGACTTTGCAAAAGGGAAAAATAAAAAAAAATATCAAATTAGAAAAAAATACATGTATTTAAGATTTTCTTTCCGGCTGGGATTCGAACCCAGGGCCACACGCATGGAAGCCCAACGCTCTCGCCACCGGACTATCGGATCTCGAATGGCCGGTGTCTTAATTATAATAAAAACAAAAAATGCACCTTGGTAATTATTGATCTAAAATCTTTGAAATCTAAAGGTCGAATGATTAAACTGACTCAGAATTTTCTTCCGTACATAAATAATCGATATTTGCAAAAGAAAGAAAATGAAAAAAAAAAGAATTTTCAAATTAGAAAAGAAATATATACAATAAAGATTTTCGTTCCGTCCGGGACTCGAACCCAGTACCACGCGCTTGGAACCCAACGGTCTAGCCATTAGGCTATCGGAGCTCTGCCGATGGAAGTCTAAAATATAATAAAAACAAAAAATGCACCTTGGTAATTATTGATTCAAACACTTTGAAATTTACAGGTCGAATAATTAAACTGACTCAGAATTTTTTTTCCCTGCATAAATAATCAATATTCGCAAAAGAGAAAAATTTAAAAAAAAAAGAAGAAGAATTTACAAATTAGAAACTAAAAGTATACATTGAAGATTTTCGATCAGGCTGGGACACGAACCCAGGGCCACTCGCTTGGAAGCCTAACACTCTAGCCATTAGTGTATGGGAGCTCTGTCGGTGGGAGTTTTAAATATAATAAAAACAAAAAATGCACCTTGGTAATTGTTTATTTAAACACTTTGAAATCTTCGTGTCGAAAAATTAAACTGACTCAGAATTTTCTTCCCTACATAAATAATCAATAATTGCAAAGGAAAGAAATTGAAAAAAAAAGAATTTTCAAATTAGAAAAGAAATATATACATTGAAGATATTCGCTCCGGCTGGGACTCGAACCCAGGCCACTCGCTTGGAAGACCAGCGGTCTAGCCATTAGGCTATCGGAGTTCTGTCGAGCGGAGTCTTACTGCCTGACTGAGACTGCCTGACTGACAGACTGACTCACTGACTGACTGATACTGACTGACTGGACTGACTGACTGACTCACTGACTGACCGAGACTGACTGACTGACTCACTGACTGACCGAGACTGACTGACTAACTGCCTGACTGACTGAGACTGGACTAACTGCCTGACTGACTGAGACTGGACTGACTGACTGACTGACTGACTGAGACTGACTGACTGACTGCTTGACTCTCTGACTGACTATTTCACTGACTGACTGAATGACTGACTGACTGCTTGACTACCTGACTGACTGCTTGACTGACTAACTGACTGGACAGGACTGACCGACTGACTGACTGACAGACTGACTGAATAAGGATGACTAAAAGACTGACTGAATAAGGCTGACTGACTGACTGACTGACAGACTGACTGAATAAGGCTGACCGACTGACTGACTGCCTGACTGACTGACTGACTGAATGACTGACTGACTGACTGACCGAGACTGACTGACTGACTGACTGAGACTGGACTGGACTGACTGACTGACTGACTGACTGAGACTGACTGACTGCTTTAGTGACTAACTGACTGCACAGGACTGACCGACTGACTGGACTGACTGACTGAGACTGAATGACTGAGTGCTTGACTAATTGACTGTCAGAGTGACTGACTGACTTCGCAAAAGGGAAAAATAAAAAAAAAAGAATTATAAATTTAGAAAAAAATATTTGCATTTAAGATTTGCTTTCCGGCTGGGATTTGAACCCAGGGCGACACGCATGGAAGCCCAACGCTCTCGCCAATATACGATCGGATCTCTGTTGGTCGGTGTCTTAATTATAATAAAAACAAAAAATGCACCTTAGTAATTATTGATCTAAAATCTTTGAAATCTAAAGGTCGAATGATTAAACTGACTCAGAATTTTCTTCCGTACATAAATAATCCATATTTGCAAAAGAAAGAAATTGAAAAAAAAAAAGAATCTTCAAATTAGAATAGAAATATATACATTGAAGATTTTCGTTCCGGCCGGGACTCGAACCCAGTACCACGCGCTTGGAACCCAACGGTCTAGCCATTAGGCTATCGGAGCTCTGTCGATTGAAGTCTTAAATATAATAAAAAAAAATGCACCTTTTTAATTATTGATTCAAACACTTTGAAATCTACAGGTCAAATTATTAAACTGACTCAGAATTTTTCTCCCTACATAAATAATCAATATTCGCAAAAGAAATTGAAAAAAAAATAAAATTCGATAAGAAATATATACATTGAAGATATTCGTTCCGGCTGGGACTCGAACCCAGGGCCACTCGCTTGGAAACCCACCACTCTAGCCATTAGTCTAGCAGAGCTCTGACGGTCGGAGTTTTAAATATAATAAAATCAAAAAATGCACCTTGGTAATTATTTGTCTAAACACTTTGAATTCTGCGTTTCGAAAAATTAAACTGACTCAGAATTTTCTTCCCTACATAAATAATCAATATTTGCAAAAGAAAAAAATTGAAAAAAAAAGAGAATTTTCAAATTGGAAAAGAAATATATACATTGAAGATATTCGTTCCGGCTGGGACTCGAACCCAGGCCATTCGCTTGGAAGACCAACGGTCTAGCCATTAGCTATCGGAGTTCTGTCGGTCGGAGCCTTACTGCCTGACTGAGACTGCCTGACTGACAGACTGACTGAATGACTAACTGATACTGACTGACTGACTGATACTGATTGACTGACTGACTCACTGATTGACCGAGACTGACTGACTGACCGAGACTGACTGACTGACTGCCTGACTGACTGAGACTGGACTGGACTGACTGACTGACTGACTGAGAATAAATGACTGACTGCTTGACTGACTGGCTGAATGACTAACTGACTGACTGATACTGACTGACTGACTGCCTAACTGACTGAGTGACTGACTGATTGGACTGACTGACCGTCTGACTGAGACTGAATGACTGACTGCTTGACTGACTGACTGGTCTGGACTGACCGACTGACAGACTGACTGACTGACTGAGACTGACTGACTGAATGACTAACTGAATGACTAACTGAAAGACTGACTGACAGAATGACTGAATGAGGCTGAGTGACTGACTGCCTGACTGACTGACTGATTGAATGACTAGCTGACTGAGACTAAGTGACTAAATTGCTTGACTGACTGACTGAATGACTAACTGACTGACTGAGACTGACTGACTGACTGCCTGACTGACTGAGTGACTGACTGACTGGACTGACTGACTGACTGACTGAGACTGAATGACTGACTGCCCAACTGACTGAGTGACTGAATGACTAACTGACTGATTGACTGCTTAAGTGACTGACAGACTGACTGCTTGACTGACAGACTGGACTGGACTGACCGACTGACAGACTGACTGGCTGACAGAGACTGACTGATTGACTGTCGGACTGACTGACTGACTTCGCAAAAGGGAAAAATAAAAAAAAAATTATAAAATTAGAAAAAAATACATGTATTTAAGATTTTCGTTCCGGCCGGGACTCGAACCCAGTACCACGCGCTTGGAACCCAACGGTCTAGCCATTAGGCTATCGGAGCTCTGTTGATGGAAGTCTTAAATATAATAAAAACAAAAAATGCACCTTGGTAATTATTGATTCAAACACTTTGAAATTTACAGGTCGAATAATTAAACTGACTCAGAATTTTTCTCCCTACATAAATAATCAATATTCGCAAAAGAGAAAAAATAAAAAAAAAAGAAGAAGAATTTTCAAATTAGAAACTAAAAATATAAATTGACGATTTTCGCGCAGGCTGGGACTCGAACCCAGGGCCACTCGTTTGGAAACCCACCACTCTAGCCATTAGTCTAGCAGAGCTCTGACGTTTGGAGTTTTAAATATAATAAAATCAAAAAATGCACCTTGGTAATTATTTATCTAAACACTTTGAATTCTGCGTTTCGAAAAATTAAACTGACTCAGAATTTTCTTCATTACATAAATAATCAATATTTGCAAAAGAAAAAAATTGAAAAAAAAAGAGAATTTTCAAATTGGAAAAGAAATATATACATTGAAGATATTCGTTCCGGCTGGGACTCGAACCCAGGCCATTCGCTTGGAAGACCAACGGTCTAGCCATTAGCTATCGGAGTTCTGTCGGTCGGAGCCTTACTGCCTGACTGAGACTGCCTGACTGACAGACTGACTGAATGACTAACTGATACTGACTGACTGACTGATACTGATTGACTGACTGACTCACTGATTGACCGAGACTGACTGACTGACCGAGACTGACTGACTGACTGCCTGACTGACTGAGACTGGACTGGACTGACTGACTGACTGACTGAGACTAAATGACTGACTGCTTGACTGACTGGCTGAATGACTAACTGACTGACTGAGACTGACTGACTGACTGCCTAACTGACTGAGTGACTGACTGATTGGACTGACTGACCGTCTGACTGAGACTGAATGACTGACTGCTTGACTGACTGACTGGTCTGGACTGACCGACTGACAGACTGACTGACTGACTGAATGACTAACTGAATGACTAACTGAAAGACTGACTGACAGAATGACTGAATGAGGCTGAGTGACTGACTGCCTGACTGACTGACTGATTGAATGACTAGCTGACTGAGACTAAGTGACTAAATTGCTTGACTGACTGACTGAATGACTAACTGACTGACTGAGACTGACTGACTGACTGCCTGACTGACTGAGTGACTGACTGACTGGACTGACTGACTGACTGACTGAGACTGAATGACTGAGACTGAATGACTGACTGCCCAACTGACTGAGTGACTGAATGACTAACTGACTGATTGACTGCTTAAGTGACTGACAGACTGACTGCTTGACTGACAGACTGGACTGGACTGACCGACTGACAGACTGACTGGCTGACAGAGACTGACTGATTGACTGTCGGACTGACTGACTGACTTCGCAAAAGGGAAAAATAAAAAAAAATTATCAAATTAGAAAAAAATACATGTATTTAAGATTTTCGTTCCGGCCGGGACTCGAACCCAGTACCACGCGCTTGGAACCCAACGGTCTAGCCATTAGGCTATCGGAGCTCTGTTGATGGAAGTCTAAAATATAATAAAAACAAAAAATGCACCTTGGTAATTATTGATTCAAACACTTTGAAATTTACAGGTCGAATAATTAAACCGACTCAGAATTTTTTTTCCCTGCATAAATAATCAATATTCGCAAAAGAGAAAAATTTAAAAAAAAAAGAAGAAGAATTTACAAATTAGAAACTAAAAGTATACATTGAAGATTTTCGATCAGGCTGGGACACGAACCCAGGGCCACTCGCTTGGAAGCCTAACACTCTAGCCATTAGTGTATGGGAGCTCTGTCGGTGGGAGTTTTAAATATAATAAAAACAAAAAATGCACCTTGGTAAATATTGATTCAAACACTTTGAAATTTACAGGTCGAATAATTAAACTGACTCAGAATTTTTCTCCCTACATAAATAATCAATATTCGCAAAAGAGAAAAATTAAAAAAAAAAAAAAAGAAGAAGAAATTTCAAATTAGAAACTAAAAGTATACATTGAAGATTTTCGTTCAGGCTGGGACTCGAACCCAGGGCCACTCGCTTGGAAGCCTAACACTCTAGCCATTAGTCTATGGGAGCTCTGTCGGTGGGAGTTTTAAATATAATAAAAACAAAAAATGCACCTTGGTAATTGTTTATTTAAACACTTTGAAATCTTCGTGTCGAAAAATTAAACTGACTCAGAATTTTCTTCCCTACATAAATAATCAATAATTGCAAAGGAAAGAAATTGAAAAAAAAAGAATTTTCAAATTAGAAAAGAAATATATACATTGAAGATATTCGCTCCGGCTGGGACTCGAACCCAGGCCTCTCGCTTGGAAGACCAGCGGTCTAGCCATTTGGCTATCGGAGTTCTGTCGAGCGGAGTCTTACTGCCTGACTGAGACTGCCTGACTGACAGACTGACTCACTGACTGACTGATACTGACTGACTGGACTGACTGACTGACTCACTGACTGACCGAGACTGACTGACTGACTCACTGACTGACCGAGACTGACTGACTAACTGCCTGACTGACTGAGACTGGACTAACTGCCTGACTGACTGAGACTGGACTGACTGACTGACTGACTGACTGACTGACTGAGACTGACTGACTGACTGCTTGACTCTCTGACTGACTATTTCTCTGACTGACTGAATGACTGACTGACTGCTTGACTACCTGACTGACTGCTTGACTGACTAACTGACTGGACAGGACTGACCGACTGACTGACTGACAGACTGACTGAATAAGGATGACTAAAAGACTGACTGAATAAGGCTGACTGACTGACTGACTGACAGACTGACTGAATAAGGCTGACCGACTGACTGACTGCCTGACTGACTGACTGACTGAATGACTGACTGACTGACTGACCGAGACTGACTGACTGACTGACTGAGACTGGACTGGACTGACTGACTGACTGACTGACTGAGACTGACTGACTGCTTTAGTGACTAACTGACTGCACAGGACTGACCGACTGACTGGACTGACTGACTGAGACTGAATGACTGAGTGCTTGACTAATTGACTGTCAGACTGACTGACTGACTTCGCAAAAGGGAAAAATAAAAAGAAAAGAATTATAAAATTAGAAAAAAATATTTGCATTTAAGATTTGCTTTCCGGCTGGGATTTGAACCCAGGGCGACACGCATGGAAGCCCAACGCTCTCGCCAATATAAGATCGGATCTCTGTTGGTCGGTGTCTTAATTATAATAAAAACAAAAAATGCACCTTAGTAATTATTGATCTAAAATCTTTGAAATCTAAAGGTCGAATGATTAAACTGACTCAGAATTTTCTTCCGTACATAAATAATCCATATTTGCAAAAGACTGAGACTGACTGACTGACTGCCTGACTGACTGAGACTGGACTGGACTGACTGACTGACTGACTGAGACTAAATGACTGACTGCTTGACTGACTGGCTGAATGACTAACTGACTGACTGATTGGACTGACTGACTGCCTAACTGACTGAGTGACTGACTGATTGGACTGACTGATTGGACTGACTGACCGTCTGACTGAGACTGAATGACTGACTGCTTGACTGACTGACTGGTCTGGACTGACCGACTGACAGACTGACTGACTGACTGAGACTGACTGACTGAATGACTAACTGAATGACTAACTGAAAGACTGACTGACAGAATGACTGAATGAGGCTGAGTGACTGACTGCCTGACTGACTGACTGATTGAATGACTAGCTGACTGAGACTAAGTGACTAAATTGCTTGACTGACTGACTGAATGACTAACTGACTGACTAAGACTGACTGACTGACTGCCTGACTGACTGAGTGACTGACAGACTGGACTGGACTGACCGACTGACAGACTGACTGGCTGACAGAGACTGACTGATTGACTGTCGGACTGATTGACTGACTTCGCAAAAGGGAAAAATAAAAAAAAAATATCAAATTAGAAAAAAATACATGTATTTAAGATTTTCGTTTCGGCCGGGACTCGAACCCAGTACCACGCGCTTGGAACCCAACGGTCTAGCCATTAGGCTATCGGAGCTCTGTTGATGGAAGTCTTAAATATAATAAAAACAAAAAATGCACCTTGGTAATTATTGATTCAAACACTTTGAAATTTACAGGTCGAATAATTAAACTGACTCAGAATTTTTCTCCCTACATAAATAATCAATATTCGCAAAAGAGAAAAAATAAAAAAAAAAGAAGAAGAAATTTCAAATTAGAAACTAAAAGTATACATTGAAGATTTTCGTTCAGGCGGGGACTCGAACCCAGGGCCACTCGCTTGGAAGCCTAACACTCTAGCCATTAGTCTATTGGAGCTCTGTCGGTGGGAGTTTTAAATATAATAAAAACAAAAAATGCACCTTGGTAATTGTTTATTTAAACACTTTGAAATCTTCGTGTCGAAAAATTAAACTGACTCAGAATTTTCTTCCCTACATAAATAATCAATAATTGCAAAGGAAAGAAATTGAAAAAAAAAAAGAAATTTCAAATTAGAAAAGAAATATATATTGAAGATATTCGCTCCGGCTGGGACTCGAACCCAGGCCACTCGCTTGGAAGACCAGCGGTCTAGCCATTAGGCTATCGGAGTTCTGTCGAGCGGAGTCTTACTGCCTGACTGACAGACTGACTCACTGACTGACTGATACTGACTGACTGACTCACTGACTGACTGAGACTAAATGACTGACTGCTTGACTGACTGGCTGAAGGACTAACTGACTGACTGAGTGACTGACTGACTGGACTGACTGACTGAGACTGAATGACTGAGTGCTTGACTGATTGACTGTCAGACTGACTGACTGACTTCGCAAAAGGGAAAAATAAAAAAAAAAAGAATTATAAAATAATATTTGCATTTGGGATTTCCTTTCCGGCTGGGATTTGAACCCAGGGCGACACTCATGGAAGCCCAACGCTCTCGCCAATATACTATCGGATCTCTGTTGATCGGTGTCTTAATTATAATAAAAACAAAAAATGCACCTTAGTAATTATTGATCTAAAATCTTTGAAATCTAAAGGTCGAATGATTAAACTGACTCAGAATTTTCTTCCGTACATAAATAATCCATATTTGCAAAAGAAAGAAATTGAAAAAAAAAAGAATCTTCAAATTAGAAGAGAAATATATACATGGAAGATTTTCGTTCCGGCCGGGACCCGAACCCAGTACCACGCGCTTGGAACCCAACGGTCTAGCCATTAGGCTATCGGAGCTCTGTCGATGGAAGTCTTAAATATAATAAAAACAAAAAATGCACCTTGGTAATTATTGATTCAAACACTTTGAAATTTACAGGTCGAATAATTAAACTTACTCAGAATTTTTCTCCCTATATAAATAATCAATATTCGCAAAAGAGAAAAATTTAAAAAAAAAAGAAGAAGAATTTACAAATTAGAAACTAAAAGTATACATTGAAGATTTTCGATCAGGCTGGGACACGAACCCAGGGCCACTCGCTTGGAAGCCTAACACTCTAGCCATTAGTGTATGGGAGCTCTGTCGGTGGGAGTTTTAAATATAATAAAAACAAAAAATGCACCTTGGTAATTGTTTATTTAAACACTTTGAAATCTTCGTGTCGAAAAATTAAACTGACTCAGAATTTTCTTCCCTACATAAATAATCAATAATTGCAAAGGAAAGAAATTGAAAAAAAAAGAATTTTCAAATTAGAAAAGAAATATATACATTGAAGATATTCGCTCCGGCTGGGACTCGAACCCAGGCCACTCGCTTGGAAGACCAGCGGTCTAGCCATTAGGCTATCGGAGTTCTGTCGAGCGGAGTCTTACTGCCTGACTGAGACTGCCTGACTGACAGACTGACTCACTGACTGACTGATACTGACTGACTGGACTGACTGACTGACTCACTGACTGACCGAGACTGACTGACTGACTCACTGACTGACCGAGACTGACTGACTAACTGCCTGACTGACTGAGACTGGACTAACTGCCTGACTGACTGAGACTGGACTGACTGACTGACTGACTGACTGACTGACTGAGACTGACTGACTGACTGCTTGACTCTCTGACTGACTATTTCACTGACTGACTGAATGACTGACTGACTGCTTGACTGACTAACTGACTGGACAGGACTGACCGACTGACTGACTGACAGACTGACTGAATAAGGATGACTAAAAGACTGACTGAATAAGGCTGACTGACTGACTGACTGACAGACTGACTGAATAAGGCTGACCGACTGACTGACTGCCTGACTGACTGACTGACTGAATGACTGACTGACTGACTGACCGAGACTGACTGACTGACTGACTGAGACTGGACTGGACTGACTGACTGACTGACTGACTGAGACTGACTGACTGCTTTAGTGACTAACTGACTGCACAGGACTGACCGACTGACTGGACTGACTGACTGAGACTGAATGACTGAGTGCTTGACTAATTGACTGTCAGACTGACTGACTGACTTCGCAAAAGGGAAAAATAAAAAAAAAAGAATTATAAAATTAGAAAAAAATATTTGCATTTAAGATTTGCTTTCCGGCTGGGATTTGAACCCAGGGCGACACGCATGGAAGCCCAACGCTCTCGCCAATATACGATCGGATCTCTGTTGGTCGGTGTCTTAATTATAATAAAAACAAAAAATGCACCTTAGTAATTATTGATCTAAAATCTTTGAAATCTAAAGGTCGAATGATTAAACTGACTCAGAATTTTCTTCCGTACATAAATAATCCATATTTGCAAAAGAAAGAAATTGAAAAAAAAAAGAATCTTCCAATTAGAATAGAAATATATACATTGAAGATTTTCGTTCCGGCCGGGACTCGAACCCAGTACCACGCGCTTGGAACCCAACGGTCTAGCCATTAGGCTATCGGAGCTCTGTCGATTGAAGTCTTAAATATAATAAAAAAAAATGCACCTTTTTAATTATTGATTCAAACACTTTGAAATCTACAGGTCAAATTATTAAACTGACTCAGAATTTTTCTCCCTACATAAATAATCAATATTCGCAAAAGAAATTGAAAAAAAAAAAATAAAATTCGATAAGAAATATATACATTGAAGATATTCGTTCCGGCTGGGACTCGAACCCAGGGCCACTCGCTTGGAAACCCACCACTCTAGCCATTAGTCTAGCAGAGCTCTGACGGTCGGAGTTTTAAATATAATAAAATCAAAAAATGCACCTTGGTAATTATTTGTCTAAACACTTTGAATTCTGCGTTTCGAAAAATTAAACTGACTCAGAATTTTCTTCCCTACATAAATAATCAATATTTGCAAAAGAAAAAAATTGAAAAAAAAAGAGAATTTTCAAATTGGAAAAGAAATATATACATTGAAGATATTCGTTCCGGCTGGGACTCGAACCCAGGCCATTCGCTTGGAAGACCAACGGTCTAGCCATTAGCTATCGGAGTTCTGTCGGTCGGAGCCTTACTGCCTGACTGAGACTGCCTGACTGACAGACTGACTGAATGACTAACTGATACTGACTGACTGACTGATACTGATTGACTGACTGACTCACTGATTGACCGAGACTGACTGACTGACCGAGACTGGCTGACTGACTGCCTGACTGACTGAGACTGGACTGGACTGACTGACTGACTGACTGAGACTAAATGACTGACTGCTTGACTGACTGGCTGAATGACTAACTGACTGACTGAGACTGACTGACTGACTGCCTAACTGACTGATTGACTGACTGATTGGACTGACTGACCGTCTGACTGAGACTGAATGACTGACTGCTTGACTGACTGACTGGTCTGGACTGACCGACTGACAGACTGACTGACTGAGTGAGACTGACTGACTGAATGACTAACTGAATGACTAACTGAAAGACTGACTGACAGAATGACTGAATGAGGCTGAGTGACTGACTGCCTGACTGACTGACTGATTGAATGACTAGCTGACTGAGACTAAGTGACTAAATTGCTTGACTGACTGACTGAATGACTAACTGACTGACTGACTGACTGCCTGACTGACTGAGTGACTGACTGAGTGACTGACTGACTGGACTGACTGACTGACTGACTGAGACTGAATGACTGACTGCCCAACTGACTGAGTGACTGAATGACTAACTAACTGATTGACTGCTTAAGTGACTGACAGACTGACTGCTTGACTGACAGACTGGACTGGACTGACCGACTGACAGACTGACTGGCTGACAGAGACTGACTGATTGACTGTCGGACTGACTGACTGACTTCGCAAAAGGGAAAAATAAAAAAAAATTATCAAATTAGAAAAAAATACATGTATTTAAGATTTTCGTTCCGGCCGGGACTCGAACCCAGTACCACGCGCTTGGAACCCAACGGTCTAGCCATTAGGCTATCGGAGCTCTGTTGATGGAGGTCTTAAATATAATAAAAACAAAAAATGCACCTTGGTAATTATTGATTCAAACACTTTGAAATTTACAGGTCGAATAATTAAACTGACTCAGAATTTTTCTCCCTACATAAATAATCAATATTCGCAAAAGAGAAAAAATAAAAAAAAAAGAAGAAGAAATTTCAAATTAGAAACTAAAAGTATACATTGAAGATTTTCGTTCAGGCGGGGACTCGAACCCAGGGCCACTCGCTTGGAAGCCTAACACTCTAGCCATTAGTCTATTGGAGCTCTGTCGGTGGGAGTTTTAAATATAATAAAAACAAAAAATGCACCTTGGTAATTGTTTATTTAAACACTTTGAAATCTTCGTGTCGAAAAATTAAACTGACTCAGAATTTTCTTCCCTACATAAATAATCAATAATTGCAAAGGAAAGAAATTGAAAAAAAAAAGAAATTTCAAATTAGAAAAGAAATATATACATTGAAGATATTCGCTCCGGCTGGGACTCGAACCCAGGCCACTCGCTTGGAAGACCAGCGGTCTAGCCATTAGGCTATCGGAGTTCTGTCGAGCGGAGTCTTACTGCCTGACTGATACTGAATGACTGACAGACTGACTCACTGACTGACTGATACTGACTGACTGACTCACTGACTGACCGAGACTGACTGACTAACTGCCTGACTGACTGAGACTGGACTGACTGACTGACTGACTGACTGACTGACTAACTGACTGACTGAGACTGACTGACTGACTGCTTGACTCTCTGACTGGCTATTTCACTGACTGACTGAATGACTAAATGACTGACTGACACTGACTGACTGACTGCTTGACTACCTGACTGAGTGCTTGACTGACTAACTGACTGGACAGGACTGACCGACTGACTGACTGACAGACTGACTGAATAAGGATGACTGACAGACTGACTGAATTAGGCTGACTGACTGACTGACTGACAGACTGACTGAATAAGGCTGACCGACTGACTGACTGCCTGACTGACTGACTGACTGAATGACTGACTGACTGACTGACCGAGACTGACTGACTGACTGACTGAGACTGGACTGGACTGACTGACTGACTGACTGACTGAGACTGACTGACTGCTTTAGTGACTAACTGACTGCACAGGACTGACCGACTGACTGACTGACTGACTGCCTGACTGACTGACTGACTGAATGACTGACTGACTGAGACTAAATGACTGACTGCTTGACTGACTGGCTGAAGGACTAACTGACTGACTGAGTGACTGACTGACTGGACTGACTGACTGAGACTGAATGACTGAGTGCTTGACTAATTGACTGTCAGACTGACTGACTGACTTCGCAAAAGGGAAAAATAAAAAAAAAAGTATTATAAAATTAGAAAAAAATATTTGCATTTAAGATTTCCTTTCCGGCTGGGATTTGAACCCAGGGCGACACGCATGGAAGCCCAACGCTCTCGCCAATATACGATCGGATCTCTGTTGGTCGGTGTCTTAATTATAATAAAAACAAAAAATGCACCTTAGTAATTATTGATCTAAAATCTTTGAAATCTAAAGGTCGAATCATTAAACTGACTCAGAATTTTCTTCCGTACATAAATAATCCATATTTGCAAAAGAAAGAAATTGAAAAAAAAAGAATCTTCAAATTAGAATAGAAATATATACATTGAAGATTCTCGTTCCGGCCGGGACTCGAACCCAGTACCACGCGCTTGGAACCCAACGGTCTAGCCATTAGGCTATCGGAGCTCTGTCGATTGAAGTCTTAAATATAATAAAAAAAATGCACCTTTTTAATTCTTGATTCAAACACTTTGAAATCTACAGGTAAAATTATTAAACTGACTCAGAATTTTTCTCCCTACATAAATAATCAATATTCGCAAAAGAAATTGAAAAAAAAAATAAAATTCGATAAGAAATATATACATTGAAGATATTCGTTCCGGCTGGGACTCGAACCCAGGGCCACTCGCTTGGAAACCCACCACTCTAGCCATTAGTCTAGCAGAGCTCTGACGGTCGGAGTTTTAAATATAATAAAATCAAAAAATGCACCTTGGTAATTATTTGTCTAAACACTTTGAATTCTGCGTTTCGAAAAATTAAACTGACTCAGAATTTTCTTCCCTACATAAATAATCAATATTTGCAAAAGAAAAAAATTGAAAAAAAAAGAGAATTTTCAAATTGGAAAAGAAATATATACATTGAAGATATTCGTTCCGGCTGGGACTCGAACCCAGGCCATTCGCTTGGAAGACCAACGGTCTAGCCATTAGCTATCGGAGTTCTGTCGGTCGGAGCCTTACTGCCTGACTGAGACTGCCTGACTGACAGACTGACTGAATGACTAACTGATACTGACTGACTGACTGATACTGATTGACTGACTGACTCACTGATTGACCGAGACTGACTGACTGACCGAGACTGACTGACTGACTGCCTGACTGACTGAGACTGGACTGGACTGACTGACTGACTGACTGAGACTAAATGACTGACTGCTTGACTGACTGGCTGAATGACTAACTGACTGACAGACTGACTGACTGACTGAGACTGACTGACTGAATGACTAACTGAATGACTAACTGAAAGACTGACTGACAGAATGACTGAATGAGGCTGAGTGACTGACTGCCTGACTGACTGACTGATTGAATGACTAGCTGACTGAGACTAAGTGACTAAATTGCTTGACTGACTGACTGAATGACTAACTGACTGACTGAGACTGACTGACTGACTGCCTGACTGACTGAGTGACTGACTGACTGGACTGACTGACTGACTGAGACTGAATGACTGACTGCCCAACTGACTGAGTGACTGAATGACTAACTGACTGATTGACTGCTTAAGTGACTGACAGACTGACTGCTTGACTGACAGACTGGACTGGACTGACCGACTGACAGACTGACTGGCTGACAGAGACTGACTGATTGACTGTCGGACTGATTGACTGACTTCGCAAAAGGGAAAAATAAAAAAAAATTATCAAATTAGAAAAAAATACATGTATTTAAGATTTTCGTTCCGGCTGGGACTCGAACCCAGTACCACGCGCTTGGAACCCAACGGTCTAGCCATTAGGCTATCGGAGCTCTGTTGATGGAAGTCTTAAATATAATAAAAACAAAAAATGCACCTTGGTAATTATTGATTCAAACACTTTGAAATTTACAGGTCGAATAATTAAACTGACACAGAATTTTTCTCCCTACATAAATAATCAATATTCGCAAAAGAGAAAAAATAAAAAAAAAAGAAGAAGAAATTTCAAATTAGAAACTAAAAGTATACATTGAAGATTTTCGTTCACTCGGGGACTCGAACCCAGGGCCACTCGCTTGGAAGCCTAACACTCTAGCCATTAGTCTATTGGAGCTCTGTCGGTGGGAGTTTTAAATATAATAAAAACAAAAAATGCACCTTGGTAATTGTTTATTTAAACACTTTGAAATCTTCGTGTCGAAAAATTAAACTGACTCAGAATTTTCTTCCCTACATAAATAATCAATAATTGCAAAGGAAAGAAATTGAAAAAAAAAAGAAATTTCAAATTAGAAAAGAAATATATATTGAAGATATTCGCTCCGGCTGGGACTCGAACCCAGGCCACTCGCTTGGAAGACCAGCGGTCTAGCCATTAGGCTATCGGAGTTCTGTCGAGCGGAGTCTTACTGCCTGACTGATACTGCCTGACTGACAGACTGACTCACTGACTGACTGAGACTGGACTGACTGACTGACTGACTGACTAACTGACTGACTGAGACTGACTGACTGACTGCTTGACTCTCTGACTGGCTATTTCACTGACTGACTGAATGACTAAATGACTGACTGACACTGACTGACTGACTGCTTGACTACCTGACTGAGTGCTTGACTGACTAACTGACTGGACAGGACTGACCGACTGACTGACTGACTGACTGATTGACTGACTGACTGACTGAATGACTGACTGACTGACTGACCGAGACTGACTGACTGACTGACTGAGACTGGACTGGACTGACTGACTGACTGACTGACTGAGACTGACTGACTGCTTTAGTGACTAACTGACTGCACAGGACTGACCGACTGACTGACTGACTGACTGCCTGACTGACTGACTGACTGAATGACTGACTGACTAAGACTAAATGACTGACTGCTTGACTGACTGGCTGAAGGACTAACTGAATGACTGAGTGCTTGACTGATTGACTGTCAGACTGACTGACTGACTTCGCAAAAGGGAAAAATAAAAAAAAAAAGAATTATAAAATTAGAAAAAAATATTTGCATTTAAGATTTCCTTTCCGGCCGGGACTCGAACCCAGTACCACGCGCTAGGAACCCAACGGTCTAGCCATTAGGCTATCGGAGCTCTGTCGATGGAAGTCTTAAATATAATAAAAACAAAAAATGCACCTTGGTAATTATTGATTCAAACACTTTGAAATTTACAGGTCGAATAATTAAACTGACTCAGAATTTTTCTCCCTACATAAATAATCAATATTCGCAAAAGAGAAAAATTAAAAAAAAAAAGAAGAAGAAATTTCAAATTAGAAACTAAAAGTATACATTGAAGATTTTCGTTCAGGCTCGGACTCGAACCCAGGGCCACTCGCTTGGAAGCCTAACCCTCTAGCCATTAGTCTATGGGAGCTCTGTCGGTGGGAGTTTTAAATATAATAAAAACAAAAAATGCACCTTGGTAATTGTTTATTTAAACACTTTGAAATCTTCGTGTCGAAAAATTAAACTGACTCAGAATTTTCTTCCCTACATAAATAATCAATAATTGCAAAGGAAAGAAATTGAAAAAAAAAGAATTTTCAAATTAGAAAAGAAATATATACATTGAAGATATTCGCTCCGGCTGGGACTCGAACCCAGTACCACGCGCTTGGAAGACCAGCGGTCTAGCCATTAGGCTATCGGAGTTCTGTCGAGCGGAGTCTTACTGCCTGACTGATACTGCCTGACTGACAGACTGACTCACTGACTGACTGATACTGACTGACTGACTCACTGACTGACCGAGACTGACTGACTAACTGCCTGACTGACTGAGACTGGACTGACTGACTGACTGACTGACTAACTGACTGACTGAGACTGACTGACTGACTGCTTGACTCTCTGACTGGCTATTTCACTGACTGACTGAATGACTAAATGACTGACTGACACTGACTGACTGACTGCTTGACTACCTGACTGACTGCTTGACTGACTAACTGACTGGACAGGACTGACCGACTGACTGACTGGACAGGACTGACCGACTGACTGACTGACAGACTGACTGAATAAGGATGACTGACAGACTGACTGAATAAGGCTGACTGACTGACTGACTGACAGACTGACTGAATAAGGCTGACCGACTGACTGACTGCCTGACTGACTGACTGACTGAATGACTGACTGACTGACTGACCGAGACTGACTGACTGACTGACTGAGACTGGACTGGACTGACTGACTGACTGCTTTAGTGACTAACTGACTGCACAGGACTGACCGACTGACTGACTGACTGACTGCCTGACTGACTGACTGACTGAATGACTGACTGACTGAGACTAAATGATTGACTGCTTGACTGACTGGCTGAAGGACTAACTGACTGACTGAGTGACTGACTGACTGGACTGACTGACTGAGACTGAATGACTGAGTGCTTGACTGATTGACTGTCAGACTGACTGACTGACTTCGCAAAAGGGAAAAATAAAAAAAAAAGAATTATAAAATTAGAAAAAAATATTTGCATTTAAGATTTCCTTTCCGGCTGGGATTTGAACCCAGGGCGATACTCATGGAAGCCCAACGCTCTCGCCAATATACTACCGGATCTCTGTTGATCGGTGTCTTAATTATAATAAAAACAAAAAATGCACCTTAGTAATTATTGATCTAAAATCTTTGAAATCTAAAGGTCGAATGATTAAACTGACTCAGAATTTTCTTCCGTACATAAATAATCCATATTTGCAAAAGAAAGAAATTGAAAAAAAAAAGAATCTTCAAATTAGAAGAGAAATATATACATGGAAGATTTTCGTTCCGGCCGGGACTCGAACCCAGTACCACGCGCTTGGAACCCAACGGTCTAGCCATTAGGCTATCGGAGCTCTGTCGATGGAAGTCTTAAATATAATAAAAACAAAAAATGCACCTTGGTAATTATTGATTCAAACACTTTGAAATTTAGAGGTCGAATAATTAAACTGACTCAGAATTTTTCTCCCTACATAAATAATCAATATTCGCAAAAGAGAAAAATTAAAAAAAAAAGAAGAAGAAATTTCAAATTAGAAACTAAAAGTATACATTGAAGATTTTCGTTCAGGCTGGGACTCGAACCCAGGGCCACTCGCTTGGAAGCCTAACACTCTAGCCATTAGTATATGGGAGCTCTGTCGGTGGGAGTTTTAAATATAATAAAAACAAAAAATGCACCTTGGTAATTGTTTATTTAAACACTTTGAAATCTTCGTGTCGAAAAATTAAACTGACTCAGAATTTTCTTCCCTACATAAATAATCAATAATTGCAAAGGAAAGAAATTGAAAAGAAAAAAGAATTTTCAAATTAGAAAAGAAATATATACATTGAAGATATTCGCTCCGGCTGGGACTCGAACCCAGGCCACTCGCTTGGAAGACCAGCGGTCTAGCCATTAGGCTATCGGAGTTCTGTCGAGCGGAGTCTTACTGCCTGACTGATACAGCCTGACTGACAGACTGACTCACTGACTGACTGACTGACTCACTGACTGACCGAGACTGACTGACTAACTGCCTGACAGACTGAGACTGGACTGACTGACTGACTGACTGACTGACTAACTGACTGACTGAGACTGACTGACTGACTGCTTGACTCTCTGACTGGCTATTTCACTGACTGACTGAATGACTAAATGACTGACTGACACTGACTGACTGACTGCTTGACTACCTGACTGACTGCTTGACTGACTAACTGACTGGACACTACTTACCGACTGACTGACAGACTGACTGACTGACAGACTGACTGAATAAGGCTGACCGACTGATTGACTGTCAGACTGACTGACTGACTTCGCAAAAGGGAAAAATAAAAAAAAAAAGAATTATAAAATTAGAAAAAAATATTTGCATTTAAGATTTCCTTTCCGGCCGGGACTCGAACCCAGTACCACGCGCTAGGAACCCAACGGTCTAGCCATTAGGCTATCGGAGCTCTGTCGATGGAAGTCTTAAATATAATAAAAACAAAAAATGCACCTTGGTAATTATTGATTCAAACACTTTGAAATTTACAGGTCGAATAATTAAACTGACTCAGAATTTTTCTCCCTACATAAATAATCAATATTCGCAAAAGAGAAAAATTAAAAAAAAAAAAAGAAGAAGAAATTTCAAATTAGAAACTAAAAGTATACATTGAAGATTTTCGTTCAGGCTCGGACTCGAACCCAGGGCCACTCGCTTGGAAGCCTAACCCTCTAGCCATTAGTCTATGGGAGCTCTGTCGGTGGGAGTTTTAAATATAATAAAAACAAAAAATGCACCTTGGTAATTGTTTATTTAAACACTTTGAAATCTTCGTGTCGAAAAATTAAACTGACTCAGAATTTTCTTCCCTACATAAATAATCAATAATTGCAAAGGAAAGAAATTGAAAAAAAAAGAATTTTCAAATTAGAAAAGAAATATATACATTGAAGATATTCGCTCCGGCTGGGACTCGAACCCAGTACCACGCGCTTGGAAGACCAGCGGTCTAGCCATTAGGCTATCGGAGTTCTGTCGAGCGGAGTCTTACTGCCTGACTGATACTGCCTGACTGACAGACTGACTCACTGACTGACTGATACTGACTGACTGACTCACTGACTGACCGAGACTGACTGACTAACTGCCTGACTGACTGAGACTGGACTGACTGACTGACTGACTGACTGACTAACTGACTGACTGAGACTGACTGACTGACTGCTTGACTCTCTGACTGGCTATTTCACTGACTGACTGAATGACTAAATGACTGACTGACACTGACTGACTGACTGCTTGACTACCTGACTGACTGCTTGACTGACTAACTGACTGGACAGGACTGACCGACTGACTGACTGGACAGGACTGACCGACTGACTGACTGACAGACTGACTGAATAAGGATGACTGACAGACTGACTGAATAAGGCTGACTGACTGACTGACTGACAGACTGACTGAATAAGGCTGACCGACTGACTGACTGCCTGACTGACTGACTGACTGAATGACTGACTGACTGACTGACCGAGACTGACTGACTGACTGACTGAGACTGGACTGGACTGACTGACTGACTGCTTTAGTGACTAACTGACTGCACAGGACTGACCGACTGACTGACTGACTGACTGCCTGACTGACTGACTGACTGAATGACTGACTGACTGAGACTAAATGATTGACTGCTTGACTGACTGGCTGAAGGACTAACTGACTGACTGAGTGACTGACTGACTGGACTGACTGACTGAGACTGAATGACTGAGTGCTTGACTGATTGACTGTCAGACTGACTGACTGACTTCGCAAAAGGGAAAAATAAAAAAAAAAGAATTATAAAATTAGAAAAAAATATTTGCATTTAAGATTTCCTTTCCGGCTGGGATTTGAACCCAGGGCGATACTCATGGAAGCCCAACGCTCTCGCCAATATACTACCGGATCTCTGTTGATCGGTGTCTTAATTATAATAAAAACAAAAAATGCACCTTAGTAATTATTGATCTAAAATCTTTGAAATCTAAAGGTCGAATGATTAAACTGACTCAGAATTTTCTTCCGTACATAAATAATCCATATTTGCAAAAGAAAGAAATTGAAAAAAAAAAGAATCTTCAAATTAGAAGAGAAATATATACATGGAAGATTTTCGTTCCGGCCGGGACTCGAACCCAGTACCACGCGCTTGGAACCCAACGGTCTAGCCATTAGGCTATCGGAGCTCTGTCGATGGAAGTCTTAAATATAATAAAAACAAAAAATGCACCTTGGTAATTATTGATTCAAACACTTTGAAATTTAGAGGTCGAATAATTAAACTGACTCAGAATTTTTCTCCCTACATAAATAATCAATATTCGCAAAAGAGAAAAATTAAAAAAAAAAAGAATAAGAAATTTCAAATTAGAAACTAAAAGTATACATTGAAGATTTTCGTTCAGGCTGGGACTCGAACCCAGGGCCACTCGCTTGGAAGCCTAACACTCTAGCCATTAGTCTATGGGAGCTCTGTCGGTGGGAGTTTTAAATATAATAAAAACAAAAAATGCACCTTGGTAATTGTTTATTTAAACACTTTGAAATCTTCGTGTCGAAAAATTAAACTGACTCAGAATTTTCTTCCCTACATAAATAATCAATAATTGCAAAGGAAAGAAATTGAAAAGAAAAAAGAATTTTCAAATTAGAAAAGAAATATATACATTGAAGATATTCGCTCCGGCTGGGACTCGAACCCAGGCCACTCGCTTGGAAGACCAGCGGTCTAGCCATTAGGCTATCGGAGTTCTGTCGAGCGGAGTCTTACTGCCTGACTGATACAGCCTGACTGACAGACTGACTCACTGACTGACTGACTGACTCACTGACTGACCGAGACTGACTGACTAACTGCCTGACAGACTGAGACTGGACTGACTGACTGACTGACTGACTGACTAACTGACTGACTGAGACTGACTGACTGACTGCTTGACTCTCTGACTGGCTATTTCACTGACTGACTGAATGACTAAATGACTGACTGACACTGACTGACTGCTTGACTACCTGACTGACTGCTTGACTGACTAACTGACTGGACACTACTTACCGACTGACTGACAGACTGACTGACTGACAGACTGACTGAATAAGGCTGACCGACTGATTGACTGTCAGACTGACTGACTGACTTCGCAAAAGGGAAAAATAAAAAAAAAAAGAATTATAAAATTAGAAAAAAATATTTGCATTTAAGATTTCCTTTCCGGCCGGGACTCGAACCCAGTACCACGCGCTAGGAACCCAACGGTCTAGCCATTAGGCTATCGGAGCTCTGTCGATGGAAGTCTTAAATATAATAAAAACAAAAAATGCACCTTGGTAATTATTGATTCAAACACTTTGAAATTTACAGGTCGAATAATTAAACTGACTCAGAATTTTTCTCCCTACATAAATAATCAATATTCGCAAAAGAGAAAAATTAAAAAAAAAAAAGAAGAAGAAATTTCAAATTAGAAACTAAAAGTATACATTGAAGATTTTCGTTCAGGCTCGGACTCGAACCCAGGGCCACTCGCTTGGAAGCCTAACCCTCTAGCCATTAGTCTATGGGAGCTCTGTCGGTGGGAGTTTTAAATATAATAAAAACAAAAAATGCACCTTGGTAATTGTTTATTTAAACACTTTGAAATCTTCGTGTCGAAAAATTAAACTGACTCAGAATTTTCTTCCCTACATAAATAATCAATAATTGCAAAGGAAAGAAATTGAAAAAAAAAGAATTTTCAAATTAGAAAAGAAATATATACATTGAAGATATTCGCTCCGGCTGGGACTCGAACCCAGTACCACGCGCTTGGAAGACCAGCGGTCTAGCCATTAGGCTATCGGAGTTCTGTCGAGCGGAGTCTTACTGCCTGACTGATACTGCCTGACTGACAGACTGACTCACTGACTGACTGATACTGACTGACTGACTCACTGACTGACCGAGACTGACTGACTAACTGCCTGACTGACTGAGACTGGACTGACTGACTGACTGACTGACTGACTAACTGACTGACTGAGACTGACTGACTGACTGCTTGACTCTCTGACTGGCTATTTCACTGACTGACTGAATGACTAAATGACTGACTGACACTGACTGACTGACTGCTTGACTACCTGACTGACTGCTTGACTGACTAACTGACTGGACAGGACTGACCGACTGACTGACTGGACAGGACTGACCGACTGACTGACTGACAGACTGACTGAATAAGGATGACTGACAGACTGACTGAATAAGGCTGACTGACTGACTGACTGACAGACTGACTGAATAAGGCTGACCGACTGACTGACTGCCTGACTGACTGACTGACTGAATGACTGACTGACTGACTGACCGAGACTGACTGACTGACTGACTGAGACTGGACTGGACTGACTGACTGACTGCTTTAGTGACTAACTGACTGCACAGGACTGACCGACTGACTGACTGACTGACTGCCTGACTGACTGACTGACTGAATGACTGACTGACTGAGACTAAATGATTGACTGCTTGACTGACTGGCTGAAGGACTAACTGACTGACTGAGTGACTGACTGACTGGACTGACTGACTGAGACTGAATGACTGAGTGCTTGACTGATTGACTGTCAGACTGACTGACTGACTTCGCAAAAGGGAAAAATAAAAAAAAAAGAATTATAAAATTAGAAAAAAATATTTGCATTTAAGATTTCCTTTCCGGCTGGGATTTGAACCCAGGGCGATACTCATGGAAGCCCAACGCTCTCGCCAATATACTACCGGATCTCTGTTGATCGGTGTCTTAATTATAATAAAAACAAAAAATGCACCTTAGTAATTATTGATCTAAAATCTTTGAAATCTAAAGGTCGAATGATTAAACTGACTCAGAATTTTCTTCCGTACATAAATAATCCATATTTGCAAAAGAAAGAAATTGAAAAAAAAAAGAATCTTCAAATTAGAAGAGAAATATATACATGGAAGATTTTCGTTCCGGCCGGGACTCGAACCCAGTACCACGCGCTTGGAACCCAACGGTCTAGCCATTAGGCTATCGGAGCTCTGTCGATGGAAGTCTTAAATATAATAAAAACAAAAAATGCACCTTGGTAAATATTGATTCAAACACTTTGAAATTTAGAGGTCGAATAATTAAACTGACTCAGAATTTTTCTCCCTACATAAATAATCAATATTCGCAAAAGAGAAAAATTAAAAAAAAAAGAAGAAGAAATTTCAAATTAGAAACTAAAAGTATACATTGAAGATTTTCGTTCAGGCTGGGACTCGAACCCAGGGCCACTCGCTTGGAAGCCTAACACTCTAGCCATTAGTCTATGGGAGCTCTGTCGGTGGGAGTTTTAAATATAATAAAAACAAAAAATGCACCTTGGTAATTGTTTATTTAAACACTTTGAAATCTTCGTGTCGAAAAATTAAACTGACTCAGAATTTTCTTCCCTACATAAATAATCAATAATTGCAAAGGAAAGAAATTGAAAAGAAAAAAGAATTTTCAAATTAGAAAAGAAATATATACATTGAAGATATTCGCTCCGGCTGGGACTCGAACCCAGGCCACTCGCTTGGAAGACCAGCGGTCTAGCCATTAGGCTATCGGAGTTCTGTCGAGCGGAGTCTTACTGCCTGACTGATACAGCCTGACTGACAGACTGACTCACTGACTGACTGACTGACTGACTCACTGACTGACCGAGACTGACTGACTAACTGCCTGACAGACTGAGACTGGACTGACTGACTGACTGACTGACTGACTAACTGACTGACTGAGACTGACTGACTGACTGCTTGACTCTCTGACTGGCTATTTCACTGACTGACTGAATGACTAAATGACTGACTGACACTGACTGACTGACTGCTTGACTACCTGACTGACTGCTTGACTGACTAACTGACTGGACACTACTTACCGACTGACTGACAGACTGACTGACTGACAGACTGACTGAATAAGGCTGACCGACTGACTGACTGCCTGACTGACTGACTGACTGAATGACTGACTGACTGACCGAGACTGACTGACTGACTGACTGAGACTGGACTGGACTGACTGACTGACTGACTGACTGAGACTGACTGACTGCTTTAGTGACTAACTGACTGCACAGGACTGCCCGACTGACTGACTGACTGACTGCCTGACTGACTGACTGACTGAATGACTGACTGACTGAGACTAAATGACTGACTGCTTGACTGACTGGCTGAAGGACTAACTGACTGACTGAGTGACTGACTGACTGAGACTGAATGACTGAGTGCTTGACTGATTGACTGTCAGACTGACTTCGCAAAAGGGAAAAATAAAAAAAAAAGAATTATAAAATTAGAAAAAAATATTTGCATTTAAGATTTCCTTTCCGGCTGGGATTTGAACCCAGGGCGACACTCATGGAAGCCCAACGCTCTCGCCAATATACTATCGGATCTCTGTTGATCGGTGTCTTAATTATAATAAAAACAAAAAATGCACCTTAGTAATTATTGATCTAAAATCTTTGAAATCTAAAGGTCGAATGATTAAACTGACTCAGAATTTTCTTCCGTACATAAATAATCGATATTTGCAAAAGAAAGAAAATGAAAAAAAAAAGAATTTTCAAATTAGAAAAGGTATATATACATTGAAGATTTTCGTTCCGGCCGGGACTCGAACCCAGTACCGTGCGCTAGGAACCCAACGGTCTAGCCATTAGGCTATCGGAGCTCTGTCGATGGAAGTCTTAAGGTGAGGGTGGACGTTGAAAATCACCAAAAAATGATTTTTATTCATTTTTTTTTTTAATTTTATAATATTGCTAGATCCCTTCCCTACACAAAGCCAAAAGAATTTTCCAATAAAATCAACATTTTAAAAAGTTATACATAAATTAATTATCATTAGAACCAAATATGGCTGCCATTTCGTGGTTCAAAATGGCCGCCGGAGACATTTAAATGCCCTTTAAACTGTTTGTTTACATATTACTACTTGTTTTTTCATCACTTTATATGATAAGCCACACTAAATAATATTATTCCAAGAAGATGCACTTCTACAGTTGCTTTAACTGTAACCGTATCTCTGACACAATCGACATTTGTTTACATTTAGCGACTGCGAGTTATAATTATTTTTCGAATCAACTTTTGTTGTTATTTCTTGTTGGTATCCGTTTTTTTGTTGTGATTTGTTGATTTTATTGTTATTATCTGTTACGTTGTTCTATATTAGTGATTGTTTTTGCATAGTTTAAATTTTTATTCAACATTTACGGTGAAATGGACTTGATTAGTTCACGCTACCGGAAACCTAAAGGTCGCCCTTCTAAGCGGCGAGCTGCTTGTGCTGCAAATGCTGCAAAACGTAAAAATGCAAGCACAAATCAAAATAACATTTTGTCGTCACCTGTGGATCAACCTAATTCTTCTAAATGTGCTGATATAAAGTCGCCTAGCAGCAGTATGCCCGAGAACATTACTATGATGTCGAAAGAAATGTGGAGCTCACTGTTGTGTGAATTGCCCTGCACTGAATGTGGGAGTAAATCATTAGATGTTTGTGCTAGCAACAAGTTTGGGTATGCATGTAAGATGGCAATTTTTTGCAAGGACTGTAACCATTGCTACTCTTCGGCCTTCAACACTCCACGAGAAAGTACATCAAAGAAGTTTCAACTGAACAAAAAACTCGTGGAATCATTTTTGGCAATTGGCAGAGGCTATGCAGCTTTGCAAACTTTTTCGATGGTCTTGGGAATACCAAATATGGATAAAAAGACCTTTGCTGCTTACGTAGAAACCCTTTCAAGTGAATCAAGTGAGACAAAAAAGAAGATTTTAAATGCCTTGAGGGATTACATTCGTAAAATAAATCTTGAGAATGGAGCAGTTGAAAATGATGGAGTCCTCGATATTTCAGTCTCATATGACGGTACGTGGCAAAAGCGAGGCCATACGTCGTTAAACGGGATTGGCATCGTTATCGACATGTTGACCGGTTTAGTCATAGACTACGAAGTTCTCAGCAAGTACTGCCCGGAATGCGTTTCTGCAGAAAGAGATTTGGGGAAGGAAAGCTGCGAATTCTATGTGTGGTTTGAGGGTCACAAAAGGACCGGCTGCCAGAAAAATTTCTTTGGCACCTCAAACAGCATGGAAATGCATGCTGCTGAGACCTTGTTTAGAAGAGCAACGGAACTCAACTTCAGATACGTTTCTCTTCTATCTGATGGTGATGCAAAAACTTTCACCCATTTGACTGAGCAAAACATCTACGATGATTTTGTGATAACGAAAGAGGAATGCATTAATCACGTGGCCAAGAGGCTACGAACTGGCCTGGAAAATAAAGTTAAAGAGTGGCGGGTGAAAGGCGTGACACTTGGAGGCAAGAAGTCTGGGAATTTAACTCAAGCCACAATTCAACGCCTCCAAAGTTACTACCGCAAAGCCATAAAAGACAATGCGCCGAACATTAAAAATATGAAAACTGCCATTTTAGCATCGTTGTATCACTGTGTCTCGACCGACAGCAAGCCTCAACACAGTAAGTGTCCGCAAGGAAAATCATCTTGGTGCTTCTATCAGAGAGCTTTGTCAAATCGCATGAAACCTCAAAGTCATAAGCATATGAAGACAAAGCTCTCTGAGGATGTTCTTGTAAAGATCCTGCCCGTTTATCAACGGTTAATAAATGATGAACTACTGTTACGTTGTACAGCTGCTAAAACGCAAAACCGCAATGAAAGCCTCCACAGCTGTATTTGGCAAAAGTGCCCAAAAGAAATATTCGTCACCAAAAAGAGGCTTGAATTGGCAGTTTTAGCTGCAGTGAGTGAATTTAATTTAGGGTGCACGGAAACTTTAACTCTAACATCTGACTGTAATTTGGCAGATGCATCTCTGGTTATTGCTCATCAAAAGGACAAAAGGCGTGAAACACAAAAAAAACTGCGTTCAACTGCAGAAAGTAAACAGAAGCGTAATTTTAAAAAATATGCCAAAGTTTGTGCCAACAACCAGTTGAAAAAAAAAGAAGGTGTCACTTATTCAGCTGGTGCGTTTTAATTTGTGCTAAAAAATAAGAAACCAAAAAAGTTGCACCCATGCCTTAAATTACATTGGTTATGACCCTTACATGCGAAATGTAAACATCTTGTATAATAATATAGTAAAAGCTCTCAAACCTGAATTTAATTTCGCTTTGTCCATCTACTCCCTCAAATATTTTGTTCTACTCTAACGACAATTTCTGTCCCAAGTACTTACATTATTTCAAGTGTGTAAGATGAAGTGCTTCATTTAAGTTTCATTGTGAATAGCTGTATAATTGAAATCATTTACATCTGGTATAAGTTTTAATTGCCTGACATATGCTTTGTAAGCTGCAATACTTGATTTGATTATGAATAAAACTACTTTTGTGTACAACGGGCCTGTTTATACTAGAACATTTGTGTAAACTGTAAATAAATATCACATACATGCCTAACTTAAATTTGAATTCTAATACAAAAGTCATTGAAAACAAAAACTCGTACATTTTATTGTTACTTTTAAAATATAATGCATGAATATATGCAATTATAATAGTATTTTTCTACCATTTGGGTCTCCGATGAATACGCTGTGCATTGTTTTTTAGGATGAAACAACAATTTTTCTCTTTTTAATAAAAAATATATTTTTATGGAACCACATTTACTCAAGGTAAGTAATGTGTGCAAATATTTGGAATCTTTAACTTGAATTTATATTATACATGCACTGTAAAGTAATAAATTGTCGTTTTCTCACAATGTAGATTTTACACGACGCTTGATTTTCTAAATGTTCCCTGCGCAAAGTTATTTATTCAATATTCTTGCAATTTGGCTCAAATGAGATCAATAATGTTAGAAACAAATCTTGCTTATATTAAAGGTTCTATATGTATTATATTATGAGTTCTCAGAGCCATTTACAAGGGTCTCCGATGAAAAAACAACAAAAGCTTTTTTTCTTTTCGAAACCTATACTGCTAAATTTCATTGGTTGAAAATACAATTTTTTTTTAAAAAATGTAAAATGCATTTTTATGGAACCACATTTTCTCAAGGTAAGTAATGTGTCAAGATATTTGCAGTTTTGACTTGAATTTGTATTACCCATGCACCATAAAGTAATAAATTGTCGTTTTCTCACAAAATAGATTTCGCACAACGCGCAATTTTCAAAATGTTCCATGCGCAAAACTTTTTTTTCAATATTTTTGCAATTTGGCTCTAATGAGATCAAAAATGTAAGGAACAAATCTTGCTTACATTAAAGGCTCTATCTGCATTATATTATGAGTTCTCAGGGTCATTTACTACGAAAAGTCAATATTTTCCGTAAAAAATCAAGTAAAATTTGATGTAAAATTTTTTATGAACAAACTATTGTTAAAAATTTATGTTGAAGAAGCAACTTTTGTTTTATTAGATGTAAACTATGGTTTAAAAAAAGAAAAATGAAATTTAATTAAATTTTGCGACGCAGGGAGCAAATTTTAGATTTGGTTTAAAAAAGTTTAAAATTTAATAAATATTTAAAATTTTTGATATTTTTGAAAAAAAAAAGTGAGATGTCTTTATTCATTTAGAAATACATCAGGGTACAAAATTTTAAGTATGTCACTTAAAAAATAATTTTTTTCATTTTCAACATCCACCCTCCCCTTAAATATAATAAAAACAAAAAATGCACCTTGGTAATTATTGATTCAAACACTTTGAAATTTACAGGTCGAATAATTAAACTGACTCAGAATTTTTCTCCCTACATAAATAATCAATATTCGCAAAAGAGAAAAATTAAAAAAAAAAGAAGAAGAAATTTCAAATTAGAAACTAAAAGTATACATTGAAGATTTTCGTTCAGGCTGGGACTCGAACCCAGGGCCACTCGCTTAGAAGCCTAACACTCTAGCCATTAGTCTATGGGAGCTCTGTCGGTGGAAGTTTTAAATATAATAAAAACAAAAAATGCACCTTGGTAATTGTTTATTTAAAAACTTTGAAATCTTCGTGTCGAAAAATTAAACTGACTCAGAATTTTCTTCCCTACATAAATAATCAATAATTGCAAAGGAAAGAAATTGAAAAAAAAAAAAGAATTTTCAAATTAGAAAAGAAATATATACATTGAAGATATTCGCTCCGGCTGGGACTCGAACCCAGGCCACTCGCTTGGAAGACCAGCGGTCTAGCCATTAGGCTATCGGAGTTCTGTCGAGCGGAGTCTTACTGCCTGACTGATACTGCCTGACTGACAGACTGACTCACTGACTGACTGATACTGACTGACTGACTCACTGACTGACCGAGACTGACTGACTAACTGCCTGACTGACTGAGACTGGACTGACTGACTGACTGACTGACTGACTAACTAACTGACTGACTGAGACTGACTGACTGACTGCTTGACTCTCTGACTGGCTATTGCACTGACTGACTGAATGACTAAATGACTGACTGACACTGACTGACTGACTGCTTGACTACCTGACTGACTGCTTGACTGACTAACTGACTGGACAGGACTGACCGACTGACTGACTGACAGACTGACTGAATAAGGATGACTGACAGACTGACTGAATAAGGCTGACTGACTGACTGACTGACAGACTGAATAAGGCTGACCGACTGACTGACTGCCTGACTGACTGACTGACTGAATGACTGACTGACTGACTGACCGAGACTGACTGACTGACTGACTGAGACTGGACTGGACTGACTGACTGACTGACTGACTGAGACTGACTGACTGCTTTAGTGACTAACTGACTGCACAGGACTGACCGACTGACTGACTGACTGACTGAATGACTGACTGAATGACTGACTGACTGAGACTAAATGACTGACTGCTTGACTGACTGGCTGAAGGACTAACTGACTGACTGAGTGACTGACTGACTGGACTGACTGACTGAGACTGAATGACTGAGTGCTTGACTGATTGACTGTCAGACTGACTGACTGACTTCGCAAAAGGGAAAAATAAAAAAAAAAGATTTATAAAATTAGAAAAAAATATTTGCATTTAAGATTTCCTTTCCGGCCGGGACTCGAACCCAGTACCACGCGCTAGGAACCCAACGGTCTAGCCATTAGGCTATCGGAGCTCTGTCGATGGAAGTCTTAAATATAATAAAAACAAAAAATGCACCTTGGTAGTTATTGATTCAAACACTTTGAAATTTACAGGTCGAATAATTAAACTGACTCAGAATTTTTCTCCCTACATAAATAATCAATATTCGCAAAAGAGAAAAATTTAAAAAAAGAAGAAGAAATTTCAAATTAGAAACTAAAGTATACATTGAAGATTTTCGTTCAGGCTGGGACTCGAACCCAGGGCCACTCGCTCGGAAGCCTAACACTCTAGCCATTAGTCTATGGGAGCTCTGTCGGTGGGAGTTTTAAATATAATAAAAACAAAAAATGCACCTTGGTAATTGTTTATTTTAAACACTTTGAAATCTTCGTGTCGAAAAATTAAACTGACTCAGAATTTTCTTCCCTACATAAATAATCAATAATTGCAAAGGAAAGAAATTGAAAAAAAAAAAAAGAATTTTCAAATTAGAAAAGAAATATATACATTGAAGATATTCGCTCCGGCTGGGACTCGAACCCAGGCCACTCGCTTGGAAGACCAGCGGTCTAGCCATTAGGCTATCGGAGTTCTGTCGAGCGGAGTCTTACTGCCTGACTGATACTGCCTGACTGACAGACTGACTCACTGACTGACTGATACTGACTGACTGACTCACTGACTGACCGAGACTGACTGACTAACTGCCTGACTGACTGAGACTGGACTGACTGACTGACTGACTGACTGACTGACTGACTGACTGACTGAGACTGACTGACCGACTGCTTGACTCTCTGACTGGCTATTTCACTGACTGACTGAATGACTAAATGACTGACTGACACTGACTGACTGACTGCTTGACTACCTGACTGACTGCTTGACTGACTAACTGACTGGACAGGACTGACCGACTGACTGACTGACAGACTGACTGAATAAGGATGACTGACAGACTGACTGAATAAGGCTGACTGACTGACTGTCTGACAGACTGACTGAATAAGGCTGACCGACTGACTGACTGCCTGACTGACTGACTGACTGAATGACTGACTGACTGACTGACCGAGACTGACTGACTGACTGACTGAGACTGGACTGGACTGACTGACTGACTGACTGACTGAGACTGACTGACTGCTTTAGTGACTAACTGACTGCACAGGACTGACCGACTGACTGACTGCCTGACTGACTGACTGACTGAATGACTGACTGACTGAGACTAAATGACTGACTGCTTGACTGACTGGCTGAAGGACTAACTGACTGACTGAGTGACTGACTGACTGGACTGACTGACTGAGACTGAATGATTGAGTGCTTGACTGATTGACTGTCAGACTGACTGACTGACTTCGCAAAAGGGAAAAATAAAAAAAAGAATTATAAAATTAGAAAAAAATATTTGCATTTAAGATTTCCTTTCCGGCCGGGACTCGAACCCAGTACCACGCGCTAGGAACCCAACGGTCTAGCCATTAGGCTATCGGAGCTCTGTCGATGGAAGTCTTAAACCATATTGGACCACTCATAGAACACGACATCAATTTTTTTTAAAAATTGTAACTATGTTATTACTAGGATGTGTTTAGACATATAACACAAAAATTTTGAAAATATCTTTTATATTTTAAAAAATACAAGCTGTCCTATAAATAGGACAACGGTCCAAAGCACTACAAAAATCTCAAATTTTTATCTTACCTTCTGAGGAAAAAAAAATCACAGATGAAACTTTGGAAAACGTACTAAACAAAGTCCAACATTGCATTTTTGGCATATAGTTGTTGGTTTGCGCTTGCAATTTTTCAATTGGCATCTTCTTTGGCGACCATCAGCATTTTTTACCAGTATATGCTCATTGTTGAGATGAAGGAGTTCTTTGTTATTTCGTAGCAGACTGCGCTATCTTATTTTATTCCTTGGAATTGATTCACCTAAATAACTAATTGTTACTGATCGTCGGAAGGTTAATATATCTTGTGCTTCACTTGGACAAAATAATTTAGAAAGCTTCCAGGCTGCAACAAGAGCTGTTTCAAAGCAGTTCAAGAAAAGTGGCCAATACCACTTTTTTCCTTGGATTGAAGCAAAATAAACTTCAACATGACTGTCAAAAAGGTCTACTCCATTTTTATATTTGTTATAGGTGGTGACACAATATGGCACATCGACTTCTTTTCTGCCTCCCTTGACCCGGCGTTCTACTTTGGTTTTCACTTTTGTATCTTCAAAATTGCTCATCAAAGAAACGACACGATTATCATTCCAGCGTACTGCAGCAATTTTGTTGGCAGCGTCAAATGCTGCGTCGGAAGTATCTCTTTCTGTCTTAGACAAATCTTTCACAGACTTCAATGGACATTTTGCCATCCTATTGACTCTTACAGTCCCAGTTGCACAAAATTCCCTTTGCTTCAATCGAACAAGTAACCCATGGGAGGTAAAAAAGTTATCCACGTATACCTTGTGAAATGCAGGATTTTTCACAACAGATAGTACATTTTCAACTACGCGTTGAGAAAGTGGTTCGTTACATTTTTCATGAGCTCCTTGATAGGGAATGATATTGAAAGGGTATCCATCGTAAGATGCCAGCATCCATAATTTGTATCCAAATTTTACTGGCTTGTTTTTCATGAACATCTTACAGCCATGTTTACCAAAATATCGCACCATTCTTTCGTCAATTGTTAGATTCTCTGAAAAAACTCCAAACTGCTGCAAAGCAACATTAAGTTTTTCAAACAATGGTCGAATTTTGTAATAACGATCTTGTTTGTCGATTGTGGAATTGTCATTAAAATGAAGATAATGTTTGATGTCACTGTATTTTTTTCTTGATATGGTATTACTAACTAATGTTGTGCCTATATCGGGAGCATTTTCCCAATACATTTTTTCACGGGGCAAAATGTGATAACCGCTATAAAACATAACACCTAGGAACAGCTTGAATTCACCCTCAGAGATACTAAAAGAATGATCATTCTTTTGGGAAGCATATCGGTTCGTCTCTCCAACGGTGTGTGCTATCATGTCTTCAGCCATCATATGGAAAAGTTCAATAGGATTTTTACCAGAAACAATATCTGTTATATTTTGGTGTTCTTGAAAAGGAATAGATTTAGAGCTGAGATCGAATTTTGGTTCACTTCACATCCTTCATTTCGAAAATAGATGCATCACATTTGTTTTTTGTAAAAATTTCTACGGTTCCAGCAGCATCTTGTAAATCGGATTTGTCACTCAATGCTGGTGTATGACAATTTGTGAAAGAGTCATCTATTTCTTCTTCGTCACTAACTAAATCGGGTTCGGGAGGAATAATAATCACTTCTGGTTCATCAATTTCATCATCAGAGAGAGAATTCATATAATCAAGAGCTTCCTCAACTGTCAGAAATTTTCTAGCCATTTTATAAAAATCTCATTATTTCACATATCATCTAAGAAACACCATGCACTGCAAAGCGAACCAAAAAGCAAATGATACTCTGCTCTAAAAGGAATCCTAAATTTCAGAATGATTTCCCTAAAGAGAACAGGTGTACATATACAAAAGATCTCGTTTCAAGGAATGCAAATCTTTATCTATCTTGTATATACAAAAGAATACCTAGTGGGGAAAGGGGAAGCTTCTGTCAATCAATTGGACACCATTTCATCTTAAAACGCCACCCACTTGACCTTCGTTTGTTATTGTATGAATACAGCTTGTTTCAGGATTATTTTTGCAGGAATGTGAATCAGATGAAAATGAGGGTGGGTATTGGACTGTTGTCCTGTTTTTAGGACACCCGAATATTTCGCTAAATAAACCTATAAAATGTAATAGTTTTCTTGAATTTTATTATTTATAGCAAAAGCACTGTTCTTCTACTCCAAAAATAAATCCATAATGTTTTTTTAAGATACAATGTATAATTTTTAATTAATTATAAAATAATACATGTTTATTAAGTTTTAAGTGTTATGGTTATTTCTAAATTCAAATTAAATTTATTTGTCAAACTTTTGCTTCTATATTATACACAACTACGCCAGAAAAAGTGTGTGACAAAGTTTATATAAATCAGTCTTTTTATTTGTGATTTATACTTGGTTATTTCAGCTGTCCTATTTATAGGACAGCGGTCCAATATGGGTTAAATATAATAAAAACAAAAAATGCACCTTGGTAATTATTGATTCAAACACTTTGAAATTTACAGGTCGAATAATTAAACTGACTCAGAATTTTTCTCCCTACATAAATAATCAATATTCGCAAAAGAGAAAAATTAAAAAAAAAAAGAAGAAGAAATTTCAAATTAGAAACTAAAAGTATGCATTGAAGATTTTCGTTCAGGCTGGGACTCGAACCCAGGGCCACTCGCTTGGAAGCCTAACACTCTAGCCATTAGTCTATGGGAGCTCTGTCGGTGGGAGTTTTAAATATAATAAAAACAAAAAATGCACCTTGGTAATTGTTTATTTAGACACTTTGAAATCTTGGTGTCGAAAAATTAAACTGACTCAGAATTTTCTTCCCTACATAAATAATCAATAATTGCAAAGGAAAGAAATTGAAAAAAAAAAGAATTTTCAAATTAGAAAAGAAATATATACATTGAAGATATTCGCTCGGGCTGGGACTCGAACCCAGGCCACTCGCTTGGAAGACCAGCGGTCTAGCCATTAGGCTATCGGAGTTCTGTCGAGCGGAGTCTTACTGCCTGACTGATACTGCCTGACTGACAGACTGACTCACTGACTGACTGATACTGACTGACTGACTCACTGACTGACTGATACTGACTGACTGACTCACTGACTGACCGAGACTGACTGACTAACTGCCTGACTGACTGAGACTGGACTGACTGACTGACTGACTGACTGACTGACTAACTGACTGACTAAGACTGACTGACTGACTGACTGCTTGACTCTCTGACTGGCTATTTCACTGACTGACTGAATGACTAAATGACTGACTGACACTGACTGACTGACTGCTTGACTACCTGACTGACTGCTTGACTGACTAACTGACTGGACAGGACTGACCGACTGACTGACTGACAGACTGACTGAATAAGGATGACTGACAGACTGACTGAATAAGGCTGACTGACTGACTGACTGACAGACTGACTGAATAAGGCTGACCGACTGACTGACTGCCTGACTGACTGACTGACTGAATGACTGACTGACCGAGACTGACTGACTGACTGACTGAGACTGGACTGGACTGACTGACTGACTGACTGACTGAGACTGACTGACTGCTTTAGTGACTAACTGACTGCACAGGACTGACCGACTGACTGACTGAATGACTGACTGACTGAGACTAAATGACTGACTGCTTGACTGACTGGCTGAAGGACTAACTGACTGACTGAGTGACTGACTGACTGGACTGACTGACTGAGACTGAATGACTGAGTGCTTGACTGATTGACTGTCAGACTGACTGACTGACTTCGCAAAAGGGAAAAATAAAAAAAAAAAGAATTATAAAATTAGAAAAAAATATTTGCATTTAAGATTTCCTTTCCGGCCGGGACTCGAACCCAGTACCACGCGCTAGGAACCCAACGGTCTAGCCATTAGGCTATCGGAGCTCTGTCGATGGAAGTCTTAAATATAATAAAAACAAAAAATGCACCTTGGTAATTATTGATTCAAACACTTTGAAATTTACAGGTCGAATAATTAAACTGACTCAGAATTTTTCTCCCTACATAAATAATCAATATTCGCAAAAGAGAAAAATTAAAAAAAAAAGAAGAAATTTCAAATTAGAAACTAAAAGTATACATTGAAGATTTTCGTTCAGGCTGGGACTCGAACCCAGGGCCACTCGCTTGGAAGCCTAACACTCTAGCCATTAGTCTATGGGAGCTCTGTCGGTGGGAGTTTTAAATATAATAAAAACAAAAAATGCACCTTGGTAATTGTTTATTTAAACACTTTGAAATCTTCGTGTCGAAAAATTAAACTGACTCAGAATTTTCTTCCCTACATAAATAATCAATAATTGCAAAGGAAAGAAATTGAAAAAAAAAAAGAATTTTCAAATTAGAAAAGAAATATATACATTGAAGATATTCGCTCCGGCTGGGACTCGAACCCAGGCCACTCGCTTGGAAGACCAGCGGTCTAGCCATTAGGCTATCGGAGTTCTGTCGAGCGGAGTCTTACTGCCTGACTGATACTGCCTGACTGACAGACTGACTCACTGACTGACTGATACTGACTGACTGACTCACTGACTGACCGAGACTGACTGACTAACTGCCTGACTGACTGAGACTGGACTGACTGACTGACTGACTGACTGACTGACTAACTGACTAACTGACTGACTGAGACTGACTGACTAACTGACTGACTGAGACTGACTGACTGACTGCTTGACTCTCTGACTGGCTATTTCACTGACTGACTGAATGACTAAATGACTGACTGACTCTGACTGACTGACTGCTTGACTACCTGACTGACTGCTTGACTGACTAACTGACAGGACAGGACTGACCGACTGACTGACTGACAGACTGACTGAATAAGGATGACTGACAGACTGACTGAATAAGGCTGACTGACTGACTGACTGACTGACTGACTGAATAAGGCTGACCGACTGACTGACTGCCTGACTGACTGACTGACTGAATGACTGACTGACTGACTGACCGAGACTGACTGACTGACTGACTGAGACTGGACTGGACTGACTGACTGACTGACTGACTGAGACTGACTGACTGCTTTAGTGACTAACTGACTGCACAGGACTGACCGACTGACTGACTGACTGACTGCCTGACTGACTGACTGACTGAATGACTGACTGACTGAGACTAAATGACTGACTGCTTGACTGACTGGCTGAAGGACTAACTGACTGACTGAGTGACTGACTGACTGGACTGACTGACTGAGACTGAATGACTGAGTGCTTGACTGATTGACTGTCAGACTGACTGACTGACTTCGCAAAAGGGAAAAATAAAAAAAAAAGAATTATAAAATTAGAAAAAAATATTTGCATTTAAGATTTCCTTTCCGGCTGGGATTTGAACCCAGGGCGACACTCATGGAAGCCCAACGCTCTCGCCAATATACTATCGGATCTCTGTTGATCGGTGTCTTAATTATAATAAAAACAAAAAATGCACCTTGGTAATTATTGATCTAAAATCTTTGAAATCTAAAGGTCGAATGATTAAACTGACTCAGAATTTTCTTCCGTACATAAATAATCGATATTTGCAAAAGAAAGAAAATGAAAAAAAAAAGAATTTTCAAATTAGAAAAGGTATATATACATTGAAGATTTTCGTTCCGGCCGGGACTCGAACCCAGTACCACGCGCTAGGAACCCAACGGTCTAGCCATTAGGCTATCGGAGCTCTGTCGATGGAAGTCTTAAATATAATAAAAACAAAAAATGCACCTTGGTAATTATTGATTCAAACACTTTGAAATTTACAGGTCGAATAATTAAACTGACTCAGAATTTTTCTCCCTACATAAATAATCAATATTCGCAAAAGAGAAAAATTAAAAAAAAAAGAAGAAGAAATTTCAAATTAGAAACTAAAAGTATACATTGAAGATTTTCGTTCAGGCTGGGACTCGAACCCAGGGCCACTCGCTTGGAAGCCTAACACTCTATCCATTAGACTATGGGAGCTCCGTCGGTGGGAGTTTTAAATATAATAAAAACAAAAAATGCACCTTTGTAATTGTTTATTTAAACACTTTGAAATCTTCGTGTCGAAAAATTAAACTGACTCAGAATTTTCTTCCCTACATAAATAATCAATAATTGCAAAGGAAAGAAATTGAAAAAAAAAAGAATTTTCAAATTAGAAAAGAAATATATACATTGAAGATATTCGCTCCGGCTGGGACTCGAACCCAGGCCACTCGCTTGGAAGACCAGCGGTCTAGCCATTAGGCTATCGGAGTTCTGTCGAGCGGAGTCTTACTGCCTGACTGATACTGCCTGACTGACAGACTGACTCACTGACTGACTGATACTGACTGACTGACTCACTGACTGACCGAGACTGACTGACTAACTGCCTGACTGACTGAGACTGGACTGACTGACTGACTGACTGACTGACTGACTGACTGACTGACTGAGACTGACTGACTGACTGCTTGACTCTCTGACTGGCTATTTCACTGACTGACTGAATGACTAAATGACTGACTGACACTGACTGACTGACTGCTTGACTACCTGACTGACTGCTTGACTGACTAACTGACTGGACAGGACTGACCGACTGACTGACTGACAGACTGACTGAATAAGGAAGACTGACAGACTGACTGAATAAGGCTGACTGACTGACTGACTGAATGACTGACTGACCGAGACTGACTGACTGACTGACTGAGACTGGACTGGACTGACTGACTGACTGAGACTGACTGACTGCTTTAGTGACTAACTGACTGCACAGGACTGACCGACTGACTGACTGACTGACTGCCTGACTGACTGAATGACTGACTGACTGAGACTAAATGACTGACTGCTTGACTGACTGGCTGAAGGACTAACTGACTGACTGAGTGACTGACTGACTGGACTGACTGACTGAGACTGAATGACTGAGTGCTTGACTGATTGACTGTCAGACTGACTGACTGACTTCGCAAAAGGGAAAAATAAAAAAAAAAGAATTATAAAATTAGAAAAAAATATTTGCATTTAAGATTTCCTTTCCGGCCGGGACTCGAACCCAGTACCACGCGCTAGGAACCCAACGGTCTAGCCATTAGGCTATCGGAGCTCTGTCGATGGAAGTCTTAAATATAATAAAAACAAAAAATGCACCTTGGTAATTATTGATTCAAACACTTTGAAATTTACAGGTCGAATAATTAAACTGACTCAGAATTTTTCTCCCTACATAAATAATCAATATTCGCAAAAGAGAAAAATTAAAAAAAAAAGAAGAAGAAATTTCAAATTAGAAACTAAAAGTATACATTGAAGATTTTCGTTCAGGCTGGGACTCGAACCCAGGGCCACTCGCTTGGAAGCCTAACACTCTAGCCATTAGTCTATGGGAGCTCTGTCGGTGGGAGTTTTAAATATAATAAAAACAAAAAATGCACCTTGGTAATTGTTTATTTAAACACTTTGAAATCTTCGTGTCGAAAAATTAAACTGACTCAGAATTTTCTTCCCTACATAAATAATCAATAATTGCAAAGGAAAGAAATTGAAAAAAAAAAAAGAATTTTCAAATTAGAAAAGAAATATATACATTGAAGATATTCGCTCCGGCTGGGACTCGAACATAGGCCACTCGCTTGAAAGACCAGCGGTCTAGCCATTAGGCTATCGGAGTTCTGTCGAGCGGAGTCTTATTGCCTGACTGATACTGCCTGACTGACAGACTGACTCACTGACTGACTGATACTGACTGACTGACTCACTGACTGACCGAGACTGACTGACTAACTGCCTGACTGACTGAGACTGGACTGACTGACTGACTGACTGACTGACTGACTAACTGACTGACTGAGACTTACTGACTGACTGCTTGACTCTCTGACTGGCTATTTCACTGACTGACTGAATGACTAAATGACTGACTGACACTGACTGACTGACTGCTTGACTACCTGACTGACTGCTTGACTGACTAACTGACTGGACAGGACTGACTGACTGACTGACTGACAGACTGACTGAATAAGGCTGACCGACTGACTGACTGCCTGACTGAATGACTGACTGACTGACTGACCGAGACTGACTGACTGACTGACTGAGACTGGACTGGACTGACTGACTGACTGACTGACTGAGACTGACTGACTGCTTTAGTGACTAACTGACTGCACAGGACTGACCGACTGACTGACTGACTGACTGCCTGACTGACTGACTGACTGAATGACTGAATAAGGATGACTGACAGACTGACTGAATAAGGCTGACTGACTGAATAAGGCTGACTGACTGACTGACTGACAGACTGACTGAATAAGGCTGACCGACTGACTGACTGCCTGACTGACTGAATGTCTGACTGACTGACTGACCGAGACTGACTGACTGACTGACTGAGACTGGACTGGACTGACTGACTGACTGACTGAGACTGACTGACTGCTTTAGTGACTAACTGACTGCACAGGACTGACCGACTGACTGACTGACTGCCTGACTGACTGACTGACTGAATGACTGACTGACTGAGACTAAATGACTGACTGCTTGACTGACTGGCTGAAGGACTAACTGACTGACTGAGTGACTGACTGACTGGACTGACTGACTGAGACTGAATGACTGAGTGCTTGACTGATTGACTGTCAGACTGACTGACTGACTTCGCAAAAGGGAAAAATAAAAAAAAAAGAATTATAAAATTAGAAAAAAATATTTGCATTTAAGATTTCCTTTCCGGCTGGGATTTGAACCCAGGGCGACACTCATGGAAGCCCAACGCTCTCGCCAATATACTATCGGATCTCTGTTGATTGGTGTCTTAATTATAATAAAAACAAAAAATGCACCTTGGTAATTATTGATCTAAAATCTTTGAAATCTAAAGGTCGAATGATTAAACTGACTCAGAATTTTCTTCCGTACATAAATAATCGATATTTGCAAAAGAAAGAAAATGAAAAAAAAAAGAATTATCAAATTAGAAAAGGTATATATACATTGAAGATTTTCGTTCCGGCCGGGACTCGAACCCAGTACCACGCGCTAGGAACCCAACGGTCTAGCCATTAGGCTATCGGAGCTCTGTCGATGGAAGTCTTAAATATAATAAAAACAAAAAATGCACCTTGGTAATTATTGATTCAAACACTTTGAAATTTACAGGTCGAATAATTAAACTGACTCAGAATTTTTCTCCCTACATAAATAATCAATATTCGCAAAAGAGAAAAATTAAAAAAAAAAAAGAGGAAGAAATTTCAAATTAGAAACTAAAAGTATGCATTGAAGATTTTCGTTCAGGCTGGGACTCGAACCCAGGGCCACTCGCTTGGAAGCCTAACACTCTAGCCATTAGTCTATGGGAGCTCTGTCGGTGGGAGTTTTAAATATAATAAAAACAAAAAATGCACCTTGGTAATTGTTTATTTAAACACTTTGAAATCTTCGTGTCGAAAAATTAAACTGACTCAGAATTTTCTTCCCTACATAAATATTCAATAATTGCAAAGGAAAGAAATTGAAAAAAAAAGAATTTTCAAATTAGAAAAGAAATATATACATTGAAGATATTCGCTCCGGCTGGGACTCGAACCCAGGCCACTCGCTTGGAAGACCAGCGGTCTAGCCATTAGGCTATCGGAGTTCTGTCGAGCGGAGTCTTACTGCCTGACTGATACAGCCTGACTGACAGACTCACTCACTGACTGACTGATACTGACTGACTGACTCACTGACTGACCGAGACTGACTGACTAACTGCCTGACTGACTGAGACTGGACTGACTGACTGACTGACTGACTGACTGACTAACTGACTGACTGAGACTGACTGACTGACTGCTTGACTCTCTGACTGGCTATTTCACTGACTGACTGAATGACTAAATGACTGACTGACACTGACTGACTGACTGCTTGACTACCTGACTGACTGCTTGACTGACTAACTGACTGGACAGGACTGACCGACTGACTGACTGAATAAGGCTGACTGACTGACTGACTGACTGACAGACTGACTGAATAAGGCTGACCGACTGACTGACTGCCTGACTGACTGACTGACTGAATGACTGACTGACTGACTGACTGACCGAGACTGACTGACTGAGACTGGACTGGACTGACTGACTGACTGACTGACTGAGACTGACTGACTGCTTTAGTGACTAACTGACTGCACAGGACTGACCGACTGACTGACTGACTGACTGCCTGACTGACTGACTGACTGAATGACTGACTGACTGAGACTAAATGACTGACTGCTTGACTGACTGGCTGAAGGACTAACTGACTGACTGAGTGACTGACTGACTGGACTGACTGACTGAGACTGAATGACTGAGTGCTTGACTGATTGACTGTCAGACTGACTGACTGACTTCGCAAAAGGGAAAAATAAAAAAAAAAGAATTATAAAATTAGAAAAAAAATATTTGCATTTAAGATTTCCTTTCCGGCCGGGACTCGAACCCAGTACCACGCGCTAGGAACCCAACGGTCTAGCCATTAGGCTATCGGAGCTCTGTCGATGGAAGTCTTAAATATAATAAAAACAAAAAATGCACCTTGGTAATTATTGATTCAAACACTTTGAAATTTACAGGTCGAATAATTAAACTGACTCAGAATTTTTCTCCCTACATAAATAATCAATATTCGCAAAAGAGAAAAATTAAAAAAAAAAGAAGAAGAAATTTCAAATTAGAAACTAAAAGTATACATTGAAGATTTTCGTTCAGGCTGGGACACGAACCCAGGGCCACTCGCTTGGAAGCCTAACACTCTAGCCATTAGTCTATGGGAGCTCTGTCGGTGGGAGTTTTAAATATAATAAAAACAAAAAATGCACCTTGGTAATTGTTTATTTAAACGCTTTGAAATCTTCGTGTCGAAAAATTAAACTGACTCAGAATTTTCTTCCCTACATAAATAATCAATAATTGCAAAGGAAAGAAATTGAAAAAAAAAAAGAATTTTCAAATTAGAAAAGGTATATATACATTGAAGATTTTCGCTCCGGCTGGGACTCGAACCCAGGCCACTCGCTTGGAAGACCAGCGGTCTAGCCATTAGGCTATCGGAGTTCTGTCGAGCGGAGTCTTACTGCCTGACTGATACTGCCTGACTGACAGACTGACTCACTGACTGACTGATACTGACTGACTGACAGACTGACTCACTGACTGACTGATACTGACTGACTGACTCACTGACTGACCGAGACTGACTGACTAACTGCCTGACTGACTGAGACTGGACTGACTGACTGACTGACTGACTGACTGACTGACTAACTGACTGACTGAGACTGACTGACTGACTGCTTGACTCTCTGACTGGCTATTTCACTGACTGACTGAATGACTAAATGACTGACTGACACTGACTGACTGACTGCTTGACTACCTGACTGACTGCTTGACTGACTAACTGACTGGACAGGACTGACCGACTGACTGACTGACAGACTGACTGAATAAGGATGACTGACAGACTGACTGAATAAGGCTGACTGACTGACTGACTGACAGACTGACTGAATAAGGCTAACCGACTGACTGACTGCCTGACTGACTGACTGACTGAATGACTGACTGACTGACTGACCGAGACTGACTGACTGACTGACTGAGACTGGACTGGACTGACTGACTGACTGACTGACTGAGACTGACTGACTGCTTTAGTGACTAACTGACTGCACAGGACTGACCGACTGACTAACTGACTGACTGCCTGACTGACTGACTGACTGAATGACTGACTGACTGAGACTGGACTGGACTGGACTGACTGACTGACTGACTGACTGAGACTGACTGACTGCTTTAGTGACTAACTGACTGCACAGGACTGACCGACTGACTGACTGACTGACCGCCTGACTGACTGACTGACTGAGACTAAATGACTGACTGCTTGACTGACTGGCTGAAGGACTAACTGACTGACTGAGTGACTGACTGACTGGACTGACTGACTGAGACTGAATGACTGAGTGCTTGACTGATTGACTGTCAGACTGACTGACTGACTTCGCAAAAGGGAAAAATAAAAAAAAGAATTATAAAATTAGAAAAAAATATTTGCATTTAAGATTTCCTTTCCGGCCGGGACTCGAACCCAGTACCACGCGCTAGGAACCCAACGGTCTAGCCATTAGGCTATCGGACCTCTGTCGATGGAAGTCTTAAATATAATAAAAACAAAAAATGCACCTTGGTAATTATTGATTCAAACACTTTGAAATTTACAGGTCGAATAATTAAACTGACTCAGAATTTTTCTCCCTACATAAATAATCAATATTCGCAAAAGAGAAAAATTTTAAAAAAAAGAAGAAATTTCAAATTAGAAACTAAAAGTATACATTGAAGATTTTCGTTCATGCTGGGACTCGAACCCAGGGCCACTCGCTTGGAAGCCTAACACTCTAGCCATTAGTTTATGGGAGCTCTGTCGGTGGGAGTTTTAAATATAATAAAAACAAAAAATGCACCTTGGTAATTGTTTATTTAAACACTTTGAAATCTTCGTGTCGAAAAATTAAACTGACTCAGAATTTTCTTCCCTACATAAATAATCAATAACTGCAAAGGAAAGAAATTGAAAAAAAAAGAATTTTCAAATTAGAAAAGAAATATATACATTGAAGATATTCGCTCCGGCTGGGACTCGAACCCAGGCCACTCGCTTGGAAGACCAGCGGTCTAGTCATTAGGCTATCGGAGTTCTGTCGAGCGGAGTCTTACTGCCTGACTGATACTGCCTGACTGACAGACTGACTCACTGACTGACTGATACTGACTGACTGACTCACTGACTGACCGAGACTGACTGACTAACTGCCTGACTGACTGAGACTGGACTGACTGACTGACTGACTGACTGACTGACTGACTAACTGACTGACTGAGACTGACTGACTGACTGCTTGACTCTCTGACTGGCTATTTCACTGACTGACTGAATGACTAAATGACTGACTGACACTGACTGACTGACTGCTTGACTACCTGACTGACTGCTTGACTACCTGACTGACTGCTTGACTGACTAACTGACTGGACAGGACTGACCGACTGACTGACTGACAGACTGACTGAATAAGGATGACTGACAGACTGACTGAATAAGGCTGACTGACTGACTGACAGACTTACTGAATAAGGCTGACCGACTGAGTGACTGCCTGACTGACTGACTGACTGAATGACTGACTGACTGACTGACCGAGACTGACTGACTGACTGACTGAGACTGGACTGGACTGACTGACTGACTGACTGACTGAGACTGACTGACTGCTTTAGTGACTAACTGACTGCACAGGACTGACCGACTGACTGACTGACTGACTGACTGAATGACTGACTGACTGAGACTAAATGACTGACTGCTTGACTGGCTGAAGGACTAACTGACTGACTGAGTGACTGACTGACTGGACTGACTGACTGAGACTGAATGACTGAGTGCTTGACTGATTGACTGTCAGACTGACTGACTGACTTCGCAAAAGGGAAAAATAAAAAAAAAAGAATTATAAAATTAAAAAAATATTTTCATTTAAGATTTCCTTTCCGGCTGGGATTTGAACCCAGGGCGACACTCATGGAAGCCCAACGCTCTCGCCAATATACTATCGGATCTCTGTTGATCGGTGTCTTAATTAAAATAAAAACAAAAAATGCACCTTGGTAATTATTGATCTAAAATCTTTGAAATCTAAAGGTCGAATGATTAAACTGACTCAGAATTTTCTTCCGTACATAAATAATCGATATTTGCAAAAGAAAGAAAATGAAAAAAAAAAAGAATTTTCAAATTAGAAAAGGTATATATACATTGAAGATTTTCGTTCCGGCCGGGACTCGAACCCAGTACCACGCGCTAGGAACCCAACGGTCTAGCCATTAGGCTATCGGAGCTCTCTCGATGGAAGTCTTAAATATAATAAAAACAAAAAATGCACCTTGGTAATTATTGATTCAAACACTTTGAAATTTACAGGTCGAATAATTAAACTGACTCAGAATTTTTCTCCCTACATAAATAATCAATATTCGCAAAAGAGAAAAATTAAAAAAAAAAAAAGAAGAAGAAATTTCAAATTAGAAACTAAAAGTATACATTGAAGATTTTCGTTCAGGCTGGGACTCGAACCCAGGGCCACTCGCTTGGAAGCCTAACACTCTAGCCATTAGTCTATGGGAGCTCTGTCGGTGGGAGTTTTAAATATAATAAAAACAAAAAATGCACCTTGGTTATTATTGATTCAAACACTTTGAAATTTACAGGTCGAATAATTAAACTGACTCAGAATTTTTCTCCCTACATAAATAATCAATATTCGCAAAAGAGAAAAATTAAAAAAAAAAGAAGAAGAAATTTCAAATTAGAAACTAAAAGTATACATTGAAGATTTTCGTTCAGGCTGGGACTCGAACCCAGGGCCACTCGCTTGGAAGCCTAACACTCTAGCCATTAGTCTATGGGAGCTCTGTCGGTGGGAGTTTTAAATATAATAAAAACAAAAAATGCACCTTGGTAATTGTTTATTTAAACACTTTGAAATCTTCGTGTCGAAAAATTAAACTGACTCAGAATTTTCTTCCCTACATAAATAATCAATAATTGCAAAGGAAAGAAATTGAAAAAAAAAAAGAATTTTCAAATTAGAAAAGAAATATATACATTGAAGATATTCGCTCCGGCTGGGACTCGAACCCAGGCCACTCGCTTGGAAGACCAGCGGTCTAGCCATTAGGCTATCGGAGTTCTGTCGAGCGGAGTCTTACTGCCTGACTGATACTGCCTGACTGACAGACTGACTCACTGACTGACTGATACTGACTGACTGACTCACTGACTGACCGAGACTGACTGACTAACTGCCTGACTGACTGAGACTGGACTGACTGACTGACTGACTGACTGACTGACTGACTAACTGACTGACTGAGACTGACTGACTGACTGCTTGACTCTCTGACTGGCTATTTCACTGACTGACTGAATGACTAAATGACTGACTGACACTGACTGACTGACTGCTTGACTACCTGACTGACTGCTTGACTGACTAACTGACTGGACAGGACTGACCGACTGACTGACTGACAGACTGACTGAATAAGGATGACTGACAGACTGACTGAATAAGGCTGACTGACTGACTGACTGACAGACTGACTGAATAAGGCTGACCGACTGACTTACTGCCTGACTGACTGACTGACTGAATGACTGACTGACTGACTGACCGAGACTGACTGACTGACTGACTGAGACTGGACTGGACTGACTGACTGACTGACTGACTGAGACTGACTGACTGCTTTAGTGACTAACTGACTGCACAGGACTGACCGACTGACTGACTGACTGCCTGACTGACTGACTGACTGAATGACTGACTGACTGAGACTGACTGACTGACTGACTGACTGAACTGACTGACTGACTGACTGCTGACTGACTGGCTGAACTGACTGACTGAACTGACTGACTGACTGACTGACTAAATGACTGACTGCTTGACTGACTGGCTGAAGGACTGAGACTGAATGACTGAGTGCTTGACTGAATGACTGAGTGCTTGACTCTGTCAGACTGACTGACTGACTTCGCAAAAGGGAAAAATAAAAAAAAAGAATTATAAAATTAGAAAAAAATATTTGCATTTAAGATTTCCTTTCCGGCCGGGACTCGAACCCAGTACCACGCGCTAGGAACCCAACGGTCTAGCCATTAGGCTATCGGAGCTCTGTCGATGGAAGTCTTAAATATAATAAAAACAAAAAATGCACCTTGGTAATTATTGATTCAAACACTTTGAAATTTACAGGTCGAATAATTAAACTGACTCAGAATTTTTCTCCCTACATAAATAATCAATATTCGCAAAAGAGAAAAATTTTAAAAAAAAGAAGAAGAAATTTCAAATTAGAAACTAAAAGTATACATTGAAGATTTTCGTTCATGCTGGGACTCGAACCCAGGGCCACTCGCTTGGAAGCCTAACACTCTAGCCATTAGTTTATGGGAGCTCTGTCGGTGGGAGTTTTAAATATAATAAAAACAAAAAATGCACCTTGGTAATTGTTTATTTAAACACTTTGAAATCTTCGTGTCGAAAAATTAAACTGACTCAGAATTTTCTTCCCTACATAAATAATCAATAACTGCAAAGGAAAGAAATTGAAAAAAAAAGAATTTTCAAATTAGAAAAGAAATATATACATTGAAGATATTCGCTCCGGCTGGGACTCGAACCCAGGCCACTCGCTTGGAAGACCAGCGGTCTAGTCATTAGGCTATCGGAGTTCTGTCGAGCGGAGTCTTACTGCCTGACTGATACTGCCTGACTGACAGACTGACTCACTGACTGACTGATACTGACTGACTGACTCACTGACTGACCGAGACTGACTGACTAACTGCCTGACTGACTGAGACTGGACTGACTGACTGACTGACTGACTGACTGACTGACTAACTGACTGACTGAGACTGACTGACTGACTGCTTGACTCTCTGACTGGCTATTTCACTGACTGACTGAATGACTAAATGACTGACTGACACTGACTGACTGACTGCTTGACTACCTGACTGACTGCTTGACTGACTGACTGCTTGACTGACTAACTGACTGGACAGGACTGACCGACTGACTGACTGACAGACTGACTGAATAAGGATGACTGACAGACTGACTGAATAAGGCTGACTGACTGACTGACTGACTGACAGACTTACTGAATAAGGCTGACCGACTGAGTGACTGCCTGACTGACTGACTGACTGAATGACTGACTGACTGACTGACCGAGACTGACTGACTGACTGACTGAGACTGGACTGGACTGACTGACTGACTGACTGACTGAGACTGACTGACTGCTTTAGTGACTAACTGACTGCACAGGACTGACCGACTGACTGACTGACTGACTGACTGAATGACTGACTGACTGAGACTAAATGACTGACTGCTTGACTGGCTGAAGGACTAACTGACTGACTGAGTGACTGACTGACTGGACTGACTGACTGAGACTGAATGACTGAGTGCTTGACTGATTGACTGTCAGACTGACTGACTGACTTCGCAAAAGGGAAAAATAAAAAAAAAAGAATTATAAAATTTAAAAAAATATTTTCATTTAAGATTTCCTTTCCGGCTGGGATTTGAACCCAGGGCGACACTCATGGAAGCCCAACGCTCTCGCCAATATACTATCGGATCTCTGTTGATCGGTGTCTTAATTAAAATAAAAACAAAAAATGCACCTTGGTAATTATTGATCTAAAATCTTTGAAATCTAAAGGTCGAATGATTAAACTGACTCAGAATTTTCTTCCGTACATAAATAATCGATATTTGCAAAAGAAAGAAAATGAAAAAAAAAAAGAATTTTCAAATTAGAAAAGGTATATATACATTGAAGATTTTCGTTCCGGCCGGGACTCGAACCCAGTACCACGCGCTAGGAACCCAACGGTCTAGCCATTAGGCTATCGGAGCTCTCTCGATGGAAGTCTTAAATATAATAAAAACAAAAAATGCACCTTGGTAATTATTGATTCAAACACTTTGAAATTTACAGGTCGAATAATTAAACTGACTCAGAATTTTTCTCCCTACATAAATAATCAATATTTGCAAAAGAGAAAAATTAAAAAAAAAAAAGAAGAAGAAATTTCAAATTAGAAACTAAAAGTATACATTGAAGATTTTCGTTCAGGCTGGGACTCGAACCCAGGGCCACTCGCTTGGAAGCCTAACACTCTAGCCATTAGTCTATGGGAGCTCTGTCGGTGGGAGTTTTAAATATAATAAAAACAAAAAATGCACCTTGGTAATTGTTTATTTAAACACTTTGAAATCTTCGTGTCGAAAAATTAAACTGACTCAGAATTTTCTTCCCTACATAAATAATCAATAATTGCAAAGGAAAGAAATTGAAAAAAAAAAAGAATTTTCAAATTAGAAAAGAAATATATACATTGAAGATATTCGCTCCGGCTGGGACTCGAACCCAGGCCACTCGCTTGGAAGACCAGCGGTCTAGCCATTAGGCTATCGGAGTTCTGTCGAGCGGAGTCTTACTGCCTGACTGATACTGCCTGACTGACAGACTGACTCACTGACTGACTGATACTGACTGACTGACTCACTGACTGACCGAGACTGACTGACTAACTGCCTGACTGACTGAGACTGGACTGACTGACTGACTGACTGACTGACTGACTAACTGACTGACTGAGACTGACTGACTGACTGCTTGACTCTCTGACTGGCTATTTCACTGACTGACTGAATGACTAAATGACTGACTGACACTGACTGACTGACTGCTTGACTACCTGACTGACTGCTTGACTGACTAACTGACTGGACAGGACTGACCGACTGACTGACTGACAGACTGACTGAATAAGGATGACTGACAGACTGACTGAATAAGGCTGACTGACTGATTGACTGACAGACTGACTGAATAAGGCTGACCGACTGACTGACTGCCTGACTGACTGACTGACTGAATGACTGACTGACTGACTGACCGAGACTGACTGACTGACTGACTGAGACTGGACTGGACTGACTGACTGACTGACTGACTGAGACTGACTGACTGCTTTAGTGACTAACTGACTGCACAGGACTGACCGACTGACTGACTGCCTGACTGACTGACTGACTGAATGACTGACTGACTGAGACTAAATGACTGACTGCTTGACTGACTGGCTGAAGGACTAACTGACTGACTGAGTGACTGACTGACTGGACTGACTGACTGAGACTGAATGACTGAGTGCTTGACTGATTGACTGTCAGACTGACTGACTGACTTCGCAAAAGGGAAAAATAAAAAAAAAAAAGAATTATAAAATTAGAAAAAAATATTTGCATTTAAGATTTCCTTTCCGGCCGGGACTCGAACCCAGTACCACGCGCTAGGAACCCAACGGTCTAGCCATTAGGCTATCGGAGCTCTGTCGATGGAAGTCTTAAATATAATAAAAACAAAAAATGCACCTTGGTAATTATTGATTCAAACACTTTGAAATTTACAGGTCGAATAATTAAACTGACTCAGAATTTTTCTCCCTACATAAATAATCAATATTCGCAAAAGAGAAAAATTAAAAAAAAAGAAGAAGAAATTTCAAATTAGAAACTAAAAGTATACATTGAAGATTTTCGTTCAGGCTGGGACTCGAACCCAGGGCCACTCGCTTGGAAGCCTAACACTCTAGCCATTAGTCTATGGGAGCTCTGTCGGTGGGAGTTTTAAATATAATAAAAACAAAAAATGCACCTTGGTAATTGTTTATTTAAACACTTTGAAATCTTCGTGTCGAAAAATTAAACTGACTCAGAATTTTCTTCCCTACATAAATAATCAATAATTGCAAAGGAAAGAAATTGAAAAAAAAAAGAATTTTCAAATTAGAAAAGAAATATATACATTGAAGATATTTGCTCCGGCTGGGACTCGAACCCAGGCCACTCGCTTGGAAGACCAGCGGTCTAGCCATTAGGCTATCGGAGTTCTGTCGAGCGGAGTCTTACTGCCTGACTGATACTGCCTGACTGACAGACTGACTCACTGACTGACTGAATGACTAAATGACTGACTGACACTGACTGACTGACTGCTTGACTACCTGACTGACTGCTTGACTGACTAACTGACTGGACAGGACTGACCGACTGACTGACTGACAGACTGACTGAATAAGGATGACTGACAGACTGACTGAATAAGGCTGACTGACTGACTGACTGACAGACTGACTGAATAAGGCTGACCGACTGACTGACTGACTGACTGTCTGAATGACTCACTGACTGACTGACCGAGACTGACTGACTGACTGACTGAGACTGGACTGGACTGACTGACTGACTGACTGACTGAGACTGACTGACTGCTTTAGTGACTAACTGACTGCACAGGACTGACCGACTGACTGACTGACTGACTGCCTGACTGACTGACTGACTGAATGACTGACTGACTGAGACTAAATGACTGACTGCTTGACTGACTGGCTGAAGGACTAACTGACTGACTGAGTGACTGACCGACTGGACTGACTGACTGAGACTGAATGACTGAGTGCTTGACTGATTGACTGTCAGACTGACTGACTGACTTCGCAAAAGGGAAAAATAAAAAAAAGAATTATAAAATTAGAAAAAAACATTTGCATTTAAGCTTTCCTTTCCGGCCGGGACTCGAACCCAGTACCACGCGTTAGGAACCCAACGGTCTAGCCATTAGGCTATCGGAGCTCTGTCGATGGAAGTCTTAAATATAATAAAAACAAAAAATGCACCTTGGTAATTATTGATTCAAACACTTTGAAATTTACAGGTCGAATAATTAAACTGACTCAGAATTTTTCTCCCTACATAAATAATCAATATTCGCAAAAGAGAAAAATTAAAAAAAAAAAGAAGAAGAAATTTCAAATTAGAAACTAAAAGTATACATTGAAGATTTTCTTTCAGGCTGGGACTCGAACCCAGGGCCACTCGCTTGGAAGCCTAACACTCTAGCCATTAGTCTATGGGAGCTCTGTCGGTGGGAGTTTTAAATATAATAAAAACAAAAAATGCACCTTGGTAATTGTTTATTTAAACACTTTGAAATCTTCGTGTCGAAAAATTAAACTGACTCAGAATTTTCTTCCCTACATAAATAATCAATAATTGCAAAGGAAAGAAATTGAAAAAAAAAAAGAATTTTCAAATTAGAAAAGAAATATATACATTGAAGATATTCGCTCCGGCTGGGACTCGAACCCAGGCCACTCGCTTGGAAGACCAGCGGTCTAGCCATTAGGCTATCGGAGTTCTGTCGAGCGGAGTCTTACTGCCTGACTGATACTGCCTGACTGACAGACTGACTCACTGACTGACTGATACTGACTGACTGACTCACTGACTGACCGAGACTGACTGACTAACTGCCTGACTGACTGAGACTGGACTGACTGACTGACTGACTGACTGACTGACTAATTGACTGACTGAGACTGACTGACTGACTGCTTGACTCTCTGACTGGCTATTTCACTGACTGACTGAATGACTAAATGACTGACTGACACTGACTGACTGACTGCTTGACTACCTGACTGACTGCTTGACTGACTAACTGACTGGACAGGACTGACCGACTGACTGACTGACAGACTGCCTGAATAAGGATGACTGACAGACTGACTGAATAAGGCTGACTGACTGACTGACTGACAGACTGACTGAATAAGGCTGACCGACTGACCGACTGCCTGACTGACTGACTGACTGCCTGACTGACTGACTGACTGAATGACTGACTGACTGAGACTAAATGACTGACTGCTTGACTGACTGGCTGAAGGACTAACTGACTGACTGAGTGACTGACCGACTGGACTGACTGACTGAGACTGAATGACTGAGTGCTTGACTGATTGACTGTCAGACTGACTGACTGACTTCGCAAAAGGGAAAAATAAAAAAAAAGAATTATAAAAAAACATTTGCATTTAAGCTTTCCTTTCCGGCCGGGACTCGAACCCAGTACCACGCGTTAGGAACCCAACGGTCTAGCCATTAGGCTATCGGAGCTCTGTCGATGGAAGTCTTAAATATAATAAAAACAAAAAATGCACCTTGGTAATTATTGATTCAAACACTTTGAAATTTACAGGTCGAATAATTAAACTGACTCAGAATTTTTCTCCCTACATAAATAATCAATATTCGCAAAAGAGAAAAATTAAAAAAAAAAAAGAAGAAGAAATTTCAAATTAGAAACTAAAAGTATACATTGAAGATTTTCGTTCAGGCTGGGACTCGAACCCAGGGCCACTCGCTTGGAAGCCTAACACTCTAGCCATTAGTCTATGGGAGCTCTGTCGGTGGGAGTTTTAAATATAATAAAAACAAAAAATGCACCTTGGTAATTGTTTATTTAAACACTTTGAAATCTTCGTGTCGAAAAAATAAACTGACTCAGAATTTTCTTCCCTACATAAATAATCAATAATTGCAAAGGAAAGAAATTGAAAAAAAAAAGAATTTTCAAATTAGAAAAGAAATATATACATTGAAGATATTCGCTCCGGCTGGGACTCGAACCCAGGCCACTCGCTTGGAAGACCAGCGGTCTAGCCATTAGGCTATCGGAGCTCTGTCGAGCGGAGTCTTACTGCCTGACTGATACTGCCTGACTGACAGACTGACTCACTGACTGACTGATACTGACTGACTGACTCACTGACTGACCGAGACTGACTGACTAACTGCCTGACTGACTGAGACTGGACTGACTGACTGACTGACTGACTGACTGACTAATTGACTGACTGAGACTGACTGACTGACTGCTTGACTCTCTGACTGGCTATTTCACTGACTGACTGAATGACTAAATGACTGACTGACACTGACTGACTGACTGCTTGACTACCTGACTGACTGCTTGACTGACTAACTGACTGGACAGGACTGACCGACTGACTGACTGACAGACTGCCTGAATAAGGATGACTGACAGACTGACTGAATAAGGCTGACTGACTGACTGACTGACAGACTGACTGAATAAGGCTGACCGACTGACCGACTGCCTGACTGACTGACTGACTGAATGACTGACTGACTGACTGACCGAGACTGACTGACTGACTGACTGAGACTGGACTGACCGACTGACCGACTGCCTGACTGACTGACTGCCTGACTGAGTGACTGACTGAATGACTGACAGACTGAGACTAAATGACTGACTGCTTGACTGACTGGCTGAAGGACTAACTGACTGACTGAGTGACTGACTGACTGGACTGACTGACTGAGACTGAATGACTGAGTGCTTGACTGATTGACTGTCAGACTGACTGACTGACTTCGCAAAAGGGAAAAATAAAAAAAAAGAATTATAAAAAAATATTTGCATTTAAGATTTCCTTTCCGGCTGGGATTTGAACCCAGGGCGACACTCATGGAAGCCCAACGCTCTCGCCAATATAATATCGGATCTCTGTTGATCGGTGTCTTAATTATAATAAAAACAAAAAATGCACCTTAGTAATTATTGATCTAAAATCTTTGAAATCTAAAGGTCGAATGATTAAACTGACTCAGAATTTTCTTCCGTACATAAATAATCCATATTTGCAAAAGAAAGAAATTGAAGAAAAAAAGAACTTCAAATTAGAAGAGAAATATATACATGGAAGATTTTCGTTCCGGCCGGGACTCGAACCCAGTACCACGCGCTTGGAACCCAACGGTCTAGCCATTAGGCTATCGGAGCTCTGTCGATGGAAGTCTTAAATATAATAAAAACAAAAAATGCACCTTGGTAATTATTGATTCAAACACTTTGAAATTTACAGGTCGAATAATTAAACTGACTCAGAATTTTTCTCCCTACATAAATAATCAATATTCGCAAAAGAGAAAAATTAAAAAAAAAAGAAGAAGAAATTTCAAATTAGAAACTAAAAGTATACATTGAAGATTTTCGTTCAGGCTGGGACTCGAACCCAGGGCCACTCGCTTGGAAGCCTAACACTCTAGCCATTAGTCTATGGGAGCTCTGTCGGTGGGAGTTTTAAATATAATAAAAACAAAAAATGCACCTTGGTAATTGTTTATTTAAACACTTTGAAATCTTCGTGTCGAAAAATTAAACTAACTCAGAATTTTCTTCCCTACATAAATAATCAATAATTGCAAAGGAAAGAAATTGAAAAAAAAAGAATTTTCAAATTAGAAAAGAAATATATACATTGAAGATATTCGCTCCGGCTGGGACTCGAACCCAGGCCACTCGCTTGGAAGACCAGCGGTCTAGCCATTAGGCTATCGTAGTTCTGTCGAGCGGAGTCTTATTGCCTGACTGATACTGCCTGACTGACAGACTGACTCACTGACTGACTGATACTGACTGACTGACTCACTGACTGACCGAGACTGACTGACTAACTGCCTGACTGACTGAGACTTGACTGACTGACTGACTGACTGACTGACTGACTAACTGACTGACTGAGACTGACTGACTGACTGCTTGACTCTCTGACTGGCTATTTCACTGACTGACTGAATGACTATATGACTGACTGACACTGACTGACTGACTGCTTGACTACCTGACTGACTGCTTGACTGACTAACTGACTGGACAGGACTGACCGACTGACTGACTGACAGACTGACTGAATAAGGATGACTGACAGACTGACTGAATAAGGCTGACTGACTGACTGACTGAGAGACTGACTGAATAAGGCTGACCGACTGACTGACTGCCTGACTGACTGACTGACTGAATGACTGACTGACTGACTGACCGAGACTGACTGACTGACTGACTGAGACTGGACTGGACTGACTGACTGACTGACTGACTGACTGAGACTGACTGACTGCTTTAGTGACTAACTGACTGCACAGGACTGACCGACTGACTGACTGACTGACTGCCTGACTGACTAACTGACTGAATGACTGACTGACTGAGACTAAATGACTGACTGCTTGACTGACTGGCTGAAGGACTAACTGACTGACTGAGTGACTGACTGACTGGACTGACTGACTGAGACTGCATGACTGAGTGCTTGACTGATTGACTGTCAGACTGACTGACTGACTTCGCAAAAGGGAAAAATAAAAAAAAAATTATAAAATTAGAAAAAAATATTTGCATTTAAGATTTCCTTTCCGGCTGGGACTTGAACCCAGGGCGACACTCATGGAAGCCCAACGCTCTCGCCAATATACTATCGGATCTCTGTTGATCGGTGTCTTAATTATAATAAAAACAAAAAATGCACCTTAGTAATTATTGATCTAAAATCTTTGAAATCTAAAGGTCGAATGATTAAACTGACTCAGAATTTTCTTCCGCACATAAATAATCCATATTTGCAAAAGAAAGAAATTGAAAAAAAAAAGAATCTTCAAATTAGAAGAGAAATATATACACGGAAGATTTTCGTTCCGGCCGGGACTCTAACCCAGTACCACGCGCTTGGAACCCAACGGTCTAGCCATTAGGCTATCGGAGCTCTGTCGATTTAAGTCTTAAATATAATAAAAACAAAAAATGCACCTTGGTAATTATTGATTCAAACACTTTGAAATTTACAGGTCGAATAATTAAACTGACTCAGAATTTTTCTCCCTACATAAATAATCAATATTCGCAAAAGAGAAAAATTTAAAAAAAAAGAAGAAGAAATTTCAAATTAGAAACTAAAAGTATACATTGAAGATTTTCGTTCAGGCTGGGACTCGAACCCAGGCCACTCGCTTGGAAGACCAGCGGTCTAGCCATTAGGCTATCGGAGTTCTGTCGTGCGGAGTCTTACTGCCTGACTGATACTGCCTGACTGACAGACTGACTCACTGACTGACTGATACTGACTGACTGACTCACTGACTGACCGAGACTGACTGACTAACTGCCTGACTGACTGAGACTGGACTGACTGACTGACTGACTGACTGACTGACTAACTGACTGACTGAGACTGACTGACTGACTGCTTGACTCTCTGACTGGCTATTTCACTGACTGACTGAATGACTAAATGACTGACTGACACTGACTGACTGACTGCTTGACTACCTGACTGACTGCTTGACTGACTAACTGACTGGACAGGACTGACCGACTGACTGACTGACAGACTGACTGAATAAGGATGACTGACAGACTGACTGAATAAGGCTGACTGACTGACTGACAGACTGACTGAATAAGGCTGACCGACTGACTGACTGCCTGACTGACTGACTGACTGAATGACTGACTGACTGACTGACCGAGACTGACTGACTGACTGACTGAGACTGGACTGGACTGACTGACTGACTGACTGACTGAGACTGACTGACTGCTTTAGTGACTAACTGACTGACTGACTGACTGACTGCCTGACTGACTGACTGACTGAATGACTGACTTACTGAGACTAAATGACTGACTGCTTGACTGACTGGCTGAAGGACTAACTGACTGACTGAGTGACTGACTGACTGGACTGACTGACTGAGACTGAATGACTGAGTGCTTGACTGATTGACTGTCAGACTGACTGACTGACTTCGCAAAAGGGAAAAATAAAAAATAAAAAAGAATTATAAAATTAGAAAAAAATTTTTGCATTTAAGATTTCCTTTCCGGCCGGGACTCGAACCCAGTACCACGCGCTAGGAACCCAACGGTCTAGCCATTAGGCTATCGGAGCTCTGTCGAAGGAAGTCTTAAATATAATAAAAACAAAAAATGCACCTTGGTAATTATTGATTCAAACACTTTGAAATTTACAGGTCGAATAATTAAACTGACTCAGAATTTTTCTCCCTACATAAATAATCAATATTCGCAAAAGAGAAAAATTTAAAAAAAAAGAAGAAGAAATTTCAAATTAGAAACTAAAAGTATACATTGAAGATTTTCGTTCAGGCTGGGACTCGAACCCAGGGCCACTCGCTTGGAAGCCTAACACTCTAGCCATTAGTCTATGGGAGCTCTGTCGGTGGGAGTTTTAAATATAATAAAAACAAAAAATGCACCTTGGTAATTGTTTATTTAAACACTTTGAAATCTTCGTGTCGAAAAATTAAACTGACTCAGAATTTTCTTCCCTACATAAATAATCAATAATTGCAAAGGAAAGAAATTGAAAAAAAAAGAATTTTCAAATTAGAAAAGATATATATACATTGAAGATATTCGCTCCGGCTGGGACTCGAACCCAGGCCACTCTTTTGGAAGACCAGCGGTCTAGCCATTAGGCTATCGGAGTTCTGTCGTGCGGAGTCTTACTGCCTGACTGATACTGCCTGACTGACAGACTGACTCACTGACTGACTGATACTGACTGACTGACTCACTGACTGACCGAGACTGACTGACTAACTACCTGACTGACTGAGACTGGACTGACTGACTGACTGACTGACTGACTGACTAACTGACTGACTGAGACTGACTGACTGACTGCTTGACTCTCTGACTGGCTATTTCACTGACTGACTGAATGACTAAATGACTGACTGACACTGACTGACTGACTGCTTGACTACCTGACTGACTGCTTGACTGACTAACTGACTGGACAGGACTGACCGACTGACTGACTGACAGACTGACTGAATAAGGATGACTGACAGACTGACTGAATAAGGCTGGCCGACTGACTGACTGCCTGACTGACTGACTGACTGAATGACTGACTGACTGACTGACCGAGACTGACTGACTGACTGACTGAGACTGGACTGGACTGACTGACTGACTGACTGCTTTAGTGACTAACTGACTGCACAGGACTGACCGACTGACTGACTGACTGACTGCCTGACTGACTGACTGACTGAATGACTGACTGACTGAGACTAAATGACTGACTGCTTGACTGACTGGCTGAAGGACTAACTGACTGACTGAGTGACTGACTGACTGGACTGACTGACTGAGACTGAATAACTGAGTGCTTGACTGATTGACTGTCAGACTGACTGACTGACTTCGCAAAAGGGAAAAATAAAAAATAAAAAAGAATTATAAAATTAGAAAAAAATTTTTGCATTTAAGATTTCCTTTCCGGCCGGGACTCGAACCCAGTACCACGCGCTAGGAACCCAACGGTCTAGCCATTATTCTATCGGAGCTCTGTCGATGGAAGTCTTAAATATAATAAAAACAAAAAATGCACCTTGGTAATTATTGATTCAAACACTTTGAAATTTACAGGTCGAATAATTAAACTGACTCAGAATTTTTCTCCCTACATAAATAATCAATATTCGCAAAAGAGAAAAATTAAAAAAAAAGAAGAAGAAATTTCATATTAGAAACTAAAAGTATACATTGAAGATTTTCGTTCAGGCTGGGGCTCGAACCCAGGGAAACTCGCTGGGAAGCCTAACACTCTAGCCATTAATCTATGGGAGCTCTGTCGGTGGAAGTTTTAAATATAATAAAAACAAAAAATGCACCTTGGTAATTGTTTATTTAAACACTTTGAAATCTTCGTGTCGAAAAATTAAACTGACTCAGAATTTTCTTCCCTACATAAATAAACAATAATTGCAAAGGAAAGAAATTGAAAAAAAAAGAATTTTCAAATTAGAAAAGAAATATATACATTGAAGATATTCGCTCCGGCTGGGACTCGAACCCAGGCCACTCGCTTGGAAGACCAGCGGTCTAGCCATTAGGCTATCGGAGTTCTGTCGAGCGGAGTCTTACTGCCTGACTGATACTGCCTGACTGACAGACTGACTCACTGACTGACTGATACTGACTGACTGACTCACTGACTGACCGAGACTGACTGACTAACTGCCTGACTGACTGAGACTGGACTGACTGACTGACTGACTGACTGACTGACTAACTGACTGACTGAGACTGACTGACTGACTGCTTGACTCTCTGACTGGCTATTTCACTGACTGACTGAATGACTAAATGACTGACTGACACTGACTGACTGACTGCTTGACTACCTGACTGACTGCTTGACTGACTAACTCACTGGACAGGACTGACCGACTGACTGACTGACAGACTGACTGAATAAGGATGACTGACAGACTGACTGAATAAGGCTGACTGACTGACTGACTGACAGACTGACTGAATAAGGCTGACCGACTGACTGACTGCCTGACTGACTGACTGACTGAATGACTGACTGACTGACTGACCGAGACTGACTGACTGACTGACTGAGACTGGACTGGACTGACTGACTGACTGACTGACTGACTGAGACTGACTGACTGCTTTAGTGACTAACTGACTGCACAGGACTGACCGACTGACTGACTGACTGACTGCCTGACTGACTAACTGACTGAATGACTGACTGACTGAGACTAAATGACTGACTGCTTGACTGACTGGCTGAAGGACTAACTGACTGACTGAGTGACTGACTGACTGGACTGACTGACTGAGACTGCATGACTGAGTGCTTGACTGATTGACTGTCAGACTGACTGACTGACTTCGCAAAAGGGAAAAATAAAAAAAAAATTATAAAATTAGAAAAAAATATTTGCATTTAAGATTTCCTTTCCGGCTGGGACTTGAACCCAGGGCGATACTCATGGAAGCCCAACGCTCTCGCCAATATACTATCGGATCTCTGTTGATCGGTGTCTTAATTATAATAAAAACAAAAAATGCACCTTAGTAATTATTGATCTAAAATCTTTGAAATCTAAAGGTCGAATGATTAAACTGACTCAGAATTTTCTTCCGCACATAAATAATCCATATTTGCAAAAGAAAGAAATTGAAAAAAAAAAGAATCTTCAAATTAGAAGAGAAATATATACACGGAAGATTTTCGTTCCGGCCGGGACTCTAACCCAGTACCACGCGCTTGGAACCCAACGGTGTAGCCATTAGGCTATCGGAGCTCTGTCGATGGAAGTCTTAAATATAATAAAAACAAAAAATGCACCTTGGTAATTATTGATTCAAACACTTTGAAATTTACAGGTCGAATAATTAAACTGACTCAGAATTTTTCTCCCTACATAAATAATCAATATTCGCAAAAGAGAAAAATTTAAAAAAAAAGAAGAAGAAATTTCAAATTAGAAACTAAAAGTATACATTGAAGATTTTCGTTCAGGCTGGGACTCGAACCCAGGGCCACTCGCTTGGAAGCCTAACACTCTAGCCATTAGTCTATGGAAGCTCTGTCGGTGGGAGTTTTAAATATAATAAAAACAAAAAATGCACCTTGGTAATTGTTTATTTAAACACTTTGAAATCTTCGTGTCGAAAAATTAAACTGACTCAGAATTTTCTTCCCTACATAAATAATCAATAATTGGAAAGGAAAGAAATTGAAAAAAAAAGAATTTTCAAATTAGAAAAGATATATATACATTGAAGATATTCGCTCCGGCTGGGACTCGAACCCAGGCCACTCGCTTGGAAGACCAGCGGTCTAGCCATTAGGCTATCGGAGTTCTGTCGTGCGGAGTCTTACTGCCTGACTGATACTGCCTGACTGACAGACTGACTCACTGACTGACTGATACTGACTGACTGACTCACTGACTGACCGAGACTGACTGACTAACTGCCTGACTGACTGAGACTGGACTGACTGACTGACTGACTGACTGACTGACTAACTGACTGACTGAGACTGACTGACTGACTGCTTGACTCTCTGACTGGCTATTTCACTGACTGACTGAATGACTAAATGACTGACTGACACTGACTGACTGACTGCTTGACTACCTGACTGACTGCTTGACTGACTAACTGACTGGACAGGACTGACCGACTGACTGACTGACAGACTGACTGAATAAGGATGACTGACAGACTGACTGAATAAGGCTGACTGACTGACTGACTGACAGACTGACTGAATAAGGCTGACCGACTGACTGACTGCCTGACTGACTGACTGAATGACTGACTGACTGACTGACCGAGACTGACTGACTGACTGACTGAGACTGGACTGGACTGACTGACTGACTGACTGACTGAGACTGACTGACTGCTTTAGTGACTAACTGACTGACTGACTGACTGACTGCCTGACTGACTGACTGACTGAATGACTGACTGACTGAGACTAAATGACTGACTGCTTGACTGACTGGCTGAAGGACTAACTGACTGACTGAGTGACTGACTGACTGGACTGACTGACTGAGACTGAATGACTGAGTGCTTGACTGATTGACTGTCAGACTGACTGACTGACTTCGCAAAAGGGAAAAATAAAAAATAAAAAAGAATTATAAAATTAGAAAAAAATTTTTGCATTTAAGATTTCCTTTCCGGCCGGGACTCGAACCCAGTACCACGCGCTAGGAACCCAACGGTCTAGCCATTAGGCTATCGGAGCTCTGTCGAAGGAAGTCTTAAATATAATAAAAACAAAAAATGCACCTTGGTAATTATTGATTCAAACACTTTGAAATTTACAGGTCGAATAATTAAACTGACTCAGAATTTTTCTCCCTACATAAATAATCAATATTCGCAAAAGAGAAAAATTTAAAAAAAAAGAAGAAGAAATTTCAAATTAGAAACTAAAAGTATACATTGAAGATTTTCGTTCAGGCTGGGACTCGAACCCAGGGCCACTCGCTTGGAAGCCTAACACTCTAGCCATTAGTCTATGGGAGCTCTGTCGGTGGGAGTTTTAAATATAATAAAAACAAAAAATGCACCTTGGTAATTGTTTATTTAAACACTTTGAAATCTTCGTGTCGAAAAATTAAACTGACTCAGAATTTTCTTCCCTACATAAATAATCAATAATTGCAAAGGAAAGAAATTGAAAAAAAAAGAATTTTCAAATTAGAAAAGATATATATACATTGAAGATATTCGCTCCGGCTGGGACTCGAACCCAGGCCACTCGCTTGGAAGACCAGCGGTCTAGCCATTAGGCTATCGGAGTTCTGTCGTGCGGAGTCTTACTGCCTGACTGATACTGCCTGACTGACAGACTGACTCACTGACTGACTGATACTGACTGACTGACTCACTGACTGACCGAGACTGACTGACTAACTACCTGACTGACTGAGACTGGACTGACTGACTGACTGACTGACTGACTGACTAACTGACTGACTGAGACTGACTGACTGACTGCTTGACTCTCTGACTGGCTATTTCACTGACTGACTGAATGACTAAATGACTGACTGACACTGACTGACTGACTGCTTGACTACCTGACTGACTGCTTGACTGACTAACTGACTGGACAGGACTGACCGACTGACTGACTGACAGACTGACTGAATAAGGATGACTGACAGACTGACTGAATAAGGCTGACTGACTGACTGACAGACTGACTGAATAAGGCTGGCCGACTGACTGACTGCCTGACTGACTGACTGACTGAATGACTGACTGACTGACTGACCGAGACTGACTGACTGACTGACTGAGACTGGACTGGACTGACTGACTGACTGACTGCTTTAGTGACTAACTGACTGCACAGGACTGACCGACTGACTGACTGACTGACTGCCTGACTGACTGACTGACTGAATGACTGACTGACTGAGACTAAATGACTGACTGCTTGACTGACTGGCTGAAGGACTAACTGACTGACTGAGTGACTGACTGACTGGACTGACTGACTGAGACTGAATAACTGAGTGCTTGACTGATTGACTGTCAGACTGACTGACTGACTTCGCAAAAGGGAAAAATAAAAAATAAAAAAGAATTATAAAATTAGAAAAAAATTTTTGCATTTAAGATTTCCTTTCCGGCCGGGACTCGAACCCAGTACCACGCGCTAGGAACCCAACGGTCCAGCCATTAGGCTATCGGAGCTCTGTCGAAGGAAGTCTTAAATATAATAAAAACAAAAAATGCACCTTGGTAATTATTGATTCAAACACTTTGAAATTTACAGGTCGAATAATTAAACTGACTCAGAATTTTTCTCCCTACATAAATAATCAATATTCGCAAAAGAGAAAAATTTAAAAAAAAAGAAGAAGAAATTTCAAATTAGAAACTAAAAGTATACATTGAAGATTTTCGTTCAGGCTGGGACTCGAACCCAGGGCCACTCGCTGGGAAGCCTAACACTCTAGCCATTAATCTATGGGAGCTCTGTCGGTGGAAGTTTTAAATATAATAAAAACAAAAAATGCACCTTGGTAATTGTTTATTTAAACACTTTGAAATCTTCGTGTCGAAAAATTAAACTGACTCAGAATTTTCTTCCCTACATAAATAATCAATAATTGCAAAGGAAAGAAATTGAAAAAAAAAGAATTTTTAAATTAGAAAAGAAATATATACATTGAAGATATTCGCTCCGGCTGGGACTCGAACCCAGGCCACTCGCTTGGAAGACCAGCGGTCTAGCCATTAGGCTATCGGAGTTCTGTCGAGCGGAGTCTTACTGCCTGACTGATACTGCCTGACTGACAGACTGACTCACTGACTGACTGATACTGACTGACTGACTCACTGACTGACCGAGACTGACTGACTAACTGCCTGACTGACTGAGACTGGACTGACTGACTGACTGACTGACTAACTGACTGACTGAGACTGACTGACTGACTGCTTGACTCTCTGACTGGCTATTTCACTGACTGACTGAATGACTAAATGACTGACTGACACTGACTGACTGACTGCTTGACTACCTGACTGACTGCTTGACTGACTAACTGACTGGACAGGACTGACCGACTGACTGACTGACAGACTGACTGAATAAGGATGACTGACAGACTGACTGAATAAGGCTGACTGACTGACTGACTGACAGACTGACTGAATAAGGCTGACCGACTGACTGACTGCCTGACTGACTGACTGCCTGAATGACTGACTGACTGACTGACCGAGACTGACTGACTGACTGACTGAGACTGGACTGGACTGACTGACTGACTGACTGACTGAGACTGACTGACTGCTTTAGTGACTAACTGACTGCACAGGACTGACCGACTGACTGACTGACTGACTGCCTGACTGACTGACTGACTGAATGACTGACTGACTGAGACTAAATGACTGACTGCTTGACTGACTGGCTGAAGGACTAACTGACTGACTGAGTGACTGACTGACTGGACTGACTGACTGAGACTGAATGACTGAGTGCTTGACTGATTGACTGTCAGACTGACTGACTGACTTCGCAAAAGGGAAAAATAAAAAAAAAAGAATTATAAAATTAGAAAAAAATATTTGCATTTAAGAATTCCTTTCCGGCTGGGATTTGAACCCAGGGCGACACTCATGGAAGCCCAACGCTCTCGCCAATATACTATCGGATCTCTGTTGATCGGTGTCTTAATTATAATAAAAACAAAAAATGCACCTTAGTAATTATTGATCTAAAATCTTTGAAATCTAAAGGTCGAATGATTAAACTGACTCAGAATTTTCTTCCGTACATAAATAATCCATATTTGCAAAAGAAAGAAATTGAAAAAAAAAGAATCTTCAAATTAGAAGAGAAATATATACATGGAAGATTTTCGTTCCGGCCGGGACTCGAACCCAGTACCACGCGCTTGGAACCCAACGGTCTAGCCATTAGGCTATCGGAGCTCTGTCGATGGAAGTCGTAAATATAATAAAAACAAAAAATGCACCTAGGTAATTATTGATTCAAACACTTTGAAATTTACAGGTCGAATAATTAAACTGACTCAGAATTTTTCTCCCTACATAAATAATCAATATTCGCAAAAGAGAAAAATTAAAAAAAAAAAAGAAGAAGAAATTTCAAATTAGAAACTAAAAGTATACATTGAAGATTTTCGTTCAGGCTGGGACTCGAACCCAGGGCCACTCGCTTGGAAGCCTAATACTCTAGCCATTAGTCTATGGGAGCTCTGTCGGTGGGAGTTTTAAATATAATAAAAACAAAAAATGCACCTTGGTAATTGTTTATTTAAACACTTTGAAATCTTCGTGTCGAAAAATTAAACTGACTCAGAATTTTCTTCCCTACATAAATAATCAATAATTGCAAAGGAAAGAAATTGAAAAAAAAAAGAATTTTCAAATTAGAAAAGAAATATATACATTGAAGATATTCGCTCCGGCTGGGACTCGAACCCAGGCCACTCGCTTGGAAGACCAGTGGTCTAGCCATTAGGCTATCGGAGTTCTGTCGAGCGGAGTCTTACTGCCTGACTGATACTGCCTGACTGACAGACTGACTCACTGACTGACTGATACTGACTGACTGACTCACTGACTGACCGAGACTGACTGACTAACTGCCTGACTGACTGAGACTGGACTGACTGACTGACTGACTGACTGACTAACTGACTGACTGAGACTGACTGACTGACTGCTTGACTCTCTGACTGGCTATTTCACTGACTGACTGAATGACTAAATGACTGACTGACACTGACTGACTGACTGCTTGACTACCTGACTGACTGCTTGACTGACTAACTCACTGGACAGGACTGACCGACTGACTGACTGACAGACTGACTGAATAAGGATGACTGACAGACTGAATGAATAAGGCTGACTGACTGACTGACTGACAGACTGACTGAATAAGGCTGACCGACTGACTGACTGCCTGACTGACTGACTGAATGACTGACTGACTGACTGACCGAGACTGACTGACTGACTGACTGAGACTGGACTGGACTGACTGACTGACTGACTGACTGAGACTGACTGACTGCTTTAGTGACTAACTGACTGCACAGGACTGACCGACTGACTGACTGACTGCCTGACTGACTGACTGACTGAATGACTGACTGACTGAGACTAAATGACTGACTGCTTGACTGACTGCCTGACTGACTGACTGACTGAATGACTGACTGACTGAGACTAAATGACTGACTGCTTGACTGACTGGCTGAAGGACTAACTGACTGACTGAGTGACTGACTGACTGGACTGTCTGACTGAGACTGAATGACTGAGTGCTTGACTGATTGACTGTCAGACTGACTGACTGACTTCGCAAAAGGGAAAAATAAAAAAAAAAGAATTATAAAATTAGAAAAAAGTATTTGCATTTAAGATTTTCTTTCCGGCTGGGATTTGAACCCAGGGCGACACTCATGGAAGCCCAACGCTCTCGCCAATATACTATCGGATCTCTGTTGATCGGTGTCTTAATTATAATAAAAACAAAAAATGCACCTTAGTAATTATTGATCTAAAATCTTTGAAATCTAAAGGTCGAATGATTAAACTGACTCAGAATTTTCTTCCGTACATAAATAATCCATATTTGCAAAAGAAAGAAATTGAAAAAAAAAGAATCTTCAAATTAGAAGAGAAATATACAGATGGAAGATTTTCGTTCCGGCCGGGACTCGAACCCAGTACCACGCGCTTGGAACCCAACGGTCTAGCCATTAGGCTATCGGAGCTCTGTCGATGGAAGTCTTAAATATAATAAAAACAAAAAATGCACCTTGGTAATTATTGATTCAAACACTTTGAAATTTACAGGTAGAATAATTAAACTGACTCAGAATTTTTCTCCCTACATAAATAATCAATATTCGCAAAAGAGAAAAATTAAAAAAAAAAGAAGAAGAAATTTCAAATTAGAAACTAAAAGTATACATTGAAGATTTTCGTTCAGGCTGGGACTCGAACCCAAGGCCACTCGCTTGGAAGCCTAACACTCTAGCCATTAGTCTATGGGAGTTCTGTCGGTGGGAGTTTTAAATATAATAAAAACAAAAAATGCACCTTGGTAATTGTTTATTTAAACACTTTGAAATCTTCGTGTCGAAAAATTAAACTGACTCAGAATTTTCTTCCCTACATAAATAATCAATAATTGCAAAGGAAAGAAATTGAAAAAAAAAAGAATTTTCAAATTAGAAAAGAAATATATACATTGAAGATATTCGCTCCGGCTGGGACTCGAACCCAGGCCACTCGCTTGGAAGACCAGCGGTCTAGCCATTAGGCTATCGGAGTTCTGTCGAGCGGAGTCTTACTGCCTACTGATACTGCCTGACTGACAGACTGACTCACTGACTGACTGATACTGACTGACTGACTCACTGACTGACCGAGACTGACTGACTAACTGCCTGACTGACTGAGACTGGACTGACTGACTGACTGACTGACTGACTGACTAACTGACTGACTGAGACTGACTGACTGACTGCTTGACTCTCTGACTGGCTATTTCACTGACTGACTGAATGACTAAATGACTGACTGACACTGACTGACTGACTGCTTGACTGACTAACTGACTGGACAGGACTGACCGACTGACTGACTGACAGACTGACTGAATAAGGCTGACCGACTGACTGACTGCCTGACTGACTGACTGACTGAATGACTGACTGACTGACTGACCGAGACTGACTGACTGACTGACTGAGACTTGACTGAACTGACTGACTGACTGACTGACTGAGACTGACTGACTGCTTTAGTGACTAACTGACTGCACAGGACTGACCGACTGACTGACTGACTGCCTGACTGACTGACTGACTGAATGACTGACTGACTGAGACTAAATGACTGACTGCTTGACTGACTGGCTGAAGGACTAACTGACTGACTGAGTGACTGACTGACTGGACTGACTGACTGAGACTGAATGACTGAGTGCTTGACTGATTGACTGTCAGACTGACTGACTGACTTCGCAAAATGGAAAAATAAAAAAAAAAAGAATTATAAAATTAGAAAAAAATATTTGCATTTAAGATTTCCTTTCCGGCTGGGATTTGAACCCAGGGCGACTCTCATGGAAGCCCAACGCTCTCGCCAATATACTATCGGATCTCTGTTGATCGGTGTCTTAATTATAATAAAAACAAAAAATGCACCTTAGTAATTATTGATCTAAAATCTTTGAAATCTAAAGGTCGAATGATTAAACTGACTCAGAATTTTCTTCCGTACATAAATAATCCATATTTGCAAAAGAAAGAAATTGAAAAAAAAAGAATCTTCAAATTAGAAGAGAAATATATACATGGAAGATTTTCGTTCCGGCCGGGACTCGAACCCAGTACCACGCGCTTGGAACCCAACGGTCTAGCCATTAGGCTATCGGAGCTCTGTCGATGGAAGTCTTAAATATAATAAAAACAAAAAATGCACCTTGGTAATTATTGATTCAAACACTTTGAAATTTACAGGTCGAATAATTAAACTGACTCAGAATTTTTCTCCCTACATAAATAATCAATATTCGCAAAAGAGAAAAATTAAAAAAAAAGAAGAAGAAATTTCAAATTAGAAACTAAAAGTATACATTGAAGATTTTCGTTCAGGCTGGGACTCGAACCCAGGGCCACTCGCTTGGAAGCCTAACACTCTAGCCATTAGTCTATGGGAGCTCTGTCGGTGGGAGTTTTAAATATAATAAAAACAAAAAATGCACCTTGGTAATTGTTTATTTAAACACTTTGAAATCTTCGTGTCGAAAAATTAAAATGACTCAGAATTTTCTTCCCTACATAAATAATCAATAATTGCAAAGGAAAGAAATTGAAAAAAAAAGAATTTTCAAATTAGAAAAGAAATACATACATTGAAGATATTCGCTCCGGCTGGGACTCGAACCCAGGCCACTCGCTTGGAAGACCAGCGGTCTAGCCATTAGGCTATCGGAGTTCTGTCGAGCGGAGTCTTACTGCCTGACTGATACTGCCTGACTGACAGACTGACTCACTGACTGACTGATACTGACTGACTGACTAACTGCCTGACTGACTGAGACTGGACTGACTGACTGACTGACTGACTGACTGACTAACTGACTGACTGAGACTGACTGAGACTGACTGACTGACTGCTTGACTCTCTGACTGGCTATTTCACTGACTGACTGAATGACTAAATGACTGACTGACACTGACTGACTGACTGCTTGACTGACTAACTGACTGGACAGGACTGACCGACTGACTGACTGACAGACTGACTGAATAAGGATGACTGACAGACGGACTGAATAAGGCTGACTGACTGACTGACTGACAGACTGACTGAATAAGGCTGACCGACTGACTGACTGCCTGACTGACTGACTGACTGAATGACTGACTGACTGACTGACCGAGACTGACTGACTGACTGAGACTGACTGACTGCTTTAGTGACTAACTGACTGCACAGGACTGACCGACTGACTGACTGACTGCCTGACTGACTGACTGACTGAATGACTGACTGACTGAGACTAAATGACTGACTGCTTGACTGACTGGCTGAAGGACTAACTGACTGACTGAGTGACTGACTGACTGGACTGACTGACTGAGACTGAATGACTGAGTGCTTGACTGATTGACTGTCAGACTGACTGACTGACTTCGCAAAATGGAAAAATTAAAAAAAAAAGAATTATAAAATTAGAAAAAAATAATTGCATTTAAGATTTCCTTTCCGGCTGGGATTTGAACCCAGGGCGACACTCATGGAAGCCCAACGCTCTCGCCAATATACTATCGGATCTCTGTTGATCGGTGTCTTAATTATAATAAAAACAAAAAATGCACCTTAGTAATTATTGATCTAAAATCTTTGAAATCTAAAGGTCGAATGATTAAACTGACTCAGAATTTTCTTCCGTACATAAATAATCCATATTTGCAAAAGAAAGAAATTGAAAAAAAAAGAATCTTCAAATTAGAAGAGAAATATATACATGGAAGATTTTCGTTCCGGCCGGGACTCGAACCCAGTACCACGCGCTTGGAACCCAACGGTCTAGCCATTAGGCTATCGGAGCTCTGTCGATGGAAGTCTTAAATATAATAAAAACAAAAAATGCACCTTGATAATTATTGATTCAAACACTTTGAAATTTACAGGTCGAATAATTAAACTGACTCAGAATTTTTCTCCCTACATAAATAATCAATATTCGCAAAAGAGAAAAATTAAAAAAAAAGAAGAAGAAATTTCAAATTAGAAACTAAAAGTATACATTGAAGATTTTCGTTCAGGCTGGGACTCGAACCCAGGGCCACTCGCTTGGAAGCCTAACACTCTAGCCATTAGTCTATGGGAGCTCTGTCGGTGGGAGTTTTAAATATAATAAAAACAAAAAATGCACCTTGGTAATTGTTTATTTAAACACTTTGAAATCTTCGTGTCGAAAAATTAAACTGACTCAGAATTTTCTTCCCTACATAAATAATCAATAATTGCAAAGGAAAGAAATTGAAAAAAAAAGAATTTTTAAATTAGAAAAGAAATATATACATTGAAGATATTCGCTCCGGCTGGGTCTCGAACCCAGGCCACTCGCTTGGAAGACCAGCGGTCTAGCCATTAGGCTATCGGAGTTCTGTCGAGAGGAGTCTTACTGCCTGACTGATACTGCCTGACTGACAGACTGACTCACTGACTGACTGATACTGACTGACTGACTCACTGACTGACCGAGACTGACTGGCTAACTGCCTGACTGACTGAGACTGGACTGACTGACTGACTGACTGACTAACTGACTGACTGAGACTGACTGACTGACTGCTTGACTCTCTGACTGGCTATTTCACTGACTGACTGAATGACTAAATGACTGACTGACACTGACTGACTGACTGCTTGACTACCTGACTGACTGCTTGACTGACTAACTGACTGGACAGGACTGACCGACTGACTGACTGACAGACTGACTGAATAAGGATGACTGACAGACTGACTGAATAAGGCTGACTGACTGACTGACTGACAGACTGACTGAATAAGGCTGACCGACTGACTGACTGCCTGACTGACTGACTGCCTGAATGACTGACTGACTGACTGACCGAGACTGACTGACTGACTGACTGAGACTGGACTGGACTGACTGACTGACTGACTGACTGAGACTGACTGACTGCTTTAGTGACTAACTGACTGCACAGGACTGACCGACTGACTGACTGACTGACTGCCTGACTGACTGACTGACTGAATGACTGACTGACTGAGACTAAATGACTGACTGCTTGACTGACTGGCTGAAGGACTAACTGACTGACTGAGTGACTGACTGACTGGACTGACTGACTGAGACTGAATGACTGAGTGCTTGACTGATTGACTGTCAGACTGACTGACTGACTTCGCAAAAGGGAAAAATAAAAAAAAAAAAGAATTATAAAATTAGAAAAAAATATTTGCATTTAAGAATTCCTTTCCGGCTGGGATTTGAACCCAGGGCGACACTCATGGAAGCCCAACGCTCTCGCCAATATACTATCGGATCTCTGTTGATCGGTGTCTTAATTATAATAAAAACAAAAAATGCACCTTAGTAATTATTGATCTAAAATCTTTGAAATCTAAAGGTCGAATGATTAAACTGACTCAGAATTTTCTTCCGTACATAAATAATCCATATTTGCAAAAGAAAGAAATTGAAAAAAAAAGAATCTTCAAATTAGAAGAGAAATATATACATGGAAGATTTTCGTTCCGGCCGGGACTCGAACCCAGTACCACGCGCTTGGAACCCAACGGTCTAGCCATTAGGCTATCGGAGCTCTGTCGATGGAAGTCGTAAATATAATAAAAACAAAAAATGCACCTTGGTAATTATTGATTCAAACACTTTGAAATTTACAGGTCGAATAATTAAACTGACTCAGAATTTTTCTCCCTACATAAATAATCAATATTCGCAAAAGAGAAAAATTAAAAAAAAAAAGAAGAAGAAATTTCAAATTAGAAACTAAAAGTATACATTGAAGATTTTCGTTCAGGCTGGGACTCGAACCCAGGGCCACTCGCTTGGAAGCCTAATACTCTAGCCATTAGTCTATGGGAGCTCTGTCGGTGGGAGTTTTAAATATAATAAAAACAAAAAATGCACCTTGGTAATTGTTTATTTAAACACTTTGAAATCTTCGTGTCGAAAAATTAAACTGACTCAGAATTTTCTTCCCTACATAAATAATCAATAATTGCAAAGGAAAGAAATTGAAAAAAAAAAGAATTTTCAAATTAGAAAAGAAATATATACACTGAAGATATTCGCTCCGGCTGGGACTCGAACCCAGGCCACTCGCTTGGAAGACCAGTGGTCTAGCCATTAGGCTATCGGAGTTCTGTCGAGCGGAGTCTTACTGCCTGACTGATACTGCCTGACTGACAGACTGACTCACTGACTGACTGATACTGACTGACTGACTCACTGACTGACCGAGACTGACTGACTAACTGCCTGACTGACTGAGACTGGACTGACTGACTGACTGACTGACTGACTAACTGACTGACTGACTAACTGACTGACTGCTTGACTCTCTGACTGGCTATTTCACTGACTGACTGAATGACTAAATGACTGACTGACACTGACTGACTGACTGCTTGACTACCTGACTGACTGCTTGACTGACTAACTGACTGGACAGGACTGACCGACTGACTGACTGACAGACTGACTGAATAAGGATGACTGACAGACTGACTGAATAAGGCTGACTGACTGACTGACTGACAGACTGACTGAATAAGGCTGACCGACTGAGTGACTGCCTGACTGACTGACTGACTGAATGACTGACTGACTGACTGACCGAGACTGACTGACTGACTGACTGAGACTGGACTGGACTGACTGACTGACTGACTGACTGAGACTGACTGACTGCTTTAGTGACTAACTGACTGCACAGGACTGACCGACTGACTGACTGACTGACTGACTGACTGAATGACTGACTGACTGAGACTAAATGACTGACTGCTTGACTGACTGGCTGAAGGACTAACTGACTGACTGAGTGACTGACTGACTGGACTGACTGACTGAGACTGAATGACTGAGTGCTTGACTGATTGACTGTCAGACTGACTGACTGACTTCGCAAAAGGGAAAAATAAAAAAAAAGAATTATAAAATTAGAAAAAAATATTTGCATTTAAGATTTCCTTTCCGGCCGGGACTCGAACCCAGTACCACGCGCAAGGAACCCAACGGTCTAGCCATTAGGCTATCGGAGCTCTGTCGATGGAAGTCTTAAATATAATAAAAACAAAAAATGCACCTTGGTAATTATTGATTCAAACACTTTGAAATTTACAGGTCGAATAATTAAACTGACTCAGAATTTTTCTCCCTACATAAATAATCAATATTCGCAAAAGAGAAAAATTAAAAAAAAAAGAAGAAGAAATTTCAAATTAGAAACTAAAAGTATACATTGAAGATTTTCGTTCAGGCTGGGACTCGAACCCAGGGCCACTCGCTTGGAAGCCTAACACTCTAGCCATTAGTCTATGGGAGTTCTGTCGGTGGGAGTTTTAAATATAATAAAAACAAAAAATGCACCTTGGTAATTGTTTATTTAAACACTTTGAAATCTTCGTGTCGAAAAATTAAACTGACTCAGAATTTTCTTCCCTACATAAATAATCAATAATTGCAAAGGAAAGAAATTGAAAAAAAAAGAATTTTCAAATTAGAAAAGAAATATATACATTGAAGATATTCGCTCCGGCTGGGACTCGAACCCAGGCCACTCGCTTGGAAGACCAGCGGTCTAGCCATTAGGCTATCGGAGTTCTGTCGAGCGGAGTCTTACTGCCTGATTGATACTGCCTGACTGACAGACTGACTCACTGACTGACTGATACTGACTGACTGACTCACTGACTGACCGAGACTGACTGACTAACTGCCTGACTGACTGAGACTGGACTGACTGACTGACTGACTGACTGACTGACTAACTGACTGACTGAGACTGACTGACTGACTGCTTGACTCTCTGACTGGCTATTTCACTGACTGACTGAATGACTAAATGACTGACTGACACTGACTGACTGACTGCTTGACTACCTGACTGACTGCTTGACTGACTAACTGACTGGACAGGACTGACCGACTGACGGACTGACAGACTGACTGAATAAGGATGACTGACAGACTGACTGAATAAGGCTGACTGACTGACTGACTGAGAGACTGACTGAATAAGGCTGACCGACTGACTGACTGCCTGACTGACTGACTGACTGAATGACTGACTGACTGACTGACCGAGACTGACTGACTGACTGACTGAGACTGGACTGGACTGACTGACGGACTGACTGACTGAGACTGACTGACTGCTTTAGTGACTAACTGACTGCACAGGACTGACCGACTGACTGACTGACTGCCTGACTGACTGAATGACTGACTGACTGAGACTAAATGACTGACTGCTTGACTGACTGGCTGAAGGACTAACTGACTGACTGAGTGACTGACTGACTGGACTGACTGACTGAGACTGAATGACTGAGTGCTTGACTGATTGACTGTCAGACTGACTGACTGACTTCGCAAAAGGGAAAAATAAAAAAAAAAATTATAAAATTAGAAAAAAATATTTGCATTTAAGAATTCCTTTCCGGCTGGGATTTGAACCCAGGGCGACACTCATGGAAGCCCAACGCTCTCGCCAATATACTATCGGATCTCTGTTGATCGGTGTCTTAATTATAATAAAAACAAAAAATGCACCTTAGTAATTATTGATCTAAAATCTTTGAAATCTAAAGGTCGAATGATTAAACTGACTCAGAATTTTCTTCCGTACATAAATAATCCATATTTGCAAAAGAAAGAAATTGAAAAAAAAAAGAATCTTCAAATTAGAAGAGAAATATATACATGGAAGATTTTCGTTCCGGCCGGGACTCGAACCCAGTACCACGCGCTTGGAACCCAACGGTCTAGCCATTAGGCTATCGGAGCTCTGTCGATGGAAGTCGTAAATATAATAAAAACAAAAAATGCACCTTGGTAATTATTGATTCAAACACTTTGAAATTTACAGGTCGAATAATTAACTCTCTGGCGGTTTGACATACGAGCGGAATTTCACCTGGAAAAGGTCACCTTGGGAACATGGCTATCTGCTCGAAATGGTCAATACTTTTTATCTTGAAATTCCCTCCCCCTTTCGGAAGGAGATAAAAAGCACTTTTAATCCCTTTTGACCAGGACGTGCTGTCAAAGCTCAACCCCTTTCTTTTCATCGCGTGTCGCAGGGAAGAGTGGAACTCCTCCAGACATGCTGTCAAGGTCCGTCCCGCCCATTTCTCCCCTCAACACGTGTAGCAAACGAGTTGAATTCCTTTCAGCCAGTCGTGTTTTACTAATCACAACTTTCTGTAATATTTATGAAGTAATAATCTAGATTTTAAATCTCTGGAATTGCTATCTCCTACTACTGCTCTAAATTACTATTCACATATTTTATTATTGAATTTAACTACTCATATTCAACATTTATAAAACAATATTTGGAACAAGTTATTTCAATATGAAATAGCTAAATGCATTTAGTTATGATTGTAATGTTTTGCATAACCTGAAATGATACGTAATAATAAAAAGCAATAAAGGAATTCCCTCCCCCCTATCGCGCAACAGCAATTCGTTGTTTTTCTTTTAACGCTGGGGGAAAAAAGCACTGCAAATTTATACATCTATGCATACTTTTTACATACTATGTTTGTATATGTATATATATATATATTTTTTTTTTTTTGTGCATTTTTATGTTTCGAATCTCGCCATATTTGAGACTAAGTGATCGTAATAGCGGTATACCTAGACTTGCCATATTTCCAAAATGTTCAACCAGGACCCCCCCCTCCCCCACCGTGGGTATTTCAAAAGGTACACACCCCGGCTGGTTTTCAGAGTGTTTTAAAAGGTAGTTTATTCTCAATGCTATGGATAAATGATTACTAATTATCAGCCTAAACCAGGAATAATAAATGATACATGACGCAAGCAGATACATTTAAACAATTTATTTTGTAAACGTTAATCTTTTGAAGTTACTTCAGCAAGAAATGAGGAATTGAATTTTGAACAATATTTACTTGTTTTTTGCATTGGCTAGGACTTTTTTAGAAAGTCTTTTTTGTTTTAAATCTTTTTGTAAAATTCCTTGCAAGCAAATACGATAGTAATTTTATAGCTCATAAATTACAAATATGTACCTCAGAGCTAAACTAACGTGATTCACATACGCTACTTTACAGAAGAGAAAAAAATATGTCATGTGAGTGCAATTTTCGAAAATATGTAAAATATCCGATATTTTCAATCAACGCAAACTAATGTCTTCAAAATAGTAAATGCATCCTCAAATCACTCTTTATTTATTATTATAATGTGCAGACTTAAAATTAAGGTTTCTTTAATTATTCATATCTAATATTCCATTTTACATTTTAGTCAATTTTAATAGAGTTAATATAGCGTTAGCTGTTCTACTCATTTGTCTTCTGTTAGCTACTTTTACACAGTTATATGATTCAGAAAAAAACAATATGCAACAGTCAGGGGCACAGTCATAAGACATTTTCTTTTGTTCCAACCAATGGTTAACATTTAATTAGGTACTTTTAATATGCATTAAAATTGTTACATTACTAATAATTTTATGAATAAAAAAAATACATTATTTTGTTATATTAATGTGTAATAATACATCATAAAACTATAGTGCATAACTTTTTAGGTATTTTTAATAATAAATGAGCTATATTACTATGATTAATATAGTTTTTATACTGAAAATACCGTAGTTGGAAAAATAAATATCGAAAATATCAAAATATCATGATATTTTCAGAACAAATATCGGATATATATCGGCGAACCCTAGCAGTAATAAACAGAAAAATCAAATTTTTGGACTTACGTTAGTCTGGCTACGAGGTACAGAAATGAAAAATTTATTATTTTAAATAATCCTTCACGGTTAATTATTTTTATATTTTTTTGGTCATCTGTAATGAAACTTATATTTTACCGAGACGTGAAGTAAACTGGCCGGGACACTAGATTTTTGAATGAAAATCGGGACTGTCTAGGATCCCGTTTGAAAATCGGAAAACAAATACTAAATCCAACATTCACTGAATTATGGCGTATTTAACAAAGCTATTATTAAAGAAACACTGACAATCACATGGGATCTAGTATGGGGCGCCTCGATGAGAGGCTCAGAAGGACAGTGTAACCTCCCCAAAAAATTCTCATTTGAAAAATGTGGAAACACTATTGCAACATTGAGATTCTTCTTTCAAATTTTAAAAATTGTTTTTAATGATGCATAATGTTGCTTCTCATTAGATGTTATGTAAGTATGATATAAGGTGCATGCTCATGTTTATCATTTGGAAAAAGTAGAACTTCATTCGAAAATTTGAGAATCCACCTCTCCCCCCCCCTCTCATTTTATTTCGGAGTGCCCCTGCTAGTAGTTAAGACCTAAGTGACCGAACTAGGTATCAAATCAAAGTTATGAAAACACAATTAAAGCAAAAAATAGTAAACAACGAAATACTTTTAAATTATGGTGGTAAAAAAAAAGTCGCAGCAAAAAAGTTGTTAAAATAATTTTACGAATTTTCATCCCCGTAAAAGGTTTATTAATTAGTATGAAGCATGAATTATGATGATTTTTCTATAAAAATCAAGGTTTTATAATTATTTTTGCTTAAGTTGTTCCAAGTTATTGAAAGATCATATTACTTGTATCAAGCAATCGCACAGATTAAATAGTGATTTGAGATAAATATCAGGCTTTGGGAAAATTGAGATCAATGAAAATTCTGGATTTGTTGCTTAATAAAGTACAAATAGTTAAGCTCTGCTGAAGTTTTATTTTAATTATAAAACGGTTTAAACCTTTATTTATTTTTCTCTATTTATTATTATTCCTTTTTTTACATAAAAGAATAGTTATAAATTCTCACTTAACCATTTCCCCATTTCCATCTTCCTACGAAATACTGTAGATCTAAAGCAACTCCATAGAAATTTCCTTTACTAAGAGTCAGGTCCCATTCTTCTGAATTTCATCCCCCTCTCAATGAAAAAAATTCCGAGGCTCTTTATTTTGTATTGAAAAGAAAAAGCTACAAACGATTCAATTTTTGATTTTTTTTTTTTTTTTTTTGAAAACTATTCATTTTCATATACTTTTCCATTTTTAATAACAATAAAAAAATATATTATTATTGTTCTTTGCTAACAACTGAAGTTTTTTTTTTTTTTTTGTATAAATGTTAACACAATAGCTGCCTGGTGTTGTGCAAAATTTTTGCTCTTACTATATATTGTTTATTTAGTTTTTTTTTACTTATAAAGAATTGAAATTGTATGCTAAGAGATAAATGTTTGTTTTTCTTTGTGATTAAAATAATTATATGCTGAAGTATTAGACAGAATCGGTGAATTTAAAATGTTTCTGATATTAATGATTGAAATTTGCGACCAAAATCCAAGGCCAATCAGTTATAGTAAATAAATTTGAAAAAATATCCTTTTTTTTATATTTTTTATAATGTGTTTTGAGTACAACATCTGCCTAAATGTGCGTAAAACGCGACGTAAGTGCACATAAAAGTTGAAAATTGATCTTTTACGTGTACTCTTTGGTTTTTTTTTACAGCATTGTGATTTTATAACAGTTAAAGTTCCTAAATTATATGTTAGTAGCGAATAAAGCCGTAGCTATAAATTTATTTCCAAAAGGATACTTAGTTTGTTTTCGTTCAATTTGAAATCTCACGGCTTTTATTTATTAATTTATTTGAAATGTAATTGAATGTCATTGTCGTCGATTAAATTATGTTGCATCCATTTACAGCACAATCATTAATTAAATGTAAATTTTAAGCTTAGAAGAAAGAGAAGTGGATATTTCATTCTTGGAATCAAGTTTTGCTTTTAGCAGATGCTTACAAACGAGGCAGCATAGCAATATGCAGCAACGTGAATCAACGAGGTTTGCTTAGAAATCTTTGCTTTGATAAGAAGGATGCACTGAACCTTGAAACCCCAACCTGTTGAAAGGGTATTGTTTGCATGTGTGAATACAGAAGGTGGGTCCCTGCGCTCCGGGGTGCCGCTCTCAGGAGAGGGGAAAGGAAACGCAGGATTCTACGCCTTGGACCGTTTGAGAACGAAAATTTAGTGTCAGAAAAATACGTGTAAAACACTAGCGACGTGATCTTGCTACGGCGTGATAAGACGTGCAAAACCGCCGGTAAGTTAAACTGACTCAGAATTTTTCTCCCTACATAAATAATCAATATTCGCAAAAGAGAAAAATTAAAAAAAAAGAAGAAGAAATTTCAAATTAGAAACTAAAAGTATACATTGAAGATTTTCGTTCAGGCTGGGACTCGAACCCAGGGCCACTCGCTTGGAAGCCTAACACTCTAGCCATTAGTCTATGGGAGCTCTGTCGGTGGGAGTTTTAAATATAATAAAAACAAAAAATGCACCTTGGTAATTGTTTATTTAAACACTTTGAAATCTTCGTGTCGAAAAATTAAACTGACTCAGAATTTTCTTCCCTACATAAATAATCAATAATTGCAAAGGAAAGAAATTGAAAAAAAAAAGAATTTTCAAATTAGAAAAGAAATATATACATTGAAGATATTCGCTCCGGCTGGGACTCGAACCCAGGCCACTCGCTTGGAAGACCAGTGGTCTAGCCATTAGGCTATCGGAGTTCTGTCGAGCGGAGTCTTACTGCCTGACTGATACTGCCTGACTGACAGACTGACTCACTGACTGACTGATACTGACTGACTGACTCACTGACTGACCGAGACTGACTGACTAACTGCCTGACTGACTGAGACTGGACTGACTGACTGACTGACTGACTGACTGACTAACTGACTGACTGAGACTGACTGACTGACTGCTTGACTCTCTGACTGGCTATTTCACTGACTGACTGAATGACTAAATGACTGACTGACACTGACTGACTGACTGCTTGACTACCTGACTGACTGCTTGACTACCTGACTGACTGCTTGACTGACTAACTGACTGGACAGGACTGACCGACTGACTGACTGACAGACTGACTGAATAAGGATGACTGACAGACTGACTGAATAAGGCTGACCGACTGAGTGACTGCCTGACTGACTGACTGACTGAATGACTGACTGACCGAGACTGACTGACTGACTGACTGAGACTGGACTGGACTGACTGACTGACTGACTGACTGAGACTGACTGACTGCTTTAGTGACTAACTGACTGCACAGGACTGACCGACTGACTGACTGACTGACTGCCTGACTGACTGACTGACTGAATGACTGACTGACTGAGACTAAATGACTGACTGCTTGACTGACTGGCTGAAGGACTAACTGACTGACTGAGTGACTGACTGACTGGACTGACTGACTGAGACTGAATGACTGAGTGCTTGACTCTCTGACTGGCTATTTCACTGACTGACTGAATGACTAAATGACTGACTGACACTGACTGACTGACTGCTTGACTACCTGACTGACTGCTTGACTGACTAACTGACTGGACAGGACTGACCGACTGACTGACTGACAGACTGACTGAATAAGGATGACTGACAGACTGACTGAATAAGGCTGACCGACTGAGTGACTGCCTGACTGACTGACTGACTGAATGACTGACTGACCGAGACTGACTGACTGACTGACTGAGACTGGACTGGACTGACTGACTGACTGACTGACTGAGACTGACTGACTGCTTTAGTGACTAACTGACTGCACAGGACTGACCGACTGACTGACTGACTGACTGCCTGACTGACTGACTGACTGAATGACTGACTGACTGAGACTAAATGACTGACTGCTTGACTGACTGGCTGAAGGACTAACTGACTGACTGAGTGACTGACTGACTGGACTGACTGACTGAGACTGAATGACTGAGTGCTTGACTGATTGACTGTCAGACTGACTGACTGACTTCGCAAAAGGGAAAAATAAAAAAAAAGAATTATAAAATTAGAAAAAAATATTTGCATTTAAGATTTCATTTCCGGCCGGGACTCGAACCCAGTACCACGCGCAAGGAACCCAACGGTCTAGCCATTAGGCTATCGGAGCTCTGTCGGTGGGAGTTTTAAATATAATAAAAACAAAAAATGCACCTTGGTAATTGTTTATTTAAACACTTTGAAATCTTCGTGTCGAAAAATTAAACTGACTCAGAATTTTCTTCCCTACATAAATAATCAATATTTGCAAAGGAAAGAAATTGAAAAAAAAAAGAATTTTCAAATTAGAAAAGAAATATATACATTGAAGATATTCGCTCCGGCTGGGACTCGAACCCAGGCCACTCGCTTGGAAGACCAGTGGTCTAGCCATTAGGCTATCGGAGTTCTGTCGAGCGGAGTCTTACTGCCTGACTGATACTGCCTGACTGACAGACTGACTCACTGACTGACTGATACTGACTGACTGACTCACTGACTGACCGAGACAGACTGACTAACTGCCTGACTGACTGAGACTGGACTGACTGACTGACTGACTGACTGACTGACTAACTGACTGACTGAGACTGACTGACTGACTGCTTGACTCTCTGACTGGCTATTTCACTGACTGACTGAATGACTAAATGACTGACTGACACTGACTGACTGACTGCTTGACTACCTGACTGACTGCTTGACTGACTAACTGACTGGACAGGACTGACCGACTGACTGACTGACAGACTGACTGAATAAGGATGACTGACAGACTGACTGAATAAGGCTGACCGACTGAGTGACTGCCTGACTGACTGACTGACTGAATGACTGACTGACCGAGACTGACTGACTGACTGACTGAGACTGGACTGGACTGACTGACTGACTGACTGACTGAGACTGACTGACTGCTTTAGTGACTAACTGACTGCACAGGACTGACCGACTGACTGACTGACTGACTGCCTGACTGACTGACTGACTGAATGACTGACTGACTGAGACTAAATGACTGACTGCTTGACTGACTGGCTGAAGGACTAACTGACTGACTGAGTGACTGACTGACTGGACTGACTGACTGAGACTGAATGACTGAGTGCTTGACTGATTGACTGTCAGACTGACTGACTGACTTCGCAAAAGGGAAAAATAAAAAAAAAGAATTATAAAATTAGAAAAAAATATTTGCATTTAAGATTTCCTTTCCGGCCGGGACTCGAACCCAGTACCACGCGCAAGGAACCCAACGGTCTAGCCATTAGGCTATCGGAGCTCTGTCGGTGGGAGTTTTAAATATAATAAAAACAAAAAATGCACCTTGGTAATTGTTTATTTAAACACTTTGAAATCTTCGTGTCGAAAAATTAAACTGACTCAGAATTTTCTTCCCTACATAAATAATCAATATTTGCAAAGGAAAGAAATTGAAAAAAAAAAGAATTTTCAAATTAGAAAAGAAATATATACATTGAAGATATTCGCTCCGGCTGGGACTCGAACCCAGGCCACTCGCTTGGCAGACCAGCGGTCTAGCCATTAGGCTATCGGAGTTCTGTCGAGCGGAGTCTTACTGCCTGACTGATACTGCCTGACTGACAGACTGACTCACTGACTGACTGATACTGCCTGACTGACAGACTGACTCACTGACTGACTGATACTGACTGACTGACTCACTGACTGACCGAGACTGACTGACTAACTGCCTGACTGACTGAGACTGGACTGACTGACTGACTGACTGACTGACTGACTAACTGACTGACTGAGACTGACTGACTAACTGCCTGACTGACTGAGACTGGACTGACTGACTGACTGACTGACTGAATGACTAAATGACTGACTGACACTGACTGACTGACTGCTTGACTACCTGACTGACTGCTTGACTGACTAACTGACTGGACAGGACTGACCGACTGACTGACTGACGGACTGACTGAATAAGGATGACTGACAGACTGACTGAATAAGGCTGACTGACTGACTGACTGACAGACTGACTGAATAAGGCTGACCGACTGACTGACTGCCTGACTGACTGACTGACTGAATGACTGACTGACTGACTGACCGAGACTGACTGACTGACTGAGACTGGACTGGACTGACTGACTGACTGACTGACTGAGACTGACTGACTGCTTTAGTGACTAACTGACTGGACAGGACTGACCGACTGACTGACTGACAGACTGACTGAATAAGGAGGACTGACAGACTGACTGAATAAGGCTGACTGACTGACTGACTGACAGACTGACTGACTGACTGAATGACTGACCGACTGACTGACCGAGACTGACTGACTGACTGACTGAGACTGGACTGGACTGACTGACTGACTGACTGAGACTGGACTGGACTGACTGACTGACTGACTGACTGAGACTGACTGACTGCTTTAGTGACTAACTGACTGCACAGGACTGACTGACTGACTGACTGACTGCCTGACTGACTGACTGACTGAATGACTGACTGACTGAGACTAAATGACTGACTGCTTGACTGACTGGCTGAAGGACTAACTGACTGACTGAGTGACTGACTGACTGGACTGACTGACTGAGACTGAATGACTGAGTGCTTGACTGATTGACTGTCAGACTGACTGACTGACTTCGCAAAAGGGAAAAATAAAAAAAAAAGAATTATAAAATTAGAAAAAAATATTTGCATTTAAGATTTCCTTTCCGGCCGGGACTCGACCCCAGTACCACGCGCTTGGAACCCAACGGTCTAGCCATTAGGCTATCGGAGCTCTGTCGATGGAAGTCTTAAATATAATAAAAACAAAAAATGCACCTTGGTAATTATTGATTCAAACACTTTGAAATTTACAGGTCGAATAATTAAACTGACTCAGAATTTTTCTCCCTACATAAATAATCAATATTCGCAAAAGAGAAAAATTAAAAAAAAAAGAAGAAGAAATTTCAAATTAGAAACTAAAAGTATACATTGAAGATTTTCGTTCAGGCTGGGACTCGAACCCTGGGCCACTCGCTTGGAAGCCTAACACTCTAGCCATTAGTCTATGGGAGCTCTGTCGGTGGGAGTTTTAAATATAATAAAAACAAAAAATGCACCTTGGTAATTGTTTATTTAAACACTTTGAAATCTTCGTGTCGAAAAATTAAACTGACTCAGAATTTTCTTCCCTACATAAATAATCAATAATTGCAAAGGAAAGAAATTGAAAAAAAAAAGAATTTTCAAATTAGAAAAGAAATATATACATCGAAGATATTCGCTCCGGCTGGGACTCGAACCCAGGCCACTCGCTTGGAAGACCAGCGGTCTAGCCATTAGGCTATCGGAGTTCTGTCGAGCGGAGTCTTACTGCCTGACTGATACTGCCTGACTGACAGACTGACTCACTGACTGACTGATACTGACTGACTGACTCACTGACTGACCGAGACTGACTGACTAACTGCCTGACTGACTGAGACTGGACTGACTGACTGACTGACTGACTGACTGACTAACTGACTGACTGAGACTGACTGACTGACTGCTTGACTCTCTGACTGGCTATTTCACTGACTGACTGAATGACTAAATGACTGACTGACACTGACTGACTGACTGCTTGACTACCTGACTGACTGCTTGACTGACTAACTGACTGGACAGGACTGACCGACTGACTGACTGACAGACTGACTGAATAAGGATGACTGACAGACTGACTGAATAAGGCTGACTGACTGACTGACTGACAGACTGACTGAATAAGGCTGACCGACTGACTGACTGCCTGACTGACTGACTGACTGAATGACTGACTGACTGACTGACCGAGACTGACTGACTGACTGACTGAGACTGGACAGGACTGACTGACTGACTGACTGACTGAGACTGACTGACTGCTTTAGTGACCAACTGACTGCACAGGACTGACCGACTGACTGACCGACTGACTGCCTGACTGACTGACTGACTGAATGACTGACTGACTGAGACTAAATGACTGACTGCTTGACTGACTGGCAGAAGGACTAACTGACTGACTGAGTGACTGACTGACTGGACTGACTGACTGAGACTGAATGACTGAGTGCTTGACTGATTGACTGTCAGACTGACTGACTGACTTCGCAAAGGGGAAAAATAAAAAAAAAAAAAGAATTATAAAATTAGAAAAAAATATTTGCATTTAAGATTTCCTTTCCGGCGGGGATTTGAACCCAGGGCGACACTCATGGAAGCCCAACGCTCTCGCCAATATACTATCGGATCTCTGTTGATCGGTGTCTTAATTATAATAAAAACAAAAAATGTACCTTAGTAATTATTGATCTAAAATCTTTGAAATCTAAAGGTCGAATGATTAAACTGACTCAGAATTTTCTTCCGTACATAAATAATCCATATTTGCAAAAGAAATAAATTGAAAAAAAAAAAGAATCTTCAAATTAGAAGAGAAATATATACATGGAAGATTTTCGTTCCGGCCGGGACTCGAACCCAGTACCACCCGCTTGGAACCCAACGGTCTAGCCATTAGGCTATCGGAGCTCTGTCGATGGAAGTCTTAAATATAATAAAAACAAAAATTGCACCTTGGTAATTATTGATTCAAACACTTTGAAATTTACAGGTCGAATAATTAAACTGACTCAGAATTTTTCTCCCTACATAAATAATCAATATTCGCAAAAGAGAAAAATTAAAAAAAAAAAGAAGAAGAAATTTCAAATTAGAAACTAAAAGTATACATTGAAGATTTTCGTTCGGGCTGGGACTCGAACCCAGGGCCACTCGCTTGGAAGCCTAACACTCTATCCATTAGTCTATGGGAGCTCTGTCGGTGGGAGTTTTAAATATAATAAAAACAAAAAATGCACCTTGGTAATTGTTTATTTAAACACTTTGAAATCTTCGTGTCGAAAAATTAAACTGACTCAGAATTTTCTTCCCTACATAAATAATCAATAATTGCAAAGGAAAGAAATTGAAAAAAAAAGAATTTTCAAATTAGAAAAGAAATATATACATTGAAGATATTCGCTCCGGCTGGGACTCGAACCCAGGCCACTCGCTTGGAAGACCAGCGGTCTAGCCATTAGGCTATCGGAGTTCTGACGAGCGGAGTCTTACTGCCTGACTGATACTGCCTGACTGAGAGACTGACTCACTGACTGACTGATACTGACTGACTGACTCACTGAATGACCGAGACTGACTGACTAACTGCCTGACTGACTGAGACTGGACTGACTGACTGACTGAGACTGACTGACTGACTGCTTGACTCTCTGACTGGCTATTTCACTGACTGACTGAATGACTAAATGACTGACTGACACTGACTGACTGACTGCTTGACTACCTGACTGACTGCTTGACTGACTAACTGACTGGACAGGTCTGACCGACTGACTGACTGACAGACTGACTGAATAAGGATGACTGACAGACTGACTGAATAAGGCTGACCGACTGACTGACTGCCTGACTGACTGACTGACTGAATGACTGACTGACTGACTGACCGAGACTGACTGACTGACTGACTGAGACTGGACTGGACTGACTGACTGACTGACTGACTGAGACTGACTGACTGCTTTAGTGACTAACTGACTGCACAGGACTGACCGACTGACTGACTGACTGACTGCCTGACTGACTGACTGACTGAATGACTGACTGACTGAGACTAAATGACTGACTGCTTGACTGACTGGCTGAAGGACTAACTGACTGACTGAGTGACTGACTGACTGGACTGACTGACTGAGACTGAATGACTGAGTGCTTGACGGATTGACTGTCAGACTGACTGACTGACTTCGCAAAAGGGAAAAATAAAAAAAAAAGAATTATAAAATTAGAAAAAAATATTTGCATTTAAGATTTCCTTTCCGGCCGGGACTCGACCCCAGTACCACGCGCTTGGAACCCAACGGTCTAGCCATTAGGCTATCGGAGCTCTGTCGATGGAAGTCTTAAATATAATAAAAACAAAAAATGCACCTTGGTAATTATTGATTCAAACACTTTTAAATTTACAGGTCGAATAATTAAACTGACTCAGAATTTTTCTCCCTACATAAATAATCAATATTCGCAAAAGAGAAAAATTAAAAAAAAAAAGAAGAAGAAATTTCAAATTAGAAACTAAAAGTATACATTGAAGATTTTCGTTCAGGCTGGGACTCGAACCCTGGGCCACTCGCTTGGAAGCCTAACACTCTAGCCATTAGTCTATGGGAGCTCTGTCGGTGGGAGTTTTAAATATAATAAAAACAAAAAATGCACCTTGGTAATTGTTTATTTAAACACTTTGAAATCTTCGTGTCGAAAAATTAAACTGACTCAGAATTTTCTTCCCTACATAAATAATCAATAATTGCAAAGGAAAGAAATTGAAAAAAAAAAGAATTTTCAAATTAGAAAAGAAATATATACATTGAAGATATTCGCTCCGGCTAGGACTCGAACCCAGGCCACTCGCTTGGAAGACCAGCGGTCTAGCCATTAGGCTATCGGAGTTCTGTCGAGCGGGGTCTTACTGCCTGACTGATACTGCCTGACTGACAGACTGACTCACTGACTGACTGATACTGACTGACTGACTCACTGACTGACCGAGACTGACTGACTAACTGCTTGACTGACTGAGACTGGACTGACTGACTGACTGACTGACTAACTGACTAACTGACTGACTGAGACTGACTGACTGACTGCTTGACTCTCTGGCTGGCTGAATGACTAAATGACTGACTGACACTGACTGACTGACTGCTTGACTACCTGACTGACGGCTTGACTGACTAACTGACTGGACAGGACTGACCGACTGACTGACTGACAGACTGACTGAATAAGGATGACTGACAGAATGACTGAATAAGGCTGACTGACTGACTGACTGACAGACTGACTGAATAAGGCTGACCGACTGACTGACTGCCTGACTGACTGACTGACTGAATGACTGACTGACTGACTGACCGAGACTGACTGACTGACTGACTGAGACTGGACTGGACTGACTGACTGACTGACTGACTGAGACTGACTGACTGCTTTAGTGACTAACTGACTGCACAGGACTGACCGACTGACTGACTGACTGACTGCCTGACTGACTGACTGACTGAATGACTGACTGACTGAGACTACATGACTGACTGCTTGACTGACTGGCTGAAGGACTAACTGACTGACTGAGTGACTGACTGACTGGACTGACTGACTGAGACTGAATGACTGAGTGCTTGACTGATTGACTGTCAGACTGACTGACTGACTTCGCAAAAGGGAAAAATAAAAAAAAAGAATTATAAAATTAGAAAAAAATATTTGCATTTAAGATTTCCTTTCCGGCCGGGACTCGAACCCAGTACCACGCGCTTGGAACCCAACGGTCTAGCCATTAGGCTATCGGAGCTCTGTCGATGGAAGTCTTAAATATAATAAAAACAAAAAATGCACCTTGGTAATTATTGATTCAAACACTTTGAAATTTACAGGTCGAATAATTAAACTGACTCAGAATTTTTCTCCCTACATAAATAATCAATATTCGCAAAAGAGAAAAATTTAAAAAAAAAGAAGAAGAAATTTCAAATTAGAAACTAAAAGTATACATTGAAGATTTTCGTTCAGGCTGGGACTCGAACCCAGGGCCACTCGCTTGGAAGCCTAACACTCTAGCCATTAGTCTATGGGAGCTCTGTCGGAGGGAGTTTTAAATATAATAAAAACAAAAAATGCACCTTGGTAATTGTTTATTTAAACACTTTGAAATCTTCGTGTCGAAAAATTAAACTGACTCAGAATTTTCTTCCCTACATAAATAATCAATAATTGCAAAGGAAAGAAATTGAAAAAAAAAAGAATTTTCAAATTAGAAAAGAAATATATACATTGAAGATATTCGCTCCGGCTGGGACTCGAACCCAGGCCACTCGCTTGGAAGACCAGCGGTCTAGCCATTAGGCTATCGGAGTTCTGTCGAGCGGAGTCTTACTGCCTGACTGATACTGCCTGACTGACAGACTGACTCACTGACTGACTGATACTGACTGACTGACTCACTGACTGACCGAGACTGACTGACTAACTGCCTGACTGACTGAGACTGGACTGACTGACTGACTGACTGACTGACTGACTAACTGACTGACTGAGACTGACTGACTGACTGCTTGACTCTCTGACTGGCTATGTTACTGACTGACTGAATGACTAAATGACTGACTGACACTGACTGACTGACTGCTTGACTACCTGACTGACTGCTTGACTGACTAACTGACTGGACAGGACTGACCGACTGACTGACTGACAGACTGACTGAATAAGGATGACTGACAGACTGACTGAATAAGGCTGACTGACTGACTGACTGACAGACTGACTGAATAAGGCTGACCGACTGACTGACTGCCTGACTGACTGACTGACTGAATGACTGACTGACTGACTGACCGAGACTGACTGACTGACTGACTGAGACTGAACTGGACTGACTGACTGACTGACTGACTGAGACTGACTGACTGCTTTAGTGACTAACTGACTGCACAGGACTGACCGACTGACTGACTGACTGACTGCCTGACTGACTGAATGACTGACTGACTGAGACTAAATGACTGACTGCTTGACTGACTGGCTGAAGGACTAACTGACTGACTGAGTGACTGACTGACTGGACTGACTTACTGAGACTGAATGATTGAGTGCTTGACTGATTGACTGTCAGACTGACTGACTGACTTCGCAAAAGGGAAAAAAAAAAAAAAGAATTATAAAATTAGAAAAAAATATTTGCATTTAAGATTTCCTTTCCGGCCGGGACTCGAACCCAGTACCACGCGCTTGGAACCCAACGGTCTAGCCATTAGGCTATCGGAGCTCTGTCGATGGAAGTCTTAAATATAATAAAAACAAAAAATGCACCTTGGTAATTATTGATTCAAACACTTTGAAATTTACAGGTCGAATAATTAAACTGACTCAGAATTTTTCTCCCTACATAAATAATCAATATTCGCAAAAGAGAAAAATTTAAAAAAAAAGAAGAAGAAATTTCAAATTAGAAACTAAAAGTATACATTGAAGATTTTCGTTCAGGCTGGGACTCGAACCCAGGGCCACTCGCTTGGAAGCCTAACACTCTAGCCATTAGTCTATGGGAGCTCTGTCGGAGGGAGTTTTAAATATAATAAAAACAAAAAATGCACCTTGGTAATTGTTTATTTAAACACTTTGAAATCTTCGTGTCGAAAAATTAAACTGACTCAGAATTTTCTTCCCTACATAAATAATCAATAATTGCAAAGGAAAGAAATTGAAAAAAAAAGAATTTTCAAATTAGAAAAGAAATATATACATTGAAGATATTCGCTCCGGCTGGGACTCGAACCCAGGCCACTCGCTTGGAAGACCAGCGGTCTAGCCATTAGGCTATCGGAGTTCTGTCGAGCGGAGTCTTACTGCCTGACTGATACTGCCTGACTGACAGACTGACTCACTGACTGACTGATACTGACTGACTGACTCACTGACTGACCGAGACTGACTGACTAACTGCCTGACTGACTGAGACTGGACTGACTGACTGACTGACTGACTGACTGACTGACTGACTGACTAACTGACTGACTGAGACTGACTGACTGACTGCTTGACTCTCTGACTGGCTATTTCACTGACTGACTGAATGACTAAATGACTGACTGACACTGACTGACTGACTGCTTGACTACCTGACTGACTGCTTGACTGACTAACTGACTGGACAGGACTGACCGACTGACTGACTGACAGACTGACTGAATAAGGATGACTGACAGATTGACTGAATAAGGCTGACTGACTGACTGACTGACAGACTGACTGAATAAGGCTGACCGACTGACTGACTGCCTGACTGACTGACTGACTGAATGACTGACTGACTGACTGACCGAGACTGACTGACTGACTGACTGAGACTGGACTGGACTGACTGACTGACTGACTGACTGAGACTGACTGACTGCTTTAGTGACTAACTGACTGCACAGGACTGACCGACTGACTGACTGACTGACTGAGACTAAATGACTGACTGCTTGACTGACTGGCTGAAGGACTAACTGACTGACTGAGTGACTGACTGACTGGACTGACTTACTGAGACTGAATGATTGAGTGCTTGACTGATTGACTGTCAGACTGACTGACTGACTTCGCAAAAGGGAAAAATAAAAAAAAAGAATTATAAAATTAGAAAAAAATATTTGCATTTAAGATTTCCTTTCCGGCTGGGATTTGAACCCAGGGCGACACTCATGGAAGCCCAACGCTCTCGCCAATATACTATCGGATCTCTGTTGATCGGTGTCTTAATTATAATAAAAACAAAAAATGCACCTTAGTAATTATTGATCTAAAATCTTTGAAATCTAAAGGTCGAATGATTAAACTGACTCAGAATTTTCTTCCGTACATAAATAATCCATATTTGCAAAAGAAAGAAATTGAAAAAAAAAGAATCTTCAAATTAGAAGAGAAATATATACATGGAAGATTTTCGTTCCGGCCGGGACTCGAACCCAGTACCACGCGCTTGGAACCCAACGGTCTAGCCATTAGGCTATCGGAGCTCTGTCGATGGAAGTCTTAAATATAATAAAAACAAAAAATGCACCTTGGTAATTATTGATTCAAACACTTTGAAATTTACAGGTCGAATAATTAAACTGACTCAGAATTTTTCTCCCTACATAAATAATCAATATTCGCAAAAGAGAAAAATTAAAAAAAAAAGAAGAAGAAATTTCAAATTAGAAACTAAAAGTATACATTGAAGATTTTCGTTCAGGCTGGGACTCGAACCCAGGGCCACTCGCTTGGAAGCCTAACACTCTAGCCATTAGTCTATGGGAGCTCTATCGGTGGGAGTTTTAAATATAATAAAAACAAAAAATGCACCTTGGTAATTGTTTATTTAAACACTTTGAAATCTTCGTGTCGAAAAATTAAACGGACTCAGAATTTTCTTCCCTACATAAATAATCAATAATTGCAAAGGAAAGAAATTGAAAAAAAAAAAGAATTTTCAAATTAGAAAAGAAATATATACATTGAAGATATTCGCTCCGGCTGGGACTCGAACCCAGGCCACTCGCTTGGTAGACCAGCGGTCTAGCCATTAGGCTATCGGAGTTCTGTCTAGCGGAGTCTTACTGCCTCACTGATACTGCCTGACTGACAGACTGACTCACTGACTGACTGATACTGACTGACTGACTCACTGACTGACCGAGACTGACTGACTAACTGCCTGACTGACTGAGACTGGACTGACTGACTGACTGACTGACTGACTGACTAACTGACTGACTGAGACTGACTGACTGACTGCTTGACTCTCTGACTGGCTATTTCACTGACTGACTGAATGACTAAATGACTGACTGACACTGACTGACTGCTTGACTACCTGACTGACTGCTTGACTGACTAACTGACTGGACAGGACTGACCGACTGACTGACTGACAGACTGACTGAATAAGGATGACTGACAGACTGACTGAATAAGGCTGACTGACTGACTGACTGACAGACTGACTGAATAAGGCTGACCGACTGACTGATTGCCTGACTGATTGACTGACTGAATGACTGACTGACTGACTGACCGAGACTGACTGACTGACTGACTGAGACTGGACTGGACTGACTGACTGACTGACTGACTGAGACTGACTGACTGCTTTAGTGACTAACTGACTGCACAGGACTGACCGACTGACTGACTGACTGACTGCCTGACTGACTGACTGACTGAATGACTGACTGACTGAGACTACATGACTGACTGCTTGACTGACTGGCTGAAGGACTAACTGACTGTCTGAGTGACTGACTGACTGGACTGACTGACTGAGACTGAATGACTGAGTGCTTGACTGATTGACTGTCAGACTGACTGACTGACTTCGCAAAAGGGAAAAATAAAAGAAAAGAATTATAAAATTAGAAATAAATATTTGCATTTAAGATTTCCTTTCCGGCCGGGACTCGAACCCAGTACCACGCGCTAGGAACCCAACGGTCTAGCCATTAGGCTATCGGAGCTCTGTCGATGGAAGTCTTAAATATAATAAAAACAAAAAATGCACCTTGGTAATTATTGATTCAAACACTTTGAAATTTACAGGTCGAATAATTAAACTGACTCAGAATTTTTCTCCCTACATAAATAATCAATATTCGCAAAAGAGAAAAATTTAAAAAAAAAGAAGAAGAAATTTCAAATTAGAAACTAAAAGTATACATTGAAGATTTTCGTTCAGGCTGGGACTCGAACCCAGGGCCACTCGCTTTGAAGCCTAACACTCTAGCCATTAGACTATGGGAGCTCTGTCGGTGGGAGTTTTAAATATAATAAAAACAAAAAATGCACCTTGGTAATTGTTTATTTAAACACTTTGAAATCTTCGTGTCGAAAAATTAAACGGACTCAGAATTTTCTTCCCTACATAAATAATCAATAATTGCAAAGGAAAGAAATTGAAAAAAAAAAGAATTTTCAAATTAGAAAAGAAATATATACATTGAAGATATTCGCTCCGGCTGGGTCTCGAACCCAGGCCACTCGCTTGGTAGACCAGCGGTCTAGCCATTAGGCTATCGGAGTTCTGTCTAGCGGAGTCTTACTGCCTCACTGATACTGCCTGACTGACAGACTGACTCACTGACTGACTGATACTGACTGACTGACTCACTGACTGACCGAGACTGACTGACTAACTGCCTGACTGACTGAGACTGGACTGACTGACTGACTGACTGACTGACTGACTAACTGACTGACTGAGACTGACTGACTGACTGCTTGACTCTCTGACTGGCTATTTCACTGACTGACTGAATGACTAAATGACTGACTGACACTGACTGACTGCTTGACTACCTGACTGACTGCTTGACTGACTAACTGACTGGACAGGACTGACCGACTGACTGACTGACAGACTGACTGAATAAGGATGACTGACAGACTGACTGAATAAGGCTGACTGACTGACTGACTGACAGACTGACTGAATAAGGCTGACCGACTGACTGATTGCCTGACTGATTGACTGACTGAATGACTGACTGACTGACTGACCGAGACTGACTGACTGACTGACTGAGACTGGACTGGACTGACTGACTGACTGACTGACTGAGACTGACTGACTGCTTTAGTGACTAACTGACTGCACAGGACTGACCGACTGACTGACTGACTGACTGCCTGACTGACTGACTGACTGAATGACTGACTGACTGAGACTACATGACTGACTGCTTGACTGACTGGCTGAAGGACTAACTGACTGTCTGAGTGACTGACTGACTGGACTGACTGACTGAGACTGAATGACTGAGTGCTTGACTGATTGACTGTCAGACTGACTGACTGACTTCGCAAAAGGGAAAAATAAAAGAAAAGAATTATAAAATTAGAAATAAATATTTGCATTTAAGATTTCCTTTCCGGCCGGGACTCGAACCCAGTACCACGCGCTAGGAACCCAACGGTCTAGCCATTAGGCTATCGGAGCTCTGTCGATGGAAGTCTTAAATATAATAAAAACAAAAAATGCACCTTGGTAATTATTGATTCAAACACTTTGAAATTTACAGGTCGAATAATTAAACTGACTCAGAATTTTTCTCCCTACATAAATAATCAATATTCGCAAAAGAGAAAAATTTAAAAAAAAAGAAGAAGAAATTTCAAATTAGAAACTAAAAGTGTACATTGAAGATTTTCGTTCAGGCTGGGACTCGAACCCAGGGCCACTCGCTTGGAAGCCTAACACCCTAGCCATTAGTCTATGGGAGCTCTGTCGGTGGGAGTTTTAAATATAATAAAAACAAAAAATGCACCTTGGTAATTGTTTATTTAAACACTTTGAAATCTTCGTGTCGAAAAATTAAACTGACTCAGATTTTTCTTCCCTACATAAATAATCAATAATTGCAAAGGAAAGAAATTGAAAAAAAAAAGAATTTTCAAATTAGAAAAGAAATATATACATTGAAGATATTCGCTCCGGCTGGGACTCGAACCCAGGCCACTCGCTTGGAAGACCAGCGGTCTAGCCATTAGGCTATCGGAGTTCTGTCGAGCGGAGTCTTACTGCTTGACTGATACTGCCTGACTGACAGACTGACTCACTGACTGACTGATACTGACTGACTGACTCACTGACTGACCGAGACTGACTGACTAACTGCCTGACTGACTGAGACTGGACTGACTGACTGACTGACTGACTGACTGACTGACTAACTGACTAACTGAGACTGACTGACTGACTGCTTGACTCTCTGACTGGCTATTTCACTGACTGACTGAATGACTAAATGACTGACTGACACTGACTGACTGACTGCTTGACTACCTGACTGACTGCTTGACTGACTAACTGACTGGACAGGACTGACCGACTGACTGACTGACAGACTGACTGAATAAGGATGACTGACAGACTGACTGAATAAGGCTGACTGACTGACTGACTGACAGACTGACTGAATAAGGCTGACCGACTGACTGACTGCCTGACTGACTGACTGACTGAATGACTGACTGACTGACTGACCGAGACTGACTGACTGACTGACTGAGACTGGACTGGACTGACTGACTGACTGACTGACTGAGACTGACTGACTGCTTTAGTGACTAACTGACTGCACAGGACTGACCGACTGACTGACTGACTGACTGCCTGACTGACTGACTGACTGACTGAGACTAAATGACTGACTGTTTGACTGACTGGCTGAAGGACTAACTGACTGACTGAGTGACTGACTGACTGGACTGACTGACTGAGACTGAATGACTGAGTGCTTGACTGATTGACTGTCAGACTGACTGACTGACTTCGCAAAAGGGAAAAATAAAAAAAAAAGAATTATAAAATTAGAAAAAAAATTTGCATTTAAGATTTCCTTTCCGGCTGGGATTTGAACCCAGGGCGACACTCATGGAAGCCCAACGCTCTCGCCAATATACTATCGGATCTCTGTTGATCGGTGTCTTAATTATAATAAATACAAAAAATGCACCTTAGTAATTATTGATCTAAAATCTTTGAAATCTAAAGGTCGAATGATTAAACTGACTCAGAATTTTCTTCCGTACATAAATAATCCATATTTGCAAAAGAAAGAAATTGAAAAAAAAAAGAATCTTCAAATTAGAAGAGAAATATATACATGGAAGATTTTCGTTCCGGCTGGGACTCGAACCCAGGGCCACTCGCTTGGAAGCCTAACACTCTAGCCATTAGTCTATGGGAGCTCTGTCGGTGGGAGTTTTAAATATAATAAAAACAAAAAATGCACCGTGGTAATTGTTTATTTAAACACTTTGAAATCTTCGTGTCGAAAAATTAAACTGACTCAGAATTTTCTTTCCTACATAAATAATCAATAATTGCAAAGGAAAGAAATTGAAAAGAAAAAGAATTTTCAAATTAGAAAAGAAATATATACATTGAAGATATTCGCTCCGGCTGGGACTCGAACCCAGGCCACTCGCTTGGAAGACCAGCGGTCTAGCCATTAGGCTATCGGAGTTCTGACGAGCGGAGTCTTACTGCCTGACTGACAGACTGACTCACTGACTGACTGATACTGACTGACTGACTCACTGACTGACCGAGACTGACTGACTAACTGCCTGACTGACTCAGACTGGACTGACTGACTGACTGACTGACTAACTGACTGACTGAGACTGACTGACTGACTGCTTGACTCTCTGACTGGCTATTTCACTGACTGACTGAATGACTAAATGACTCACTGACACTGACTGACTGACTGCTTGACTACCTGACTGACTGCTTGACTGACTAACTGACTAGACAGGACTGACCGACTGACTGACTGACAGACTGACTGAATAAGGATGACTGACAGACTGACTGAATAAGGCTGACTGACTGACTGACTGACAGACTGACTGAATAAGGCTGACCGACTGACTGACTGCCTGACTGACTGACTGACTGAATGACTGACTGACTGACTGACCGAGACTGACTGACTGACTGACTGAGACTGGACTGGACTGACTGACTGACTGACTGACTGAGACTGACTGACTGCTTTAGTGACTAACTGACTGCACAGGACTGACCGACTGACTGACTGACTGACTGCCTGACTGACTGACTGACTGAATGACTGACTGACTGAGACTACATGACTGACTGCTTGACTGACTGGCTGAAGGACTAACTGACTGACTGAGTGACTGACTGACTGGACTGACTGACTGAGACTGAATGACTGAGTGCTTGACTGATTGACTGTCAGACTGACTGACTGACTTCGCAAAAGGGAAAAATAAAAAAAAAGAATTATAAAATTAGAAAAAAATATTTGCATTTAAGATTTCCTTTCCGGCCGGGACTCGAACCCAGTACCACGCGCTTGGAACCAAACGGTCTAGCCATTAGGCTATCGGAGCTCTGTCGATGGAAGTCTTAAATATAATAAAAACAAAAAATGCACCTTGGTAATTATTGATTCAAACACTTTGAAATTTACAGGTCGAATAATTAAACTGACTCAGAATTTTTCTCCCTACATAAATAATCAATATTCGCAAAAGAGAAAAATTTAAAAAAAAAGAAGAAGAAATTTCAAATTAGAAACTAAAAGTATACATTGAAGATTTTCGTTCAGGCTGGGACTCGAACCCAGGGCCACTCGCTTGGAAGCCTAACACCCTAGCCATTAGTCTATGGGAGCTCTGTCGGTGGGAGTTTTAAATATAATAAAAACAAAAAATGCACCTTGGTAATTGTTTATTTAAACACTTTGAAATCTTCGTGTCGAAAAATTAAACTGACTCAGAATTTTCTTCCCTACATAAATAATCAATAATTGCAAAGGAAAGAAATTGAAAAAAAAAAGAATTTTCAGATTAGAAAAGAAATATATACATTGAAGATATTCGCTCCGGCTGGGACTCGAACCCAGGCCACTCGCTTGGAAGACCAGCGGTCTAGCCATTAGGCTATCGGAGTTCTGTCGTGCGGAGTCTTACTGCTTGACTGATACTGCCTGACTGACAGACTGACTCACTGACTGACTGATACTGACTGACTGACTCACTGACTGACCGAGACTGACTGACTAACTGCCTGACTGACTGAGACTGGACTGACTGACTGACTGACTGACTGACTAACTGACTAACTGAGACTGACTGACTGACTGCTTGACTCTCTGACTGGCTATTTCACTGACTGACTGAATGACTAAATGACTGACTGACACTGACTGACTGACTGCTTGACTACCTGACTGACTAACTGACTGGACAGGACTGACCGACTGACTGACTGACAGACTGACTGAATAAGGATGACTGACAGACTGACTGAATAAGGCTGACTGACTGACTGACTGACAGACTGACTGAATAAGGCTGACCGACTGACTGACTGCCTGACTGACTGACTGACTGACTGAATGACTGACTGACTGACTGACCGAGACTGACTGACTGACTGACTGAGACTGGACTGGACTGACTGACTGAGACTGACTGACTGCTTTAGTGACTAACTGACTGCACAGGACTGACCGACTGACTGACTGACTGACTGCCTGACTGACTGACTGACTGAATGACTGACTGACTGAGACTAAATGACTGACTGCTTGACTGACTGGCTGAAGGACTAACTGACTGACTGAGTGACTGACTGACTGGACTGACTGACTGAGACTGAATGACTGAGTGCTTGACTGATTGACTGTCAGACTGACTGACTGACTTCGCAAAAGGGAAAAATAAAAAAAAAGAATTATAAAATTAGAAAAAAATATTTGCATTTAAGATTTCCTTTCCGGCAGGGATTTGAACCCAGGGCGACACTCATGGAAGCCCAACGCTCTCGCCAATATACTATCGGATCTCTGTTGATCGGTGTCTTAATTATAATAAAAACAAAAAATGCACTTTAGTAATTATTGATCTAAAATCTTTGAAATCTAAAGGTCGAATGATTAAACTGACTCAGAATTTTCTTCCGTACATAAATAATCCATATTTGCAAAAGAAAGAAATTGAAAAAAAAAAAGAATCTTCAAATTAGAAGAGAAATATATACATGGAAGATTTTCATTCCGGCCGGGACTCGAACCCAGTACCACGCGCTAGGAACCCAACGGTCTAGCCATTAGGCTATCGGAGCTCTGTCGATGGAAGTCTTAAATATAATAAAAACAAAAAATGCACCTTGGTAATTATTGATTCAAACACTTTGAAATTTACAGGTCGAATAATTAAACTGACTCAGAATTTTTCTCCCTACATAAATAATCAATATTCGCAAAAGGGAAAAATTAAAAAAAAAAAGAAGAAGAAATTTCAAATTAGAAACTAAAAGTATACATTGAAGATTTTCGTTCAGGCTGGGACTCGAACCCAGGGCCACTCGCTTGGAAGCCTAACACTCTAGCCATTAGTCTATGGGAGCTCTGTCGGTGGGAGTTTTAAATATAATAAAAACAAAAAATGCACCTTGGTAATTGTTTATTTAAACACTTTGAAATCTTCGTGTCGAAAAATTAAACTGACTCAGAATTTTCTTCCCTACATAAATAATCAATAATTGCAAAGGAAAGAAATTGAAAAAAAAAGAATTTTCAAATTAGAAAAGAAATATATACATTGAAGATATTCGCTCCGGCTGGGACTCGAACCCAGGCCACTCGCTTGGAAGACCAGCGGTCTAGCCATTAGGCTATCGGAGTTCTGTCGAGCGGAGTCTTACTGCCTGACTGATACTGCCTGACTGACAGACTGACTCACTGACTGACTGATACTGACTGACTGACTCACTGACTGACCGAGACTGACTGACTAACTGCCTGACTGACTGAGACTGGACTGACTGACTGACTGACTGACTGACTAACTGACTGACTGAGACTGACTGACTGACTGCTTGACTCTCTGACTGGCTATTTCACTGACTGACTGAATGACTAAATGACTGACTGACACTGACTGACTGACTGCTTGACTACCTGACTGACTGCTTGACTGACTAACTGACTGGACAGGACTGACCGACTGACTGACAGACTGACTGAATAAGGATGACTGACAGACTGACTGAATAAGGCTGACTGACTGACTGACTGACAGACTGACTGAATAAGGCTGACCGACTGACTGACTGCCTGACTGACTGACTGACCGAATGACTGACTGACTGACCGAGACTGACTGACTGACTGACTGAGACTGGACTGGACTGACTGACTGACTGACTGACTGAGACTGACTGACTGCTTTAGTGACTAACTGACTGCACAGGACTGACCGACTGACTGACTGACTGACTGCCTGACTGACTGACTGACTGAATGACTGATTGACTGAGACTAAATGACTGACTGTTTGACTGTCTGGCTGAAGGACTAACTGACTGACTGAGTGACTGACTGACTGGACTGACTGACTGAGACTGAATGACTGAGTGCTTGACTGATTGACTGTCAGACTGACTGACTGACTTCGCAAAAGGGAAAAATAAAAAAAATAGAATTATAAAATAAGAAAAAAATATTTGCATTTAAGATTTCCTTTCCGGCTGGGATTTGAACCCAGGGCGACACTCATGGAAGCCCAACGCTCTCGCCAATATACTATCGGATCTCTGTTGATCGGTGTCTTAATTATAATAAAAACAAAAAATGCACCTTAGTAATTATTGATCTAAAATCTTTGAAATCTAAAGGTCGAATGATTAAACTGACTCAGAATTTTCTTCCGTGCATAAATAATCCATATTTGCAAAAGAAAGAAATTGAAAAAAAAAAGAATCTTCAAATTAGAAGAGAAATATATACATGGAAAATTTTCGTTCCGGCCGGGACTCGAACCCAGTACCACGCGCTTGGAACCCAACGGTCTAGCCATTAGGCTATCGGAGCTCTGTCGATGGAAGTCTTAAATATAATAAAAACAAAAAATGCACCTTGGTAATTATTGATTCAAACACTTTGAAATTTACAGGTCGAATAATTAAACTGACTCAGAATTTTTCTCCCTACATATATAATCAATATTCGCAAAAGAGAAAAATTAAAAAAAAAAGAAGAAGAAATTTCAAATTAGAAACTAAAAGTATACATTGAAGATTTTCGTTCAGGCTGGGACTCGAACCCAGGGCCACTCGCTTGGAAGCCTAACACTCTAGCCATTAGTCTATGGGAGCTCTGTCGGTGGGAGTTTTAAATATAATTAAAACAAAAAATGCACCTTGGTAATTGTTTATTTAAACACTTTGAAATCTTCGTGTCGAAAAATTAAACTGACTCAGAATTTTCTTCCCTACATAAATAATCAATAATTGCAAAGGAAAGAAATTGAAAAAAAAAAGAATTTTCAAATTAGAAAAGAAATATATACATTGAAGATATTCGTTCCGGCTGGGACTCGAACCCAGGCCACTCGCTTGGAAGACCAGCGGTCTAGCCATTAGGCTATCGGAGTTCTGTCGAGCGGAGTCTTACTGCCTGACTGATACTGCCTGACTGACAGACTGACTCACTGACTGACTGACTCACTGACTGACCGAGACTGACTGACTAACTGCCTGACTGACTGAGACTGGACTGACTGACTGACTGACTGACTAACTGACTGACTGAGACTGACTGACTGACTGCTTGACTCTCTGACTGGCTATTTCACTGACTGACTGAATGACTAAATGACTGACTGACACTGACTGACTGACTGCTTGACTACCTGACTGACTGCTTGACTGACTAACTAACTGGACAGGACTGACCGACTGACTGACTGACAGACTGACTGAATAAGGATGACTGACAGACTGACTGAATAAGTCTGACTGACTGACTGACTGACAGACTGACTGAATAAGGCTGACCGACTGACTGACTGCCTGACTGACTGAATGACTGAGACTGGACTGGACTGACTGACTGACTGACTGACTGAGACTGACTGACTGCTTTAGTGACTAACTGACTGCACAGGACTGACCGACTGACTGACTGACTGACTGCCTGACTGACTGACTGACTGAGACTAAATGACTGACTGCTTGACTGACTGGCTGAAGGACTAACTGACTGGACTGACTGACTGAGACTGAATGACTGAGTGCTTGACTGATTGACTGTCAGACTGACTGACTGACTTCGCAAAAGGGAAAAATAAAAAAAAATAACTATAAAATTAGATAAAAATATTTGCATTTAAGGTTTTCTTTCCGGCTGGGATTTGAACCCAGGGCGACACTCATGGAAGCCCAACGCTCTCGCCAATATACTATCGGATCTCTGTTGATCGGTGTCTTAATTATAATAAAAACAAAAAATGCACCTTAGTAATTATTGATCTAAAATCTTTGAAATCTAAAGGTCGAATGATTAAACTGACTCAGAATTTTCTTCCGTACATAAATAATCCATATTTGCAAAAGAAAGAAATTGAAAAAAAAAAAGAATCTTCAAATTAGAAGAGAAATATATACATGGAAGATTTTCGTTCCGGCCGGGACTCGAACCCAGCACCACGCGCTTGGAACCCAACGGTCTAGCCATTAGGCTATCGGAGCTCTGTCGATGGAAGTCTTAAATATAATAAAAACAAAAAATGCACCTTGGTAATTATTGATTCAAACACTTTGAAATTTACAGGTAGAATAATTAAACTGACTCAGAATTTTTCTCCCTACATAAATAATCAATATTCGCAAAAGAGAAAAATTAAAATAAAAAAAAAAGAAGAAGAAATTTCAAATTAGAAACTAAAAGTATACATTGAAGATTTTCGTTCAGGCTGGGACTCGAACCCAGGGCCACTCGCTTTTAAGCCTATCACTCTAGCCATTAGTCTATGGGAGCTCTATCGGTGGGAGTTTTAAATATAATAAAAACAAAAAATGCACCTTGGTAATTGTTTATTTAAACACTTTGAAATCTTCGTGTCGAAAAATTAAACTGACTCAGAATTTTCTTCCCTACATAAATAATCAATAATTCCAAAGGAAAGAAATTGAAAAAAAAAAGAATTTTCAAATTAGAAAAGAAATATATACATTGAAGATATTCGCTCCGGCTGGGACTCGAACCCAGGCCACTCGCTTGGAAGACCAGCGGTCTAGCCATTAGGCTATCGGAGTTCTGTCGAGCGGAGTCTTACTGCCTGACTGATACTGCCTGACTCACTGACTGACTGATACTGACTGACTGACTCACTGACTGACCGAGACTGACTGACTAACTGCCTGACTGACTGAGACTGGACTGACTGACTGACTGACTGACTGACTGACTAACTGACTGACTGAGACTGCCTGACTGACTGCTTGACTCTCTGACTGGCTATTTCACTGACTGACTGAATGACTAAATGACTGACTGACACTGACTGACTGACTGCTTGACTACCTGACTGACTGCTTGACTGACTAACTGACTGGACAGGACTGACCGACTGACTGACTGACAGACTGACTGAATAAGGATGACTGACAGACTGACTGAATAAGGCTGACTGACTGACTGACTGACAGACTGACTGAATAAGGCTGACCGACTGACTGACTGTCTGACTGACTGACTGACTGAATGACTGACTGACTGACTGACCGAGACTGACTGACTGACTGACTGAGACTGGACTGGACTGACTGACTGACTGACTGACTGAGACTGACTGACTGCTTTAGTGACTAACTGACTGCACAGGACTGACCGACTGACTGACTGACTGACTGCCTGACTGACTGACTGACTGAATGACTGACTGACTGAGACTAAATGACTGACTGCTTGACTGTCTGGCTGAAGGACTAACTGACTGACTGAGTGACTGACTGACTGGACTGACTGACTGAGACTGAATGACTGAGTGCTTGACTGATTGACTGTCAGACTGACTGACTGACTTAGCAAAAGGGAAAAATAAAAAAAAAAGAATTATAAAATTAGAAAAAAATATTTGCATTTAAGATTTCCTTTCCGGCTGGGATTTGAACCCAGGGCGACACTCATGGAAGCCCAACGCTCTCGCCAATATACTATCGGATCTCTGTTGATCGGTGTCTTAATTATAATAAAAACAAAAAATGCACCTTAGTAATTATTGATCTAAAATCTTTGAAATCTAAAGGTCGAATGATTAAACTGACTCAGAATTTTCTTCCGTACATAAATAATCCATATTTGCAAAAGAAAGAAATTTAAAAAAAAAGAATCTTCAAATTAGAAGAGAAATATATACATGGAAGATTTTCGTTCCGGCCGGGACTCGAACCTAGTACCACGCGCTTGGAACCCAACGGTCTAGCCATTAGGCTATCGGAGCTCTGTCGATGGAAGTCTTAAATATAATAAAAACAAAAAATGCACCTTGGTAATTATTGATTCAAACACTTTGAAATTTACAGGTCGAATAATTAAACTGACTCAGAATTTTTCTCCCTACATAAATAATCAATATTCGCAAAAGAGAAAAATTAAAAAAAAAAGAAGAAGAAATTTCAAATTAGAAACTAAAAGTATACATTGAAGATGTTCGTTCAGGCTGGGACTCGACCCCAGGGCCACTCGCTTGGAAGCCTAACACTCTAGCCATTAGTCTATGGGAGCTCTGTCGGTGGGAGTTTTAAATATAATAAAAACAAAAAATGCACCTTGGTAATTGTTTATTTAAACACTTTGAAATCTTCGTGTCGAAAAATTAAACTGACTCAGAATTTTCTTCCCTACATAAATAATCAATAATTGCAAAGGAAAGAAATTGAAAAAAAAAAGAATTTTCAAATTAGAAAAGAAATATATACATTGAAGATATTCGCTCCGGCTGGGACTCGAACCCAGGCCACTCGCTTGGAAGACCAGCGGTCTAGCCATTAGGCTATCGGAGTTCTGTCGAGCGGAGTCTTACTGCCTGACTGATACTGCCTGACTGACAGACTGACTCACTGACTGACTGACTCACTGACTGACCGAGACTGACTGACTAACTGCCTGACTGACTGAGACTGGACAGACTGACTGACTGACTGACTAACTGACTGACTGAGACTGACTGACTGACTGCTTGACTCTCTGACTGGCTATTTCACTGACTGACTGAATGACTAAATGACTGACTGACACTGACTGACTGACTGCTTGACTACCTGACTGACTGCTTGACTGACTAACTAACTGGACAGGACTGACCGACTGACTGACTGACAGACTGACTGAATAAGGATGACTGACAGACTGACTGAATAAGTCTGACTGACTGACTGACTGACAGACTGACTGAATAAGGCTGACCGACTGACTGACTGCCTGACTGACTGACTGACTGAGACTGGACTGGACTGACTGACTGACTGACTGACTGAGACTGACTGACTGCTTTAGTGACTAACTGACTGCACAGGACTGACCGACTGACTGACTGACTGACTGCCTGACTGACTGACTGACTGAATGACTGACTGACTGAGACTAAATGACTGACTGCTTGACTGACTGGCTGAAGGACTAACTGACTGGACTGACTGACTGAGACTGAATGACTGAGTGCTTGACTGATTGACTGTCAGACTGACTGACTGACTTCGCAAAAGGGAAAAATAAAAAAAAAAGAATTATAAAATTAGAAAAAAATATTTGCATTTAAGGTTTTCTTTCCGGCTGGGATTTGAACCCAGGGCGACACTCATGGAAGCCCAACGCTCTCGCCAATATACTATCGGATCTCTGTTGATCGGTGTCTTAATTATAATAAAAACAAAAAATGCACCTTAGTAATTATTGATCTAAAATCTTTGAAATCAAAAGGTCGAATGATTAAACTGACTCAGAATTTTCTTCCGTACATAAATAATCCATATTTGCAAAAGAAAGAAATTGAAAAAAAAAAGAATCTTCAAATTAGAAGAGAAATATATACATGGAAGATTTCCGTTCCGGCCGGGACTCGAACCCAGTACCACGCGCTTGGAACCCAACGGTCTAGCCATTAGGCTATCGGAGCTCTGTCGATGGAAGTCTTAAATATAATAAAAACAAAAAATGCACCTTGGTAATTATTGATTCAAACACTTTGAAATTTACAGGTAGAATAATTAAACTGACTCAGAATTTTTCTCCCTACATAAATAATCAATATTCGCAAAAGAGAAAAATTAAAAAAAAAAAAAAAAGAAGAAGAAATTTCAAATTAGAAACTAAAAGTATACATTGAAGATTTTCGTTCAGGCTGGGACTCGAACCCAGGGCCACTCGCTTTTAAGCCTATCACTCTAGCCATTAGTCTATGGGAGCTCTATCGGGGGAAGTTTTAAATATAATAAAAACAAAAAATGCACCTTGGTAATTGTTTATTTAAACACTTTGAAATCTTCGTGTCGAAAAATTAAACTGACTCAGAATTTTCTTCCCTACATAAATAATCAATAATTGCAAAGGAAAGAAATTGAAAAAAAAAAGAATTTTCAAATTAGAAAAGAAATATATACATTGAAGATATTCGCTTCGGCTGTGACTCGAACCCAGGCCACTCGCTTGGAAGACCAGCGGTCTAGCCATTAGGCTATCGGAGTTCTGTCGAACGGAGTCTTACTGCCTGACTGATACTGCCTGACTCACTGACTGACTGATACTGACTGACTGACTCACTGACTGACCGAGACTGACTGACTAACTGCCTGACTGACTGAGACTGGACTGACTGACTGACTGACTGACTGACTGACTAACTGACTGACTGAGACTGACTGACTGACTGCTTGACTCTCTGACTGGCTATTTCACTGACTGACTGAATGACTAAATGACTGACTGACACTGACTGACTGACTGCTTGACTACCTGACTGACTGCTTGACTGACTAACTGACTGGACAGGACTGACCGACTGACTGACTGACAGACTGACTGAATAAGGATGACTGACAGACTGACTGAATAAGGCTGACTGACTGACTGACTGACAGACTGACTGAATAAGGCTGACCGACTGACTGACTGCCTGACTGACTGACTGACTGAATGACTGACTGACTGACTGACCGAGACTGACTGACTGACTGACTGAGACTGGACTGGACTGACTGACTGACTGACTGACTGACTGAGACTGACTGACTGCTTTAGTGACTAACTGACTGCACAGGACTGACCGACTGACTGACTGACTGACTGCCTGACTGACTGACTGACTGAATGACTGACTGACTGAGACTAAATGACTGACTGCTTGACTGACTGGCTGAAGGACTAACTGACTGACTGAGTGACTGACTGACTGGACTGACTGACTGAGACTGAATGACTGAGTGCTTGACTGATTGACTGTCAGACTGACTGACTGACTTCGCAAAAGGGAAAAATAAAAAAAAAAGAATTATAAAATTAGAAAAAAATATTTGCATTTAAGATTTCCTTTCCGGCTGGGATTTGAACCCATGCGACACTCATGGAAGCCCAACGCTCTCGCCAATATACTATCGGATCTCTGTTGATCGGTGTCTTAATTATAATAAAAACAAAAAATGCACCTTAGTAATTATTGATCTAAAATCTTTGAAATCTAAAGGTCGAATGATTAAACTGACTCAGAATTTTCTTCCGTACATAAATAATCCATATTTGCAAAAGAAAGAAATTGAAAAAAAAAAAGAATCTTCAAATTAGAAGAGAAATATATACATGGAAGATTTTCGTTCCGGCCGGGACTCGAACCCAGTACCACGCGCTAGGAACCCAACGGTCTAGCCATTAGGCTATCGGAGCTCTGTCGATGGAAGTCTTAAATATAATAAAAACAAAAAATGCACCTTGGTAATTATTGATTCAAACACTTTGAAATTTACAGGTCGAATAATTAAACTGACTCAGAATTTTTCTCCCTACATAAATAATCAATATTCGCAAAAGAGAAAAATTAAAAAAAAAAGAAGAAGAAATTTCAAATTAGAAACTAAAAGTATACATTGAAGATTTTCGTTCAGGCTGGGACTCGAACCCAGGGCCACTCGCTTGGAAGCCAAACACTCTAGCCATTAGTCTATGGGAGCTCTGTCGGTGGGAGTTTTAAATATAATAAAAACAAAAAATGCACCTTGGTAATTGTTTATTTAAACACTTTGAAATCTTCGTGTCGAAAAACTAAACTGACTCAGAATTTTCTTCCCTACATAAATAATCAATAATTGCAAAGGAAAGAAATTGAAAAAAAAAAAGAATTTTCAAATTAGAAAAGAAATATATACATTGAAGATATTCGCTCCGGCTGGGACTCGAACCCAGGCCACTCGCTTGGAAGACCAGCGGTCTAGCCATTAGGCTATCGGAGTTCTGTCGAGCGGAGTCTTACTGCCTGACTGATACTGCCTGACTGACAGACTGACTCACTGACTGACTGATACTGACTGACTGACTCACTGACTGACCGAGACTGACTGACTAACTGCCTGACTGACTGAGACTGGACTGACTGACTGACTGACTGACTGACTGACTAACTGACTGACTGAGACTGACTGACTGACTGCTTGACTCTCTGACTGGCTATTTCACTGACTGACTGCTTGACTACCTGACTGACTGCTTGACTGACTAACTGACTGGACAGGACTGACCGACTGACTGACTGACAGACTGACTGAATAAGGATGACTGACAGACTGACTGAATAAGGCTGACTGACTGACTGACTGACAGACTGACTGAATAAGGCTGACCGACTGACTGACTGCCTGACTGACTGACTGAATGACTGACTGACTGACTGACCGAGACTGACTGACTGACTGACTGAGACTGGACTGGACTGACTGACTGACTGACTGACTGAGACTGACTGACTGCTTTAGTGACTAACTGACTGCACAGGGCTGACCGACTGACTGACTGACTGACTGCCTGACTGACTGACTGACTGAATGACTGACTGACTGAGACTAAATGACTGACTGCTTGACTGACTGGCTGAAGGACTAACTGACTGACTGAGTGACTGACTGACTGGACTGACTGACTGAGACTGAATGACTGAGTGCTTGACTGATTGACTGTCAGACTGACTGACTGACTTCGCAAAAGGGAAAAATAAAAAAAAAAGAATTATAAAATTAGAAAAAAATATTTGCATTTAAGATTTCCTTTCCGGCTGGGATTTGAACCCAGGGCGACACTCATGGAAGCCCAACGCTATCGACAATACACTATCGGATCTCTGTTGATCGGTGTCTTAATTATAATAAAAACAAAAAATGCACCTTAGTAATTATTGATTTAAAATCTTTGAAATCTAAAGGTCGAATGATTAAACTGACTCAGAATTTTCTTCCGTACATAAATAATCCATATTTGCAAAAGAAAGAAATTGAAAAAAAAAAGAATCTTCAAATTAGAAGAGAAATATATACATGGAAGATTTTCGTTCCGGCCGGGACTCGAACCCAGTACCACGCGCTAGGAACCCAACGGTCTAGCCATTAGGCTATCGGAGCTCTGTCGATGGAAGTCTTAAATATAATAAAAACAAAAAATGCACCTTGGTAATTATTGATTCAAACACTTTGAAATTTACAGGTCGAATAATTAAACTGACTCAGAATTTTTCTCCCTACATAAATAATCAATATTCGCAAAAGAGAAAAATTAAAAAAAAAAGAAGAAGAAATTTCAAATTAGAAACTAAAAGTATACATTGAAGATTTTCGTTCAGGCTGGGACTCGAACCCAGGGCCACTCGCTTGGAAGCCAAACACTCTAGCCATTAGTCTATGGGAGCTCTGTCGGTGGGAGTTTTAAATATAATAAAAACAAAAAATGCATCTTGGTAATTGTTTATTTAAACACTTTGAAATCTTCGTGTCGAAAAATTAAACTGACTCAGAATTTTCTTCCCTACATAAATAATCAATAATTGCAAAGGAAAGAAATTGAAGAAAAAAAGAATTTTCAAATTAGAAAAGAAATATATACATTGAAGATATTCGCTCCGGCTGGGACTCGAACCCAGGCCACTCGCTTGGAAGACCAGCGGTCTAGCCATTAGGCTATCGGAGTTCTGTCGAGCGGGGTCTTACTGCCTGACTGATACTGCCTGACTGACAGACTGACTCACTGACTGACTGATACTGACTGACTGACTCACTGACTGACCGAGACTGACTGACTAACTGCCTGACTGACTGAGACTGGACTGACTGACTGACTGACTGACTGACTGACTAACTGACTGACTGAGACTGACTGACTGACTGCTTGACTCTCTGACTGGCTATTTCACTGACTGACTGAATGACTAAATGACTGACTGACACTGACTGACTGACTGCTTGACTACCTGACTGACTGCTTGACTGACTAACTGACTGGACAGGACTGACCGACTGACTGACTGACAGACTGACTGAATAAGGATGACTGACAGACTTACTGAATAAGGCTGACTGACTGACAGACTGACTGAATAAGGCTGACCGACTGACTGACTGCCTGACTGACTGACTGACTGAATGACTGACTGACTGACTGACCGAGACTGACTGACTGACTGACTGAGACTGGACTGGACTGACTGACTGACTGACTGACTGAGACTGACTGACTGCTTTAGTGACTAACTGACTGCACAGGACTGACCGACTGACTGACTGACTGACTGCCTGACTGACTGCTTGACTGAATGACTGACTGACTGAGACTAAATGACTGACTGCTTGACTGACTGGCTGAAGGACTAACTGACTGACTGAGTGACTGACTGACTGGACTGACTGACTGAGACTGAATGACTGAGTGCTTGACTGATTGACTGTCAGACTGACTGACTGACTTCGCAAAAGGGAAAAATAAAAAAAAAAGAATTATAAAATTAGAAAAAAATATTTGCATTTAAGATTTCCTTTCCGGCCGGGACTCGAACCCAGTACCACGCGCTAGGAACCCAACGGTCTAGCCATTAGGCTATCGGAGCTCTGTCGATGGAAGTCTTAAATATAATAAAAACAAAAAATGCACCTTGGTAATTATTGATTCAAACACTTTGAAATTTACAGGTCGAATAATTAAACTGACTCAGAATTTTTCTCCCTACATAAATAATCAATATTCGCAAAAGAGAGAGATTAAAAAAAAAAGAAGAAGAAATTTCAAATTAGAAACTAAAAGTATACATTGAAGATTTTCGTTCAGGCTGGGACTCGGACCCAGGGCCACTCGCTTGGAAGCCTAACACTCTAGCCATTAGTCTATGGGAGCTCTGTCGGTGGGAGTTTTAAATATAATAAAAACAAAAAATGCACCTTGGTATTTGTTTATTTAAACACTTTGAAATCTTCGTGTCGAAAAATTAAACTGACTCAGAATTTTCTTCCCTACATAAATAATCAATAATTGCAAAGGAAAAAAATTGAAAAAAAAAGAATTTTCAAATTAGAAAAGAAATATATACATTGAAGATATTCGCTCCGGCTGGGACTCGAACCCAGGCCACTCGCTTGGAAGACCAGCGGTCTAGCCATTAGGCTATCGGAGTTCTGTCGAGCGGAGTCTTACTGCCTGACTGATACTGACTGACTGACTGACTGACTGACTGACTGACTGCTTGACTGACTAACTGACTGGACAGGACTGACCGACTGACTGACTGACAGACTGACTGAATAAGGATGACTGACAGACTGACTGAATAAGGCTGACTGACTGACTGACTGACAGACTGACTGAATAAGGCTGACCGACTGACTGACTGCCTGACTGACTGAATGACTGAATGACTGACTGACTGACTGACCGAGACTGACTGACTGACTGACTGAGACTGGACTGGACTGACTGACTGACTGACTGAGACTGACTGACTGCTTTAGTGACTACTTGACTGCACAGGACTGACCGACTGACTGACTGACTGACTGCCTGACTGACTGACTGACTGAATGACTGACTGACTGAGACTAAATGACTGACTGCTTGACTGACTGGCTGAAGGACTAACTGACTGACTGACTGACTGGACTGACTGACTGAGACTGAATGACTGAGTGCTTGACTGATTGACTGTCAGACTGACTGACTGACTTCGCAAAAGGGAAAAATAAAAAAAAAGAATTAAAAAATTAGAAAAAAATATTTGCATTTAAGATTTCCTTTCCGGCTGGGATTTGAACCCAGGGCGACACTCATGGAAGCCCAACGCTCTCGCCAATATACTATCGGATCTCTGTTGATCGGTGTCTTAATTATAATAAAAACAAAAAATGCACCTTAGTAATTATTGATCTAAAATCTTTGAAATCTAAAGGTCGAATGATTAAACTGACTCGGAATTTTCTTCCGTACATAAATAATCCATATTTGCAAAAGAAAGAAATTGAAAAAAAAAAGAATCTTCAAATTAGAAGAGAAATATATACATGGAAGATTTTCGTTCCGGCCGGGACTCGAACCCAGTACCACGCGCTTGGAACCCAACGGTCTAGCCATTAGGCTATCGGAGCTCTGTCGGTGGGAGTTTTAAATATAATAAAAACAAAAAATGCACCTTGGTAATTGTTTATTTAAACACTTTGAAATCTTCGTGTCAGAATTTTCTTCCCTACATAAATAATCAATAATTGCAAAGGAAAGAAATTGAAAAAAAAAAAGAATTTTCAAATTAGAAAAGAAATATATACATTGAAGATATTCGCTCCGGCTGGGACTCGAACCCAGGCCACTCGCTTGGAAGACCTGCGGTCTAGCCATTAGGCTATCGGAGTTCTGTCGAGCGGAGTCTTACTGCCTGACTGATACTGCCTGACTGACAGACTGACTCACTGACTGACTGATACTGACTGACTGACTCACTGAATGACCGAGACTGACTGACTAACTGCCTGACTGACTGAGACTGGACTGACTGACTGACTAACTGACTGACTGAGACTGACTGACTGACTGCTTGACTCTCTGACTGGCTATTTCACTGACTGACTGAATGACTAAATGACTGACTGACACTGACTGACTGACTGCTTGACTACCTGACTGACTGCTTGACTGACTAACTGACTGGACAGGACTGACCGACTGACTGACTGACAGACTGACTGAATAAGGATGAGTGACAGACTGACTGAATAAGGCTGACTGACTGACTGACTGACAGACTGACTGAATAAGGCTGACCGACTGACTGACTGCCTGACTGACTGACTGAATGACTGACTGACTGACTGACCGAGACTGACTGACTGACTGACTGAGACTGGACTGGACTGACTGACTGACTGACTGAGACTGGACTGGACTGACTGACTGACTGACTGACTGAGACTGACTGACTGCTTTAGTGACTAACTGACTGCACAGGACTGACCGACTGACTGACTGACTGACTGCCTGACTGACTGACTGACTGAATGACTGACTGACTGAGACTAAATGACTGACTGCTTGACTGACTGGCTGAAGGACTAACTGACTGACTGAGTGACTGACTGACTGGACTGACTGACTGAGACTGAATGACTGAGTGCTTGACTGATTGACTGTCAGACTGACTGACTGACTTCGCAAAAGGGAAAAATAAAAAAAAAGAATTATAAAATTAGAAAAAAATATTTGCATTTTAGATTTCCTTTCCGGCTGGGATTTGAACCCAGGGCGACACTCATGGAAGCCCAACGCTCTCGCCAATATACTATCGGATCTCTGTTGATCGGTGTCTTAATTATAATAAAAACAAAAAATGCACCTTAGTAATTATTGATCTAAAATCTTTGAAATTTAAGGTCGAATGATTAAACTGACTCAGAATTTTCTTCCCTACATAAATAATCAATAATTGCAAAGGAAAGAAATTGAAAAAAAAAAAGAATTTTCAAATTAGAAAAGAAATATATACATTGAAGATATTCGCTCCGGCTGGGACTCGAACCCAGGCCACTCGCTTGGAAGACCAGCGGTCTAGCCATTAGGCTATCGGAGTTCTGTCGAGCGGAGTCTTACTGCCTGACTGATACTGCCTGACTGACAGACTGACTCACTGACTGACTGATACTGACTGACTGACTTACTGACTGACCGAGACTGACTGACTAACTGCCTGACTGACTAACTGCCTGACTGACTGAGACTGGACTGACTGACTGACTGACTGACTGACTGACTAACTGACTGACTGAGACTGACTGACTGACTGCTTGACTCTCTGACTGGCTATTTCACTGACTGACTGAATGACTAAATGACTGACTGACACTGACTGACTGACTGCTTGACTACCTGACTGACTGCTTGACTGACTAACTGACTGGACAGGACTGACCGACTGACTGACTGACAGACTGACTGAATAAGGATGAGTGACAGACTGACTGAATAAGGCTGACTGACTGACTGACTGACAGACTGACTGAATAAGGCTGACCGACTGACTGACTGCCTGACTGACTGACTGAATGACTGACTGACTGACTGACCGAGACTGACTGACTGACTGACTGAGACTGGACTGGACTGACTGACTGACTGACTGAGACTGGACTGGACTGACTGACTGACTGACTGAGACTGGACTGGACTGACTGACTGACTGAGACTGACTGACTGCTTTAGTGACTAACTGACTGCACAGGACTGACCGACTGACTGACTGACTGACTGCCTGACTGACTGACTGACTGAATGACTGACTGACTGAGACTAAATGACTGACTGCTTGACTGACTGGCTGAAGGACTAACTGACTGACTGAGTGACTGACTGACTGGACTGACTGACTGAGACTGAATGACTGAGTGCTTGACTGATTGACTGTCAGACTGACTGACTGACTTCGCAAAAGGGAAAAATAAAAAAAAAGAATTATAAAACTAGAAAAAAATATTTGCATTTAAGATTTCCTTTCCGGCCGGGACTCGAACCCAGTACCACGCGCTTGGAACCCAACGGTCTAGCCATTAGGCTATCGGAGCTCTGTCGATGGAAGTCTTAAATATAATAAAAACAAAAAATGCACCTTGGTAATTATTGATTCAAACACTTTGAAATTTACAGGTCGAATAATTAAACTGACTCAGAATTTTTCTCCCTACATAAATAATCAATATTCGCAAAAGAGAAAAATTAAAAAAAAAAGAAGAAGAAATTTCAAATTAGAAACTAAAAGAATACATTGAAGATGTTCGTTCAGGCTGGGACTCGAACCCAGGGCCACTCGCTTGGAAGCCTAACACTCTAGCCATTAGTCTATAGGAGCTCTGTCGGTGGGAGTTTTAAATATAATAAAAACAAAAAATGCACCTTGGTAATTGTTTATTTAAACACTTTGAAATCTTCGTGTCGAAAAATTAAACTGACTCAGAATTTTCTTCCCTACATAAATAATCAATAATTGCAAAGGAAAGAAATTGAAAAAAAAAAGAATTTTCAAATTAGAAAAGAAATATATACATTGAAGATATTCGCTCCGGCTGGGACTCGAACCCAGGCCACTCGCTTGGAAGACCAGCGGTCTAGCCATTAGGCTATCGGAGTTCTGTCGAGCGGAGTCTTACTGCCTGACTGATACTGCCTGACTGACAGACTGACTCACTGACTGACTGATACTGACTGACTGACTCACTGACTGACCGAGACTGACTGACTAACTGCCTGACTGACTGAGACTGGACTGACTGACTGACTGACTGACTGACTGACTAACTGACTGACTGAGACTGACTGACTGACTGCTTGACTCTCTGACTGGCTATTTCACTGACTGACTGAATGACTAAATGACTGACTGACTGCTTGACTACCTGACTGACTGCTTGACTGACTAACTGACTGGACAGGACTGACCGACTGACTGACTGACAGACTGACTGAATAAGGATGACTGACAGACTGACTGAATAAGGCTGACTGACTGACAGACTGACTGAATAAGGCTGACCGACTGACTGACTGCCTGACTGACTGACTGACTGAATGACTGACTGACTGACTGACCGAGACTGACTGACTGACTGACTGAGACTGGACTGGACTGACTGACTGACTGACTGAGACTGACTGACTGCTTTAGTGACTAACTGACTGCACAGGACTGACCGACTGACTGACTGACTGACTGCCTGACTGACTGACTGACTGAATGACTGACTGACTGAGACTAAATGACTGACTGCTTGACTGACTGGCTGAAGGACTAACTGACTGACTGGACTGACTGACTGAGACTGAATGACTGAGTGCTTGACTGATTGACTGTCAGACTGACTGACTTACTTCGCAAAAGGGAAAAATAAAAAAAAAAGAATTATAAAATTAGAAAAAAATATTTGCATTTAAGATTTCCTTTCCGGCTGGGATTTGAACCCAGGGCGACACTCATGGAAGCCCAACGCTCTCGCCAATATACTATCGGATCTCTGTTGATCGGTGTCTTAATTATAATAAAAACAAAAAATGCACCTTAGTAATTATTGATCTAAAATCTTTGAAATCTAAAGGTCGAATGATTAAACTGACTCAGAATTTTCTTCCGTACATAAATAATCCATATTTGCAAAAGAAAGAAATTGAAAAAAAAAAGAATCTTCAAATTAGAAGAGAAATATATACATGGAAGATTTTCGTTCCGGCCGGGACTCGAACCCAGTACCACGCGCTTGGAACCCAACGGTCTAGCCATTAGGCTATCGGAGCTCTGTCGATGGAAGTCTTAAATATAATAAAAACAAAAAATGCACCTTGGTAATTATTGATTCAAACACTTTGAAATTTACAGGTCGAATAATTAAACTGACTCAGAATTTTTCTCCCTACATAAATAATCAATATTCGCAAAAGAGAAAAATAAAAAAAAAAGAAGAAGAAATTTCAAATTAGAAACTAAAAGTATACATTGAAGATTTTCGTTCAGGCTGGGACTCGAACCCAGGGCCACTTGCTTGGAAGCCTAACACTCTAGCCATTAGTCTATGGGAGCTCTGGCGGTGGGAGTTTTAAATATAATAAAAACAAAAAATGCACCTCGGTAATTGTTTATTTAAACACTTTGAAATCTTCGTGTCAGAATTTTCTTCCCTACATAAATAATCAAAAATTGCAAAGGAAAGAAATTGAATAAAAAAGAATTTTCAAATTAGAAAAGAAATATATACATTGAAGATATTCGCTCCGGCTGGGACTCGAACCCAGGCCACTCGCTTGGAAGACCAGCGGTCTAGCCATTAGGCTATCAGAGTTCTGTCGAGCGGAGTCTTACTGCCTGACTGATACTGCCTGACTGACAGACTGACTCACTGACTGACTGATACTGACTGACTGACTCACTGACTGACCGAGACTGACTGACTAACTGCCTGACTGACTGAGACTGGACTGACTGACTGACTGACTGACTGACTAACTGACTGACTGAGACTGACTGACTAACTGCCTGACTGACTGAGACTGGACTGACTGACTGACTAAATGACTGACTGACACTGACTGACTGACTGCTTGACTACCTGACTGACTGCTTGACTGACTAACTGACTGGACAGGACTGACCGACTGACTGACTGACAGACTGACTGAATAAGGATGACTGACAGACTGACTGAATAAGGCTGACTGACTGACTGACTGACAGACTGACTGAATAAGGCTGACCGACTGACTGACTGCCTGACTGACTGACTGACTGAATGACTGACTGACCGAGACTGACTGACTGACTGACTGAGACTGGACTGGACTGACTGACTGACTGACTGAGACTGGACTGGACTGACTGACTGACTGACTGAGACTGGACTGAACTGACTGACTGACTGACTGACTGAGACTGACTGACTGCTTTAGTGACTAACTGACTGCACAGGACTGACCGACTGACTGACTGACTGACTGCCTGACTGACTGACTGACTGAATGACTGACTGACTGAGACTAAATGACTGACTGCTTGACTGACTGGCTGAAGGACTAACTGACTGACTGAGTGACTGACTGACTGAACTGACTGACTGAGACTGAATGACTGAGTGCATGACTGATTGACTGTCAGACTGACTGACTGACTTCGCAAAAGGGATTAATAAAAAAAAAGAATTATAAAATTAGAAAAAAATATTTGCATTTAAGATTTCCTTTCCGGCCGGGACTCGAACCCAGTACCACGCGCTAGGAACCCAACGGTCTAGCCATTAGGCTATCGGAGCTCTGTCGATCGAAGTATTAAATATAATAAAAACAAAAAATGCACCTTGGTAATTATTGATTCAAACACTTTGAAATTTACAGGTCGAATAATTAAACTGACTCAGAATTTTTCTCCCTACATAAATAATCAATATTCGCAAAAGAGAAAAATTAAAAAAAAAAGAAGAAGAAATTTCAAATTAGAAACTAAAAGTATACATTGAAGATTTTCGTTCAGGCTGGGACTCGAACCCAGGGCCACTCGCTTGGAAGCCTAACACTCTAGCCATTAGTCTATGGGAGCTCTGTCGGTGGGAGTTTTAAATATAATAAAAACAAAAAATGCACCTTGGTAATTGTTTATTTAAACACTTTGAAATCTTCGTGTCGAAAAATTAAACTGACTCAGAATTTTCTTCCCTACATAAATAATCAATAATTGCAAAGGAAAGAAATTGAAAAAAAAAAGAATTTTCAAATTAGAAAAGAAATATATACATTGAAGATATTCGCTCCGGCTGGGACTCGAACCCAGGCCACTCGCTTGGAAGACCAGCGGTCTAGCCATTAGGCTATCGGAGTTCTGTCGAGCGGAGTCTTACTGCCTGACTGATACTGCCTGACTGACAGACTGACTCACTGACTGACTGATACTGACTGACTGACACACTGACTGACCGAGACTGACTGACTAACTGCCTGACTGACTGAGACTGGACTGACTGACTGACTGACTGACTGACTGACTAACTGACTGACTGAGACTGACTGACTGACTGCTTGACTCTCTGACTGGCTATTTCACTGACTGACTGAATGACTAAATGACTGACTGACACTGACTGACTGACTGCTTGACTACCTGACTGACTGCTTGACTGACTAACTGACTGGACAGGACTGACCGACTGACTGACTGACAGACTGACTGAATAAGGATGACTGACAGACTGACTGAATAAGGCTGACCGACTGACTGACTGCCTGACTGACTGACTGACTGAATGACTGACTGACTGACTGACCGAGACTGACTGACTGACTGACTGAGACTGGACTGGACTGTGACTGACTGATTGAGACTGACTGACTGCTTTAGTGACTAACTGACTGCACAGGACTGACCGACTGACTGACTGACTGACTGACTGACTGACTGAATGACTGACTGACTGAGACTAAATGACTGACTGAGTGACTGACTGACTGGACTGACTGACTGAGACTGAATGACTGAGTGCTTGACTGATTGACTGTCAGACTGACTGACTGACTTCGCAAAAGGGAAAAATAAAAAAAAAAGAATTATAAAATTAGAAAAAAATATTTGCATTTAAGATTTCCTTTCCGGCTGGGATTTGAACCCAGGGCGACACTCATGGTAGCCCAACGCTCTCGCGAATATACTATCGGATCTCTGTTGATCGGTGTCTTAATTATAATAAAAACAAAAAATGCACCTAAGTAATTATTGATCTAAAATCTTTGAAATCTAAAGGTCGAATGATTAAACTGACTCAGAATTTTCTTCCCTACATAAATAATCAATAATTGCAAAGGAAAGAAATTGAAAAAAAAAAGAATTTTCAAATTAGAAAAGAAATATATACATTGAAGATATTCGCTCCGGCTGGGACTCGAACCCAGGCCACTCGCTTGGAAGACCAGCGGTCTAGCCATTAGGCTATCGGAGTTCTGTCGAGCGGAGTCTTACTGCCTGACTGATACTGCCTGACTGACAGACAGACTCACTGACTGACTGATACTGACTGACTGACTCACTGACTGACCGAGACTGACTGACTAACTGCCTGACTGACTGAGACTGGACTGACTGACTGACTGACTGACTGACTGACTAACTGACTGACTGAGACTGACTGACTGAGACTGACTGACTGACTGCTTGACTCTCTGACTGGCTATTTCACTGACTGACTGAATGACTAAATGACTGACTGACACTGACTGACTGACTGCTTGACTACCTGACTGACTGCTTGACTGACTAACTGACTGGACAGGACTGACCGACTGACTGACTGACAGACTGACTGAATAAGGATGACTGACAGACTGACTGAATAAGGCTGACTGACTGACTGACTGACAGACTGACTGAATAAGGCTGACCGACTGACTGACTGCCTGACTGACTGACTGACTGAATGACTGACTGACCGAGACTGACTGACTGACTGACTGAGACTGGACTGGACTGACTGGCTGACTGACTGAGACTGGACTGGACTGACTGACTGACTGACTGAGACTGGACTGGACTGACTGACTGACTGACTGACTGAGACTGACTGACTGCTTTAGTGACTAACTGACTGCACAGGACTGACCGACTGACTGACTGACTGACTGCCTGACTGACTGACTGACTGAATGACTGACTGACTGAGACTAAATGACTGACTGCTTGACTGACTGGCTGAAGGACTAACTGACTGACTGAGTGACTGACTGACTGGACTGACTGACTGAGACTGAATGACTGAGTGCATGACTGATTGACTGTCAGACTGACTGACTGACTTCGCAAAAGGGATTAATAAAAAAAAGAATTATAAAATTAGAAAAAAATATTTGCATTTAAGATTTCCTTTCCGGCCGGGACTCGAACCCAGTACCACGCGCTAGGAACCCAACGGTCTAGCCATTAGGCTATCGGAGCTCTGTCGATGGAAGTATTAAATATAATAAAAACAAAAAATGCACCTTAGTAATTATTGATCTAAAATCTTTGAAATCTAAAGGTCGAATGATTAAACTGACTCAGAATTTTCTTCCCTACATAAATAATCAATAATTGCAAAGGAAAGAAATTGAAAAAAAAATAATTTTCAAATTAGAAAAGAAATATATACATTGAAGATATTCGCTCCGGCTGGGACTCGAACCCAGGCCACTCGCTTGGAAGACCAGCGGTCTAGCCATTAGGCTATCGGAGTTCTGTCGAGCGGAGTCTTACTGCCTGACTGATACTGCCTGACTGACAGACTGACTCACTGACTGACTGATACTGACTGACTGACTCACTGACTGACCGAGACTGACTGACTAACTGCCTGACTGACTGAGACTGGAGTGACTGACTGAGTGACTGACTGACTGACTAACTGACTGACTGAGACTGACTGACTGAGACTGACTGACTGACTGCTTGACTCTCTGACTGGCTATTTCACTGACTGACTGAATGACTAAATGACTGACTGACACTGACTGACTGACTGCTTGACTACCTGACTGACTGCTTGACTGACTAACTGACTGGACAGGACTGACCGACTGACTGACTGACAGACTGACTGAATAAGGATGACTGACAGACTGACTGAATAAGGCTGACTGACTGACTGACTGACAGACTGACTGAATAAGGCTGACCGACTGACTGACTGCCTGACTGACTGACTGACTGAATGACTGACTGACCGAGACTGACTGACTGACTGACTGAGACTGGACTGGACTGACTGACTGACTGACTGAGACTGGACTGGACTGACTGACTGACTGACTGAGACTGGACTGGACTGACTGACTGACTGACTGAGACTGGACTGGACTGACTGACTGACTGACTGACTGAGACTGACTGACTGCTTTAGTGACTAACTGACTGCACAGGACTGACCGACTGACTGACTGACTGACTGCCTGACTGACTGACTGACTGAATGACTGACTGACTGAGACTAAATGACTGACTGCTTGACTGACTGGCTGAAGGACTAACTGACTGACTGAGTGACTGACTGACTGGACTGACTGACTGAGACTGAATGACTGAGTGCATGACTGATTGACTGTCAGACTGACTGACTGACTTCGCAAAAGGGATTAATAAAAAAAAAGAATTATAAAATTAGAAAAAAATATTTGCATTTAAGATTTCCTTTCCGGCCGGGACTCGAACCCAGTACCACTCGCTAGGAACCCAACGGTCTAGCCATTAGGCTATCGGAGCTCTGTCGATGGAAGTATTAAATATAATAAAAACAAAAAATGCACCTTGATAATTATTGATTCAAACACTTTGAAATTTACAGGTCGAATAATTAAACTGACTCAGAATTTTTCTCCCTACATAAATAATCAATATTCGCAAAAGAGAAAAATTAAAAAAAAAAGAAGAAATTTCAAATTAGAAACTAAAAGTATACATTGAAGATTTTCGTTCAGGCTGGGACTCGAACCCAGGGCCACTCGCTTGGAAGCCTAACACTCTAGCCATTAGTCTATGGGAGCTCTGTCGGTGGGAGTTTTAAATATAATAAAAACAAAAAATGCACCTTGGTAATTGTTTATTTAAACACTTTGAAATCTTCGTGTCGAAAAATTAAACTGACTCAGAATTTTCTTCCCTACATAAATAATCAATAATTGCAAAGGAAAGAAATTGAAAAAAAAAAGAATTTTCAAATTAGAAAAGAAATATATACATTGAAGATATTCGCTCCGGCTGGGACTCGAACCCAGGCCACTCGCTTGGAAGACCTGCGGTCTAGCCATTAGGCTATCGGAGTTCTGTCGAGCGGAGTCTTACTGCCTGACTGATACTGCCTGACTGACAGACTGACTCACTGACTGACTGATACTGACTGACTGACTCACTGACTGACCGAGACTGACTGACTAACTGCCTGACTGACTGAGACTGGACTGACTGACTGACTGACTGACTGACTGACTAACTGACTGACTGAGACTGACTGACTGACTGCTTGACTCTCTGACTGGCTATTTCACTGACTGACTGAATGACTAAATGACTGACTGACACTGACTGACTGACTGCTTGACTACCTGACTGACTGCTTGACTACCTGACTGACTGCTTGACTGACTAACTGACTGGACAGGACTGACCGACTGACTGACTGACAGACTGACTGAATAAGGATGACTGACAGACTGACTGAATAAGGCTGACCGACTGACTGACTGCCTGACTGACTGACTGAATGACTGACTGACTGACTGACCGAGACTGACTGACTGACTGACTGAGACTGGACTGGACTGACTGACTGACTGACTGAGACTGACTGACTGCTTTAGTGACTAACTGACTGCACAGGACTGACCGACTGACTGACTGACTGACTGCCTGACTGACTGACTGACTGAATGACTGACTGACTGAGACTAAATGACTGACTGAGTGACTGACTGACTGGACTGACTGACTGAGACTGAATGACTGAGTGCTTGACTGATTGACTGTCAGACTGACTGACTGACTTCGCAAAAGGGAAAAATAAAAAAAAAGAATTATAAAATTAGAAAAAAATATTTGCATTTAAGATTTCCTTTCCGGCTGGGATTTGAACCCAGGGCGACACTCATGGAAGCCCAACGCTCTCGCGAATATACTATCGGATCTCTGTTGATCGGTGTCTTAATTATAATAAATCAAAAAATGCACCTTAGTAATTATTGATCTAAAATCTTTGAAATCTAAAGGTCGAATGATTAAACTGACTCAGAATTTTCTTCCCTACATAAATAATCAATAATTGCAAAGGAAAGAAATTGAAAAAAAAAGAATTTTCAAATTAGAAAAGAAATATATACATTGAAGATATTCGCTCCGGCTGGGACTCGAACCCAGGCCACTCGCTTGGAAGACCAGCGGTCTAGCCATTAGGCTATCGGAGTTCTGTCGAGCGGAGTCTTACTGCCTGACTGATACTGCCTGACTGACAGACTGACTCACTGACTGACTGATACTGACTGACTGACTCACTGACTGACCGAGACTGACTGACTAACTGCCTTACTGACTGAGACTGGACTGACTGACTGACTGACTAACTGACTGACTGAGACTGACTGACCGAGACTGACTGACTGACTGACTGAGACTGGACTGGACTGACTGACTGACTGACTGAGACTGGACTGGACTGACTGACTGACTGACTGAGACTGGACTGGACTGACTGACTGACTGACTGACTGAGACTGACTGACTGCTTTAGTGACTAACTGACTGCACAGGACTGACCGACTGACTGACTGACTGACTGCCTGACTGACTGACTGACTGAATGACTGACTGACTGAGACTAAATGACTGACTGCTTGACTGACTGGCTGAAGGACTAACTGACTGACTGAGTGACTGACTGACTGGACTGACTGACTGAGACTGAATGACTGAGTGCATGACTGATTGACTGTCAGACTGACTGACTGACTTCGCAAAAGGGATTAATAAAAAAAAAGAATTATAAAATTAGAAAAAAATATTTGCATTTAAGATTTCCTTTCCGGCCGGGACTCGAACCCAGTACCACTCGCTAGGAACCCAACGGTCTAGCCATTAGGCTATCGGAGCTCTGTCGATGGAAGTATTAAATATAATAAAAACAAAAAATGCACCTTGATAATTATTGATTCAAACACTTTGAAATTTACAGGTCGAATAATTAAACTGACTCAGAATTTTTCTCCCTACATAAATAATCAATATTCGCAAAAGAGAAAAATTAAAAAAAAAAGAAGAAATTATAAATTAGAAACTAAAAGTATACATTGAAGATTTTCGTTCAGGCTGGGACTCGAACCCAGGGCCACTCGCTTGGAAGCCTAACACTCTAGCCATTAGTCTATGGGAGCTCTGTCGGTGGGAGTTTTAAATATAATAAAAACAAAAAATGCACCTTGGTAATTGTTTATTTAAACACTTTGAAATCTTCGTGTCGAAAAATTAAACTGACTCAGAATTTTCTTCCCTACATAAATAATCAATAATTGCAAAGGAAAGAAATTGAAAAAAAAAAGAATTTTCAAATTAGAAAAGAAATATATACATTGAAGATATTCGCTCCGGCTGGGACTCGAACCCAGGCCACTCGCTTGGAAGACCTGCGGTCTAGCCATTAGGCTATCGGAGTTCTGTCGAGCGGAGTCTTACTGCCTGACTGATACTGCCTGACTGACAGACTGACTCACTGACTGACTGATACTGACTGACTGACTCACTGACTGACCGAGACTGACTGACTAACTGCCTGACTGACTGAGACTGGACTGACTGACTGACTGACTGACTGACTGACTAACTGACTGACTGAGACTGACTGACTGACTGCTTGACTCTCTGACTGGCTATTTCACTGACTGACTGAATGACTAAATGACTGACTGACACTGACTGACTGACTGCTTGACTACCTGACTGACTGCTTGACTACCTGACTGACTGCTTGACTGACTAACTGACTGGACAGGACTGACCGACTGACTGACTGACAGACTGACTGAATAAGGATGACTGACAGACTGACTGAATAAGGCTGACCGACTGACTGACTGCCTGACTGACTGACTGAATGACTGACTGACTGACTGACCGAGACTGACTGACTGACTGACTGAGACTGGACTGGACTGACTGACTGACTGACTGAGACTGACTGACTGCTTTAGTGACTAACTGACTGCACAGGACTGACCGACTGACTGACTGACTGACTGCCTGACTGACTGACTGACTGAATGACTGACTGACTGAGACTAAATGACTGACTGAGTGACTGACTGACTGGACTGACTGACTGAGACTGAATGACTGAGTGCTTGACTGATTGACTGTCAGACTGACTGACTGACTTCGCAAAAGGGAAAAATAAAAAAAAAGAATTATAAAATTAGAAAAAAATATTTGCATTTAAGATTTCCTTTCCGGCTGGGATTTGAACCCAGGGCGACACTCATGGAAGCCCAACGCTCTCGCGAATATACTATCGGATCTCTGTTGATCGGTGTCTTAATTATAATAAATCAAAAAATGCACCTTAGTAATTATTGTTCTAAAATCTTTGAAATCTAAAGGTCGAATGATTAAACTGACTCAGAATTTTCTTCCCTACATAAATAATCAATAATTGCAAAGGAAAGAAATTGAAAAAAAAAGAATTTTCAAATTAGAAAAGAAATATATACATTGAAGATATTCGCTCCGGCTGGGACTCGAACCCAGGCCACTCGCTTGGAAGACCAGCGGTCTAGCCATTAGGCTATCGGAGTTCTGTCGAGCGGAGTCTTACTGCCTGACTGATACTGCCTGACTGACAGACTGACTCACTGACTGACTGATACTGACTGACTGACTCACTGACTGACCGAGACTGACTGACTAACTGCCTGACTGACTGAGACTGGACGGACTGACTGACTGACTGACTGACTAACTGACTGACTGAGACTGACTGACTGAGACTGACTGACTGACTGCTTGACTCTCTGACTGGCTATTTCACTGACTGACTGAATGACTAAATGACTGACTGACACTGACTGACTGACTGCTTGACTACCTGACTGACAGCTTGACTGACTAACTGACTGGACAGGACTGACCGACTGACTGACTGACAGACTGACTGAATAAGGATGACTGACAGACTGACTGAATAAGGCTGACTGACTGACTGACTGACAGACTGACTGAATAAGGCTGACCGACTGACTGACTGCCTGACTGACTGACTGACTGAATGACTGACTGACCGAGACTGACTGACTGACTGACTGAGACTGGACTGGACTGACTGACTGACTGACTGAGACTGGACTGGACTGACTGACTAACTGACTGACTGAGACTGACTGACTGCTTTAGTGACTAACTGACTGCACAGGACTGACCGACTGACTGACTGACTGAATGACTGACTGACTGAGACTAAATGACTGACTGCTTGACTGACTGGCTGAAGGACTAACTGACTGACTGAGTGACTGACTGACTGGACTGACTGACTGAGACTGAATGACTGAGTGCATGACTGATTGACTGTCAGACTGACTGACTGACTTCGCAAAAGGGATTAATAAAAAAAAAGAATTATAAAATTAGAAAAAAATATTTGCATTTAAGATTTCCTTTCCGGCCGGGACTCGAACCCAGTACCACGCGCTTGGAACCCAACGGTCCAGCCATTAGGCTATCGGAGCTCTGTCGATGGAAGTCTTAAATATAATAAAAACAAAAAATGCACCTTGGTAATTATTGATTCAAACACTTTGAAATTTACAGGTCGAATAATTAAACTGACTCAGAATTTTTCTCCCTACATAAATAATCAATATTCGCAAAAGAGAAAAATTAAAAAAAAAAAGAAGAAGAAATTTCAAAATAGAAACTAAAAGTATACATTGAAGATTTTCGTTCAGGCTGGGACTCGAACCCAGGGTCACTCGCTTGGAAGCCTAACACTCTAGCCATTAGTCTATGGGAGCTCTGTCGGTGGGAGTTTTAAATATAATAAAAACAAAAAATGCACCTTGGTAATTGTTTATTAAAACACTTTGAAATCTTCGTGTCGAAAAATTAAACTGACTCAGAATTTTCTTCTCTACATAAATAATCAATAATTGCAAAGGAAAGAAATTGAAAAAAAAAGAATTTTCAAATTAGAAAAGAAATATATACATTGAAGATATTCGCTCCGGCTGGGACTCGAACCCAGGCCACTCGCTTGGAAGAATAGCGGTCTAGCCATTAGGCTATCGGAGTTCTGTCGAGCGGAGTCTTACTGCCTGACTGATACTGCCTGACTGACAGACTGACTCACTGACTGACTGATACTGACTGACTGACTCACTGACTGACCGAGACTGACTGACTAACTGCCTGACTGACTGAGACTGGACTGACTGACTGACTGACTGACTGACTGACTGACTGACTGACTGAGACTGACTGACTGACTGCTTGACTCTCTGACTGGCTATTTCACTGACTGACTGAATGACTAAATGACTGACTGACACTGACTGACTGAATGACTAAATGACTGACTGACACTGACTGACTGACTGCTTGACTACCTGACTGACAGCTTGACTGACTAACTGACTGGACAGGACTGACCGACTGACTGACTGAATAAGGATGACTGACAGACTGACTGAATAAGGCTGACTGACTGACTGAAGACAGACTGACTGAATAAGGCTGACCGACTGACTGACTGCCTGACTGACTGACTGACTGAATGACTGACTGACTGACTGACCGAGACTGACTGACTGACTGACTGAGACTGGACTGGACTGACTGACTGAGACTGACTGACTGCTTTAGTGACTAACTGACTGCACAGGACTGACCGACTGACTGACTGACTGACTGCCTGACTGACTGACTGACTGAATGACTGACTGACTGAGACTAAATGACTGACTGCTTGACTGACTGGCTGAAGGACTAACTGACTGACTGAGTGACTGACTGACTGGACTGACTGACTGAGACTGAATGACTGAGTGCTTGACTGATTGACTGTCAGACTGACTGACTGACTTCGCAAAAGGGAAAAATAAAAAAAAAAGAATTATAAAATTAGAAAAAATATTTGCATTTAAGATTTTCTTTTCCGGCTGGGATTTGAACCCAGGGCGACACTCATGGAAGCCCAACGCTCTCGCCAATATACTATCGGATCTCTGTTGATCGGTGTCTTAATTATAATAAAAACAAAAAATGCACTTTAGTAATTATTGATCTAAAATCTTTGAAATCTAAAGGTCGAATGATTAAACTGACTCAGAATTTTCTTCCGTACATAAATAATCCATATTTGCAAAAGAAAGAAATTGAAAAAAAAAAAAGAATCTTCAAATTAGAAGAGAAATATATACATGGAAGATTTTCGTTCCGGCCGGGACTCGAACCCAGTACCACGCGCTTGGAACCCAACGGTCTAGCCATTAGGCTATCGGAGCTCTGTCGATGGAAGTCTTAAATATATTAAAAACAAAAAATGCACCTTGGTAATTATTAATTCAAACACTTTGAAATTTACAGGTCGAATAATTAAACTGACTCAGAATTTTTCTCCCTACATAAATAATCAATATTCGCAAAAGAGAAAAATTAAAAAAAAAAAGAAGAAGAAATTTCAAAATAGAAACTAAAAGTAGACATTGAAGATTTTCGTTCAGGCTGGGACTCGAACCCAGGGCCACTCGCTTGGAAGCCTAACAGTCTAGCCATTAGTCTATGGGAGCTCTGTCGGTGGGAGTTTTAAATATAATAAAAACAAAAAATGCACCTTGGTAATTGTTTATTTAAACACTTTGAAATCTTCGTGTCGAAAAATTAAACTGACTCAGAATTTTCTTCCCTACATAAATAATCAATAATTGCAAAGGAAAGAAATTGAAAAAAAAAAGAATTTTCAAATTAGAAAAGAAATATATACATTGAAGATATTCGCTCCGGCTGGGACTCGAACCCAGGCCACTCGCTTGGAAGACCAGCGGTCTAGCCATTAGGCTATCGGAGTTCTGTCGAGCGGAGTCTTACTGCCTGACTGATACTGCCTGACTGACAGACTGACTCACTGACTGACTGATACTGACTGACTGACTCACTGATACTGACTGACTGACTCACTGACTGACCGAGACTGACTGACTAACTGCCTGACTGACTGAGACTGGACTGACTGACTGACTGACTGACTGACTGACTAACTGACTGACTGAGACTGACTGACTGACTGCTTGACTCTCTGACTGGCTATTTCACTGACTGACTGAATGACTAAATGACTGACTGACACTGACTGACTGACTGCTTGACTACCTGACTGACTGCTTGACTGACTAACTGACTGGACAGGACTGACCGACTGACTGACTGACAGACTGACTGAATAAGGATGACTGACTGACTGACAGACTGACTGAATAAGGATGACTGACAGACTGACTAAATAAGGCTGACTGACTGACTGACTGACAGACTGACTGAATAAGGCTGACTGACGGACTGACTGACAGACTGACTGAATAAGTCTGACCGACTGACTGACTGCCTGACTGACTGACTGACTGAATGACTGACTGACTAACTGACCGAGACTGACTGACTGACTGACTGAGACTGGACTGGACTGACTGACTGACTGACTGACTGAGACTGACTGACTGCTTTAGTGACTAACTGACTGCACAGGACTGACCGACTGACTGACTGACTGACTGCCTGACTGACTGACTGACTGAATGACTGACTGACTGAGACTAAATGACTGACTGCTTGATTGACTGGCTGAAGGACTAACTGACTGACTGAGTGACTGACTGACTGGACTGACTGACTGAGACTGAATGACTGAGTGCTTGACTGATTGACTGTCAGACTGACTGACTGACTTCGCAAAAGGGAAAAATAAAAAAAAAAAGAATTATAAAATTATAAAAAATATTTGCATTTAAGATTTCCTTTCCGGCTGGGATTTGAACCCAGGGCGACACTCATGGAAGCCCAACGCTCTCGCCAATATACTATCGGATCTCTGTTGATCAGTGTCTTAATTATAATAAAAATAAAAAATGCACCTTAGTAATTATTGATCTAAAATCTTTGAAATCTAAAGGTCGAATGATTAAACTGACTCAGAATTTTCTTCCGTACATAAATAATCCATATTTGCAAAAGAAAGAAATTGAAAAAAAAAAGAATCTTCAAATTAGAAGAGAAATATATACATGGAAGATTTTCGTTTCGGTCAGGACTCGAACCCAGTACCACGCGCTTGGAACCCAACGGTCTAGCCATTAGGATATCGGAGCTCTGTCGATGGAAGTCTTAAATATAATAAAAACAAAAAATGCAACTTGGTAATTATTGATTCAAACACTTTGAAATTTACAGGTCGAATAATTAAACTGACTCAGAATTTTTCTCCCTACATAAATAATCAATATTCGCAAAAGAGAAAAATTAAAAAAAAAAGAAGAAGAAATTTCAAATTAGAAACTAAAAGTATACATTGAAGATTTTCGTTCAGGCTGGGACTCGAACCCAGGGCCACTCGCTTGGAAGCCTAACACTCTAGCCATTAGTCTATGGGAGCTCTGTCGGTGGGAGTTTTAAATATAATAAAAACAAAAAATGCACCTTGGTAATTGTTTATTTAAACACTTTGAAACCTTCGTGTCGAAAAATTAAACTGACTCAGAATTTTCTTCCCTACATAAATAATCAATAATTGCAAAGGAAAGAAATTGAAAAAAAAAAGAATTTTCAAATTAGAAAAGAAATATATACATTAAAGATATTCGCTCCGGCTGGGACTCGAACCCAGGCCACTCGCTTGGAAGACCAGTGGTCTAGCCATTAGGCTATAGGAGTTCTGTCGAGCGGAGTCTTACTGCCTGACTGATACTGCCTGACTGACAGACTGACTCACTGACTGACTGATACTGACTGACTGACTAACTGCCTGACTGACTGAGACTGGACTGACTGACTAAATGACTGACTGACTGACTGACTGACTGACTGAGACTGACTGACTGACTGCTTGACTACCTGACTGACTGCTTGACTGACTAACTGACTGCTTGACTGACTAACTGACTGGACAGGACTGACCGACTGACTGACTGACAGACTGACTGAATAAGGATGACTGACAGACTGACTGAATAAGGCTGACTGACTGACTGACTGACAGACTGACTGAATAAGGCTGACCGACTGACTGACTGCCTGACTGACTGAATAAGGCTGACCGACTGACTGACTGCCTGACTGACTGACTGACTGAGACTGGACTGGACTGACTGACTGACTGACTGACTGAGACTGACTGACTGCTTTAGTGACTAACTGACTGCACAGGACTGACCGACTGACTGACTGACTGACTGCCTGACTGACTGACTGACTGAATGACTGACTGACTGAGACTAAATGACTGACTGACTGACTGACTGGCTGAAGGACTAACTGACTGACTGAGTGACTGACTGACTGGACTGACTGACTGAGACTGAATGACTGAGTGCTTGACTGATTGACTGTCAGACTGACTGACTGACTTCGCAAAAGGGAAAAATAAAAAAAAAGAATTATAAAATTAGAAAAAAATATTTGCATTTAAGATTTCCTTTCCGGCTGGGATTTGAACCCAGGGCGACACTCATGGAAGCCCAACGCTCTCGCCAATATACTTTCGGATCTCTGTTGATCGGTGTCTTAATTATAATAAAAACAAAAAATGCACCTTAGTAATTATTGATCTAAAATCTTTGAAATCTAAAGGTCGAATGATTAAACTGACTCAGAATTTTCTTCCGTACATAAATAATCCATATTTGCAAAAGAAAGAAATTGAAAAAAAAAAAGAATCTTCAAATTAGAAGAGAAATATATACATGGAAGATTTTCGTTTCGGCCGGGACTCGAACCCAGTACCACGCGTTTGGAACCCAACTTTCTAGCCATTAGGCTATCGGAGCTCTGTCGATGGAAGTCTTAAATATAATAAAAACAAAAAATGCACCTTGGTAATTATTGATTCAAACACTTTGAAATTTACAGGTCGAATAATTAAACTGACTCAGAATTTTTCTCCCTACATAAATAATCAATATTCGCAAAAGAGAAAAATTAAAAAAAAAAGAAGAAGAAATTTCAAACTAAAAGTATACATTGAAGATTTTCGTTCAGGCTGGGACTCGAACCCAGGGCCACTCGCTTGGAAGCCTAACACTCTAGCCATTAGTCTATGGGAGCTCTGTCGGTGGGAGTTTTAAATATAATAAAAACAAAAAATGCACCTTGGTAATTGTTTATTTAAACACTTTGAAATCTTCGTGTCGAAAAATTAAACTGACTCAGAATTTTCTTCCCTACATAAATAATCAATAATTGCAAAGGAAAGAAATTGAAAAAAAAAAAGAATTTTCTAATTAGAAAAGAAATATATACATTGAAGATATTCGCTCCGGCTGGGACTCGAACCCAGGCCACTCGCTTGGAAGACCAGCGGTCTAGCCATTAGGCTATCGGAGTTCTGTCGAGCGGAGTCTTACTGCCTGACTGATACTGCCTGACTGACAGACTGACTCACTGACTGACTGATACTGACTGACTGACTCACTGACTGACCGAGACTGACTGACTAACTGCCTGACTGACTGAGACTGGACTGACTGACTGACTGACTGACTGACTGACTAACTGACTGACTGAGACTGACTGACTGACTGCTTGACTCTCTGACTGGCTATTTCACTGACTGACTGAATGACTAAATGACTGACTGACACTGACTGACTGACTGCTTGACTACCTGACTGACTGCTTGACTGACTAACTGACTGACTGCTTGACTACCTGACTGACTGCTTGACTGACTAACTGACTGGACAGGACTGACCGACTGACTGACTGACTGACTGCCTGACTGACTGACTGACTGAATGACTGACTGACTGAGACTAAATGACTGACTGCTTGATTGACTGGCTGAAGGACTAACTGACTGACTGAGTGACTGACTGACTGGACTGACTGACTGAGACTGAATGACTGAGTGCTTGACTGATTGACTGTCAGACTGACTGACTGACTTCGCAAAAGGGAAAAATAAAAAAAAAAGAATTATAAAATTAGAAAAAATATTTGCATTTAAGATTTTCTTTTCCGGCTGGGATTTGAACCCAGGGCGACACTCATGGAAGCCCAACGCTCTCGCCAATATACTATCGGATCTCTGTTGATCGGTGTCTTAATTATAATAAAAACAAAAAATGCACCTTAGTAATTATTGATCTAAAATCTTTGAAATCTAAAGGTCGAATGATTAAACTGACTCAGAATTTTCTTCCGTACATAAATAATCCATATTTGCAAAAGAAAGAAATTGAAAAAAAAAAAAAAGAATCTTCAAATTAGAAGAGAAATATATACATGGAAGATTTTCGTTCCGGCCGGGACTCGAACCCAGTACCACGCGCTTGGAACCCAACGGTCTAGCCATTAGGCTATCGGAGCTCTGTCGATGGAAGTCTTAAATATATTAAAAACAAAAAATGCACCTTGGTAATTATTAATTCAAACACTTTGAAATTTACAGGTCGAATAATTAAACTGACTCAGAATTTTTCTCCCTACATAAATAATCAATATTCGCAAAAGAGAAAAATTAAAAAAAAAAAGAAGAAGAAATTTCAAAATAGAAACTAAAAGTAGACATTGAAGATTTTCGTTCAGGCTGGGACTCGAACCCAGGGCCACTCGCTTGGAAGCCTAACAGTCTAGCCATTAGTCTATGGGAGCTCTGTCGGTGGGAGTTTTAAATATAATAAAAACAAAAAATGCACCTTGGTAATTGTTTATTTAAACACTTTGAAATCTTCGTGTCGAAAAATTAAACTGACTCAGAATTTTCTTCCCTACATAAATAATCAATAATTGCAAAGGAAAGAAATTGAAAAAAAAAAAGAATTTTCAAATTAGAAAAGAAATATATACATTGAAGATATTCGCTCCGGCTGGGACTCGAACCCAGGCCACTCGCTTGGAAGACCAGCGGTCTAGCCATTAGGCTATCGGAGTTCTGTCGAGCGGAGTCTTACTGCCTGACTGATACTGCCTGACTGACAGACTGACTCACTGACTGACTGATACTGACTGACTGACTCACTGATACTGACTGACTGACTCACTGACTGACCGAGACTGACTGACTAACTGCCTGACTGACTGAGACTGGACTGACTGACTGACTGACTGACTGACTGACTAACTGACTGACTGAGACTGACTGACTGACTGCTTGACTCTCTGACTGGCTATTTCACTGACTGACTGAATGACTAAATGACTGACTGACACTGACTGACTGACTGCTTGACTACCTGACTGACTGCTTGACTGACTAACTGACTGGACAGGACTGACCGACTGACTGACTGACAGACTGACTGAATAAGGATGACTGACTGACTGACAGACTGACTGAATAAGGATGACTGACAGACTGACTAAATAAGGCTGACTGACTGACTGACTGACAGACTGACTGAATAAGGCTGACTGACGGACTGACTGACAGACTGACTGAATAAGTCTGACCGACTGACTGACTGCCTGACTGACTGACTGACTGAATGACTGACTGACTAACTGACCGAGACTGACTGACTGACTGACTGAGACTGGACTGGACTGACTGACTGACTGACTGACTGAGACTGACTGACTGCTTTAGTGACTAACTGACTGCACAGGACTGACCGACTGACTGACTGACTGACTGCCTGACTGACTGACTGACTGACTGACTGACTGCCTGACTGACTGACTGACTGAATGACTGACTGACTGAGACTAAATGACTGACTGCTTGATTGACTGGCTGAAGGACTAACTGACTGACTGAGTGACTGACTGACTGGACTGACTGACTGAGACTGAATGACTGAGTGCTTGACTGATTGACTGTCAGACTGACTGACTGACTTCGCAAAAGGGAAAAATAAAAAAAAAAGAATTATAAAATTATAAAAAATATTTGCATTTAAGATTTCCTTTCCGGCTGGGATTTGAACCCAGGGCGACACTCATGGAAGCCCAACGCTCTCGCCAATATACTATCGGATCTCTGTTGATCAGTGTCTTAATTATAATAAAAATAAAAAATGCACCTTAGTAATTATTGATCTAAAATCTTTGAAATCTAAAGGTCGAATGATTAAACTGACTCAGAATTTTCTTCCGTACATAAATAATCCATATTTGCAAAAGAAAGAAATTGAAAAAAAAAAGAATCTTCAAATTAGAAGAGAAATATATACATGGAAGATTTTCGTTTCGGTCAGGACTCGAACCCAGTACCACGCGCTTGGAACCCAACGGTCTAGCCATTAGGATATCGGAGCTCTGTCGATGGAAGTCTTAAATATAATAAAAACAAAAAATGCAACTTGGTAATTATTGATTCAAACACTTTGAAATTTACAGGTCGAATAATTAAACTGACTCAGAATTTTTCTCCCTACATAAATAATCAATATTCGCAAAAGAGAAAAATTAAAAAAAAAAGAAGAAGAAATTTCAAATTAGAAACTAAAAGTATACATTGAAGATTTTCGTTCAGGCTGGGACTCGAACCCAGGGCCACTCGCTTGGAAGCCTAACACTCTAGCCATTAGTCTATGGGAGCTCTGTCGGTGGGAGTTTTAAATATAATAAAAACAAAAAATGCACCTTGGTAATTGTTTATTTAAACACTTTGAAACCTTCGTGTCGAAAAATTAAACTGACTCAGAATTTTCTTCCCTACATAAATAATCAATAATTGCAAAGGAAAGAAATTGAAAAAAAAAAGAATTTTCAAATTAGAAAAGAAATATATACATTAAAGATATTCGCTCCGGCTGGGACTCGAACCCAGGCCACTCGCTTGGAAGACCAGCGGTCTAGCCATTAGGCTATAGGAGTTCTGTCGAGCGGAGTCTTACTGCCTGACTGATACTGCCTGACTGACAGACTGACTCACTGACTGACTGATACTGACTGACTGACTAACTGCCTGACTGACTGAGACTGGACTGACTGACTAAATGACTGACTGACTGACTGACTGACTGACTGAGACTGACTGACTGACTGCTTGACTACCTGACTGACTGCTTGACTGACTAACTGACTGCTTGACTGACTAACTGACTGGACAGGACTGACCGACTGACTGACTGACAGACTGACTGAATAAGGATGACTGACAGACTGACTGAATAAGGCTGACTGACTGACTGACTGACAGACTGACTGAATAAGGCTGACCGACTGACTGACTGCCTGACTGACTGAATAAGGCTGACCGACTGACTGACTGCCTGACTGACTGACTGACTGAGACTGGACTGGACTGACTGACTGACTGAGACTGACTGACTGCTTTAGTGACTAACTGACTGCACAGGACTGACCGACTGACTGACTGACTGACTGCCTGACTGACTGACTGACTGAATGACTGACTGACTGAGACTAAATGACTGACTGACTGACTGACTGGCTGAAGGACTAACTGACTGACTGAGTGACTGACTGACTGGACTGACTGACTGAGACTGAATGACTGAGTGCTTGACTGATTGACTGTCAGACTGACTGACTGACTTCGCAAAAGGGAAAAATAAAAAAAAAGAATTATAAAATTAGAAAAAAATATTTGCATTTAAGATTTCCTTTCCGGCTGGGATTTGAACCCAGGGCGACACTCATGGAAGCCCAACGCTCTCGCCAATATACTTTCGGATCTCTGTTGATCGGTGTCTTAATTATAATAAAAACAAAAAATGCACCTTAGTAATTATTGATCTAAAATCTTTGAAATCTAAAGGTCGAATGATTAAACTGACTCAGAATTTTCTTCCGTACATAAATAATCCATATTTGCAAAAGAAAGAAATTGAAAAAAAAAAAAGAATCTTCAAATTAGAAGAGAAATATATACATGGAAGATTTTCGTTTCGGCCGGGACTCGAACCCAGTACCACGCGTTTGGAACCCAACTTTCTAGCCATTAGGCTATCGGAGCTCTGTCGATGGAAGTCTTAAATATAATAAAAACAAAAAATGCACCTTGGTAATTATTGATTCAAACACTTTGAAATTTACAGGTCGAATAATTAAACTGACTCAGAATTTTTCTCCCTACATAAATAATCAATATTCGCAAAAGAGAAAAATTAAAAAAAAAAGAAGAAGAAATTTCAAACTAAAAGTATACATTGAAGATTTTCGTTCAGGCTGGGACTCGAACCCAGGGCCACTCGCTTGGAAGCCTAACACTCTAGCCATTAGTCCATGGGAGCTCTGTCGGTGGGAGTTTTAAATATAATAAAAACAAAAAATGCACCTTGGTAATTGTTTATTTAAACACTTTGAAATCTTCGTGTCGAAAAATTAAACTGACTCAGAATTTTCTTCCCTACATAAATAATCAATAATTGCAAAGGAAAGAAATTGAAAAAAAAAAAGAATTTTCAAATTAGAAAAGAAATATATACATTGAAGATATTCGCTCCGGCTGGGACTCGAACCCAGGCCACTCGCTTGGAAGACCAGCGGTCTAGCCATTAGGCTATCGGAGTTCTGTCGAGCGGAGTCTTACTGCCTGACTGATACTGCCTGACTGACAGACTGACTCACTGACTGACTGATACTGACTGACTGACTCACTGACTGACCGAGACTGACTGACTAACTGCCTGACTGACTGAGACTGGACTGACTGACTGACTGACTGACTGACTGACTAACTGACTGACTGAGACTGACTGACTGACTGCTTGACTCTCTGACTGGCTATTTCACTGACTGACTGAATGACTAAATGACTGACTGACACTGACTGACTGACTGCTTGACTACCTGACTGACTGCTTGACTGACTAACTGACTGACTGCTTGACTACCTGACTGACTGCTTGACTGACTAACTGACTGGACAGGACTGACCGACTGACTGACTGACAGACTGCCTGACTGACTGACTGACTGAATGACTGACTGACTGAGACTAAATGACTGACTGCTTGATTGACTGGCTGAAGGACTAACTGACTGACTGAGTGACTGAGTGACTGGACTGACTGACTGAGACTGAATGACTGAGTGCTTGACTGATTGACTGTCAGACTGACTGACTGACTTCGCAAAAGGGAAAAATAAAAAAAAAAGAATTATAAAATTATAAAAAATATTTGCATTTAAGATTTCCTTTCCGGCTGGGATTTGAACCCAGGGCGACACTCATGGAAGCCCAACGCTCTCGCCAATATACTATCGGATCTCTGTTGATCAGTGTCTTAATTATAATAAAAATAAAAAATGCACCTTAGTAATTATTGATCTAAAATCTTTGAAATCTAAAGGTCGAATGATTAAACTGACTCAGAATTTTCTTCCGTACATAAATAATCCATATTTGCAAAAGAAAGAAATTGAAAAAAAAAAGAATCTTCAAATTAGAAGAGAAATATATACATGGAAGATTTTCGTTTCGGTCAGGACTCGAACCCAGTACCACGCGCTTGGAACCCAACGGTCTAGCCATTAGGATATCGGAGCTCTGTCGATGGAAGTCTTAAATATAATAAAAACAAAAAATGCAACTTGGTAATTATTGATTCAAACACTTTGAAATTTACAGGTCGAATAATTAAACTGACTCAGAATTTTTCTCCCTACATAAATAATCAATATTCGCAAAAGAGAAAAATAAAAAAAAAAAGAAGAAGAAATTTCAAATTAGAAACTAAAAGTATACATTGAAGATTTTCGTTCAGGCTGGGACTCGAACCCAGGGCCACTCGCTTGGAAGCCTAACACTCTAGCCATTAGTCTATGGGAGCTCTGTCGGTGGGAGTTTTAAATATAATAAAAACAAAAAATGCACCTTGGTAATTGTTTATTTAAACACTTTGAAACCTTCTTGTCGAAAAATTAAACTGACTCAGAATTTTCTTCCCTACATAAATAATCAATAATTGCAAAGGAAAGAAATTGAAAAAAAAAAGAATTTTCAAATTAGAAAAGAAATATATACATTAAAGATATTCGCTCCGGCTGGGACTCGAACCCAGGCCACTCGCTTGGAAGACCAGCGGTCTAGCCATTAGGCTATAGGAGTTCTGTCGAGCGGAGTCTTACTGCCTGACTGATACTGCCTGACTGACAGACTGACTCACTGACTGACTGATACTGACTGACTGACTCACTGACTGACCGAGACTGACTGACTAACTGCCTGACTGACTGAGACTGGACTGACTGACTGACTGACTGACTGACTGACTGAGACTGACTGACTGACTGCTTGACTCTCTGACTGGCTATTTCACTGACTGACTGAATGACTAAATGACTGACTGACACTGACTGACTGACTGCTTGACTACCTGACTGACTGCTTGACTGACTAACTGACTGCTTGACTGACTAACTGACTGGACAGGACTGACCGACTGACTGACTGACAGACTGACTGAATAAGGATGACTGACAGACTGACTGAATAAGGCTGACTGACTGACTGACTGACAGACTGACTGAATAAGGCTGACCGACTGACTGACTGCCTGACTGACTGAATAAGGCTGACCGACTGACTGACTGCCTGACTGACTGACTGACTGAGACTGGACTGGACTGACTGACTGACTGACTGACTGAGACTGACTGACTGCTTTAGTGACTAACTGACTGCACAGGACTGACCGACTGACTGACTGACTGACTGCCTGACTGACTGACTGACTGAATGACTGACTGACTGAGACTAAATGACTGACTGACTGACTGACTGGCTGAAGGACTAACTGACTGACTGAGTGACTGACTGACTGGACTGACTGACTGAGACTGAATGACTGAGTGCTTGACTGATTGACTGTCAGACTGACTGACTGACTTCGCAAAAGGGAAAAATAAAAAAAAAAGAATTATAAAATTAGAAAAAAATATTTGCATTTAAGATTTCCTTTCCGGCTGGGATTTGAACCCAGGGCGACACTCATGGAAGCCCAACGCTCTCGCCAATATACTTTCGGATCTCTGTTGATCGGTGTCTTAATTATAATAAAAACAAAAAATGCACCTTAGTAATTATTGATCTAAAATCTTTGAAATCTAAAGGTCGAATGATTAAACTGACTCAGAATTTTCTTCCGTACATAAATAATCCATATTTGCAAAAGAAAGAAATTGAAAAAAAAAAGAATCTTCAAATTAGAAGAGAAATATATACATGGAAGATTTTCGTTTCGGCCGGGACTCGAACCCAGTACCACGCGTTTGGAACCCAACTTTCTAGCCATTAGGCTATCGGAGCTCTGTCGATGGAAGTCTTAAATATAATAAAAACAAAAAATGCACCTTGGTAATTATTGATTCAAACACTTTGAAATTTACAGGTCGAATAATTAAACTGACTCAGAATTTTTCTCCCTACATAAATAATCAATATTCGCAAAAGAGAAAAATTAAAAAAAAAAAGAAGAAGAAATTTCAAACTAAAAGTATACATTGAAGATTTTCGTTCAGGCTGGGACTCGAACCCAGGGCCACTCGCTTGGAAGCCTAACACTCTAGCCATTAGTCTATGGGAGCTCTGTCGGTGGGAGTTTTAAATATAATAAAAACAAAAAATGCACCTTGGTAATTGTTTATTTAAACACTTTGAAATCTTCGTGTCGAAAAATTAAACTGACTCAGAATTTTCTTCCCTACATAAATAATCAATAATTGCAAAGGAAAGAAATTGAAAAAAAAAAAGAATTTTCAAATTAGAAAAGAAATATATACATTGAAGATATTCGCTCCGGCTGGGACTCGAACTCAGGCCACTCGCTTGGAAGACCAGCGGTCTAGCCATTAGGCTATCGAAGTACTGTCGAGCGGAGTCTTACTGCCTGACTGATACTGCCTGACTGACAGACTGACTGACTGATACTGACTGACTGACTCACTGACTGACCGAGACTGACTGACTAACTGCCTGACTGACTGAGACTGGACTGACTGACTGACTGACTGACTGACTGACTGACTGACTGACTGAGACTGACTGACTGACTGCTTGACTCTCTGACTGGCTATTTCACTGACTGACTGAATGACTAAATGACTGACTGACACTGACTGACTGACTGCTTGACTACCTGACTGACTGCTTGACTGACTAACTGACTGGACAGGACTGACCGACTGACTGACTGAATAAGGATGACTGACAGACTGACTGAATAAGGCTGACTGACTGACTGACTGACAGACTGACTGAATAAGGCTGACCGACTGACTGACTGCCTGACTGACTGACTGACTGAATGACTGACTGACTGACTGACCGAGACTGACTGACTGACTGACTGAGACTGGACTGGACTGACTGACTGACTGACTGAGACTGACTGACTGCTTTAGTGACTAACTGACTGCACAGGACTGACCGACTGACTGACTGAATGACTGACTGACTGAGACTAAATGACTGACTGCTTGACTGACTGGCTGAAGGACTAACTGACTGACTGACTGACTGACTGGACTGACTGACTGAGACTGAATGACTGAGTGCTTGACTGATTGACTGTCAGACTGACTGACTGACTTCGCAAAAGGGAAAAAAAAAAAAAAAAGAATTATAAAATTAGAAAAAAATATTTGCATTTAAGACTTCCTTTCCGGCTGGGATTTGAACCCAGGGCGACACTCATGGAAGCCCAACGCTCTCGCCAATATACTATCGGATCTCTGTTGATCGGTGTCTTAATTATAATAAAAACAAAAAATGCACCTTAGTAATTATTGATCTAAAATTTTTGAAATCTAAAGGTCGAATGATTAAACTGACTCAGAATTTTCTTCCGTACATAAATAATCCATATTTGCAAAAGAAAGAAATTGAAAAAAAAAAGAATCTTCAAATTAGAAGAGAAATTTATACATGGAAGATTTTCGTTCCGGCCGGGACTCGAACCCAGTACCACGCGCTTGGAACCCAACGGTCTAGCCATTAGGCTATCGGAGCTCTGGTGATGGAAGTCTTAAATATAATAAAAACAAAAAATGCACCTTGGTAATTATTGATTCAAACACTTTGAAATTTACAGGTCGAATAATTAAACTGACTCAGAATTTTTCTCCCTACATAAATAATCAATATTCGCAAAAGAGAAAAATTAAAAAAAAAAGAAGAAGAAATTTCAAATTAGAAACTAAAAGTATACATTGAAGATTTTCGTTCAGGATGGGACTCGAACCCAGGGCCACTCGCTTGGAAGCCTAACACTCTAGCCATTAGTCTATGGGAGCTCTGTCGGTGGGAGTTTTAAATATAATAAAAACAAAATATGCACCTTGGTAATTGTTTATTTAAACACTTTGAAATCTTCGTGTCGAAAAATTAAACTGACTCAGAATTTTCTTCCCTACATAAATAATCAATAATTGCAAAGGAAAGAAATTGAAAAAAAAAAGAATTTTCAAATTAGAAAAGAAATATATACATTAAAGATATTCGCTCCGGCTGGGACTCGAACCCAGGCCACTCGCTTGGAAGACCAGCGGTCTAGCCATTAGGCTATAGGAGTTCTGTCGAGCGGAGTCTTACTGCCTGACTGATACTGCCTGACTGACAGACTGACTCACTGACTGACTGATACTGACTGACTGACTCACTGACTGACCGAGACTGACTGACTAACTGCCTGACTGACTGAGACTGGACTGACTGACTGACTGACTGACTGACTGACTGAGACTGACTGACTGACTGCTTGACTCTCTGACTGGCTATTTCACTGACTGACTGAATGACTAAATGACTGACTGACACTGACTGACTGACTGCTTGACTACCTGACTGACTGCTTGACTGACTAACTGACTGCTTGACTGACTAACTGACTGGACAGGACTGACCGACTGACTGACTGACAGACTGACTGAATAAGGATGACTGACAGACTGACTGAATAAGGCTGACTGACTGACTGACTGACAGACTGACTGAATAAGGCTGACCGACTGACTGACTGCCTGACTGACTGAATAAGGCTGACCGACTGACTGACTGCCTGACTGACTGACTGACCGAGACTGACTGACTGACTGACTGAGACTGGACTGGACTGACTGACTGACTGACTGACTGAGACTGACTGACTGCTTTAGTGACTAACTGACTGCACAGGACTGACCGACTGACTGACTGACTGACTGCCTGACTGACTGACTGACTGAATGACTGACTGACTGAGACTAAATGACTGACTGACTGACTGACTGGCTGAAGGACTAACTGACTGACTGAGTGACTGACTGACTGGACTGACTGACTGAGACTGAATGACTGAGTGCTTGACTGATTGACTGTCAGACTGACTGACTGACTTCGCAAAAGGGAAAAATAAAAAAAAAGAATTATAAAATTAGAAAAAAATATTTGCATTTAAGATTTCCTTTCCGGCTGGGATTTGAACCCAGGGCGACACTCATGGAAGCCCAACGCTCTCGCCACTTTACTTTCGGATCTCTGTTGATCGGTGTCTTAATTATAATAAAAACAAAAAATGCACCTTAGTAATTATTGATCTAAAATCTTTGAAATCTAAAGGTCGAATGATTAAACTGACTCAGAATTTTCTTCCGTACATAAATAATCCATATTTGCAAAAGAAAGAAATTGAAAAAAAAAAAGAATCTTCAAATTAGAAGAGAAATATATACATGGAAGATTTTCGTTTCGGCCGGGACTCGAACCCAGTACCACGCGTTTGGAACCCAACTTTCTAGCCATTAGGCTATCGGAGCTCTGTCGATGGAAGTCTTAAATATAATAAAAACAAAAAATGCACCTTGGTAATTATTGATTCAAACACTTTGAAATTTACAGGTCGAATAATTAAACTGACTCAGAATTTTTCTCCCTACATAAATAATCAATATTCGCAAAAGAGAAAAATTAAAAAAAAAAGAAGAAGAAATTTCAAACTAAAAGTATACATTGAAGATTTTCGTTCAGGCTGGGACTCGAACCCAGGGCCACTCGCTTGGAAGCCTAACACTCTAGCCATTAGTCTATGGGAGCTCTGTCGGTGGGAGTTTTAAATATAATAAAAACAAAAAATGCACCTTGGTAATTGTTTATTTAAACACTTTGAAATCTTCGTGTCGAAAAATTAAACTGACTCAGAATTTTCTTCCCTACATAAATAATCAATAATTGCAAAGGAAAGAAATTGAAAAAAAAAAGAATTTTCAAATTAGAAAAGAAATATATACATTGAAGATATTCGCTCCGGCTGGGACTCGAACCCAGGCCACTCGCTTGGAAGACCAGCGGTCTAGCCATTAGGCTATCGGAGTACTGTCGAGCGGAGTCTTACTGCCTGACTGATACTGCCTGACTGACAGACTGACTCACTGACTGACTGATACTGACTGACTGACTCACTGACTGACCGAGACTGACTGACTAACTGCCTGACTGACTGAGACTGGACTGACTGACTGACTGACTGACTGACTGACTGACTGAGACTGACTGACTGACTGACTGAGACTGACTGACTGACTGCTTGACTCTCTGACTGGCTATTTCACTGACTGACTGAATGACTAAATGACTGACTGACACTGACTGACTGACTGCTTGACTACCTGACTGACTGCTTGACTGACTAACTGACTGGACAGGACTGACCGACTGACTGACTGACAGACTGACTGAATAAGGATGACTGACAGACTGACTGAATAAGGCTGACTGACTGACTGACTGACAGACTGACTGAATAAGGCTGACCGACTGACTGACTGCCTGACTGACTGACTAACTGAATGACTGACTGACTGACTGACCGAGACTGACTGACTGACTGACTGAGACTGGACTGGACTGACTGACTGACTGACTGACTGAGACTGACTGACTGCTTAAGTGACTAACTGACTGCACAGGACTGACCGACTGACTGACTGACTGACTGCCTGACTGACTGACTGACTGAGTGACTGACTGACTGGACTGACTGACTGAGACTGAATGACTGAGTGCTTGACTGATTGACTGTCAGACTGACTGACTGACTTCGCAAAAGGGAAAAATAAAAAAAAAAGAATTATAAAATTAGAAAAAAATATTTCCATTTAAGATTTCCTTTCCGGCTGGGATTTGAACCCAGGGCGACACTCATGGAAGCCCAACGCTCTCGCCAATATACTATCGGATCTCTGTTGATCGGTGTCTTAATTATAATAAAAACAAAAAATGCACCTCAGTAATTATTGATCTAAAATCTTTGAAATCTAAAGGTCGAATGATTAAACTGACTCAGAATTTTCTTCCGTACATAAATAATCCATATTTGCAAAAGAAAGAAATCGAAAAAAAAAAGAATCTTCAAATTAGAAGAGAAATATATACAGGGAAGATTTTCGTTCCGGCCGGGACTCGAACCCAGTACCACGCGCTTGGAACCCAACGGTCTAGCCATTAGGCTATCGGAGCTCTGTCGATGGAAGTCTTAAATATAATAAAAACAAAAAATGCACCTTGGTAATTATTGATTCAAACACTTTGAAATTTACAGGTCGAATAATTAAACTGACTCAGAATTTTTCTCCCTACATAAATAATCAATATTCGCAAAAGACAAAATTTAAAAAAAAAAAAAAAAGAAGAAGAAATTTCAAATTAGAAACTAAAAGTATACATTGAAGATTTTCGTTCAGGCTGGGACTCGAACCCAGGGCCACTCGCTTGGAAGCCTAACACTCTAGCCATTAGTCTATGGGAGCTCTGTCGGTGGGAGTTTTAAATATAATAAAAACAAAAAATGCACCTTGGTAATTGTTTATTTAAACACTTTGAAATCTTCGTGTCGAAAAATTAAACTGACTCAGAAATTTCTTCCCTACATAAATAATCAATAATTGCAAAGGAAAGAAATTGAAAAAAAAAAAGAATTTTCAAATTAGAAAAGAAATACATACATTGAAGATATTCGCTCCGGCTGGGACTCGAACCCAGGCCACTCGCTTGGAAGACCAGCGGTCTAGCCATTAGGCTATCGGAGTTCTGTCGAGCGGAGTCTTACTGCCTGACTGATACTGCCTGACTGACAGACTGACTCACTGACAGACTGATACTGACTGACTGACTCACTGACTGACCGAGACTGACTGACTAACTGCCTGACTGACTGAGACTGGACTGACTGACTGACTGACTGACTAACTGACTGACTGAGACTGACTGACTGACTGCTTGACTCTCTGACTGGCTATTTCACTGACTGACTGAATGACTAAATGACTGACTGACACTGACTGACTGACTGCTTGACTACCTGACTGACTGCTTGACTGACTAACTGACTGGACAGGACTGACCGACTGACTGACTGACAGACTGACTGAATAAGGATGACTGACAGACTGACTGAATAAGGCTGACTGACTGACTGACTGACAGACTGACTGAATAAGGCTGACCGACTGACTGACTGCCTGACTGACTGACTGACTGAATGACTGACTGACTGACTGACCGAGACTGACTGACTGACTGACTGAGACTGGACTGGACTGACTGACTGACTGACTGACTGCTTTAGTGACTAACTGACTGCACAGGACTGACCGACTGACTGACTGACTGACTGCCTGACTGACTGACTGACTGAATGACTGACTGACTGAGACTAAATGACTGACTGCTTGACTGACTGGCTGAAGGACTAACTGACTGACTGAGTGACTGACTGACTGGACTGACTGACTGAGACTGAATGACTGAGTGCTTGACTGATTGACTGTCAGACTGACTGACTGACTTCGCAAAAGGGAAAAATAAAAAAAAAAGGATTATAAAATTAGAAAAAAATATTTGCATTTAAGATTTCCTTTCCGGCTGGGATTTGAACCCAGGGCGACACTCATGGAAGCCCAACGCTCTCGCCAATATACTATCGGATCTCTGTTGATCGGTGTCTTAATTATAATAAAAACAAAAAATGCACCTTAGTAATTATTGATCTAAAATCTTTGAAATCTAAAGGTCGAATGATTAAACTGACTCAGAATTTTCTTCCGTACATAAATAATCCATATTTGCAAAAGAAAGAAATTGAAAAAAAAAAGAATCTTCAAATTAGAAGAGAAATATATACATGGAAGATTTTCGTTCCGGCCGGGACTCGAACCCAGTACCACGCGCTTGGAACCCAACGGTCTAGCCATTAGGCTATCGGAGCTCTGTCGACGGAAGTCTTAAATATAATAAAAACAAAAAATGCACCTTGGTAATTATTGATTCAAACACTTTGAAATTTACAGGTCGAATAATTAAACTGACTCAGAATTTTTCTCCCTACATAAATAATCAATATTCGCAAAAGAGAAAAATTAAAAAAAAAAAAGAAGAAATTTCAAATTAGAAACTAAAAGTATACATTGAAGATTTTCGTTCAGGCTGGGACTCGAACCCAGGGCCACTCGCTTGGAAGCCTAACACTCTAGCCATTAGTCTATGGGAGCTCTGTCGGTTGGAGTTTTAAATATAATAAAAACAAAAAATGCACCTTGGTAATTGTTTATTTAAACACTTTGAAATCTTCGTGTCGAAAAATAAAACTGATTCAGAATTTTCTTCCCTACATAAATAATCAATAATTGCAAAGGAAAGAAATTGAAAAAAAAAGAATTTTCAAATTAGAAAAGAAATACATACATTGAACATATTCGCTCCGGCTGGGACTCGAACCCAGGCCACTCGCTTGGAAGACCAGCGGTCTAGCCATTAGGCTATCGGACTTCTGTCGAGCGGAGTCTTACTGCCTGACTGATACTGCCTGACTGACAGACTGACTCACTGACTGACTGATACTGACTGACTGACTCACTGACTGACCGAGACTGACTGACTAACTGCCTGACTGACTGAGACTGGACTGACTGACTGACTGACTGACTAACTGACTGACTGAGACTGACTGACTGACTGCTTGACTCTCTGACTGGCTATTTCACTGACTGACTGAATGACTAAATGACTGACTGACACTGACTGACTGACTGTTTGACTACCTGACTGACTGCTTGACTGACTAACTGACTGGACAGGACTGACCGACTGACTGACTGACAGACTGACTAACTGACTGGACAGGACTGACCGACTGACTGACTGACAGACTGACTGAATAAGGCTGACCGACTGACTGACTGCCTGACTGACTGACTGACTGACTGACTGACCGAGACTGACTGACTGACTGAGACTGGACTGGACTGACTGACTGACTGACTGACTGAGACTGACTGACTGCTTTAGTGACTAACTGACTGCACAGGACTGACCGACTGACTGCCTGACTGACTGACTGACTGAATGACTGACTGACTGAGACTAAATGACTGACTTCTTGACTGACTGGCTGAAGGACTAACTGACTGACTGAGTGACTGACTGACTGGACTGACTGACTGAGACTGAATGACTGAGTGCTTGACTGATTGACTGTCAGACTGACTGACTGACTTCGCAAAAGGGAAAAATAAAAAAAAAGAATTATAAAATTAGAAAAAAATATTTGCATTTAAGAGTTCCTTTCCGGCCGGGACTCGAACCCAGTACCACGCGCTAGGAACCCAACGGTCTAGCCATTAGGCTATCGGAGCTCTGTCGATGGAAGTCTTAAATATAATAAAAACAAAAAATGCACCTTGGTAATTGTTTATTTAAACACTTTGAAATCTTCGTGTCGAAAAATTAAACTGACTCAGAATTTTCTTCCCTACATAAATAATCAATAATTGCAAAGGAAAGAAATTGAAAAAAAAGAATTTTCAAATTAGAAAAGAAATATATACATTGAAGATATTCGCTCCGGCTGGGACTCGAACCCAGGCCACTCGCTTGGAAGACCAGCGGTCTAGCCATTAGGCTATCGGAGTTCTGTCGAGCGGAGTCTTACTGCCTGACTGATACTGCCTGACTGACAGACTGACTCACTGACTGACTGATACTGACTGACTGACTCACTGACTGACCGAGACTGACTGACTAACTGCCTGACTGACTGAGACTGGACTGACTGACTGACTGACTGACTGACTAACTGACTGACTGAGACTGACTGACTGACTCCTTGACTCTCTGACTGGCTATATCACTGACTGACTGAATGACTAAATGACTGACTGACACTGACTGACTGACTGCTTGACTACCTGACTGACTGCTTGACTGACTAACTGACTGGACAGGACTGACCGACTGACTGACTGACAGACTGACTGAATAACGATGACTGACAGACTGACTGAATAAGGCTGACTGACTGACTGACTGACAGACTGACTGAATAAGGCTGACCGACTGACTGACTGCCTGACTGACTGACTGACTGAATGACTGTCTGACTGACTGACCGAGACTGACTGACTGACTGACTGACTGACTGAGACTGACTGACTGCTTTAGTGACTAACTGACTGCACAGGACTGACCGACTGACTGACTGACTGACTGACTGAATGACTGACTGACTGAGACTAAATGACTGAGACTAAATGACTGACTGCTTGACTGACTGGCTGAAGGACTAACTGACTGACTGAGTGACTGACTGACTGGACTGACTGACTGAGACTGAATGACTGAGTGCTTGACTGATTGACTGTCAGACTGACTGACTGACTTCGCAAAAGGGAAAAATAAAAAAAAAAGAATTATAAAATTAGAAAAAAATATTTGCATTTAAGATTTCCTTTCCGGCTGGGATTTGAACCCAGGGCGACACTCATGGAAGCCCAACGCTCTCGCCAATACACTATCGGATCTCTGTTGATCGGTGTCTTAATTATAATAAAAACAAAAAATGCACCTTAGTAATTATTGATCTAAAATCTTTGAAATCTAAAGGTCGAATGATTAAACTGACTCAGAATTTTCTTCCGTACATAAATAATCCATATTTGCAAAAGAAAGAAATTGAAAAAAAAAATTTCTTCAAATTAGAAGAGAAATATATACATGGAAGATTTTCGTTCCGGCCGGGACTCGAACCCAGTACTACGCGCTTGGAACCCAACGGTCTAGCCATTAGGCTATCGGAGCTCTGTCGATGGAAGTCTTAAATATAATAAAAACAAAAAATGCACCTTGGTAATTATTGATTCAAACACTTTGAAATTTACAGGTCGAATAATTAAACTGACTCAGAATTTTTCTCCCTACATAAATAATCAATATTCGCAAAAGAGAAAAATTAAAAAAAAAAGAAGAAGAAATTTCAAATTAGAAACTAAAAGTATACATTGACGATTTTCGTTCAGGCTGGGACTCGAACCCAGGGCCACTCGCTTGGAAGCCTAACACTCTAGCCATTAGTCTATGGGAGCTCTGTCGGTGGGAGTTCTAAATATAATAAAAACAAAAAATGCACCTTGGTAATTGTTTATTTAAACACTTTGAAATCTTCGTGTCGAAAAATAAAACTGACTCAGAATTTTCTTCCCTACATAAATAATCAATAATTGCAAAGGAAAGAAATTGAAAAAAAAAGAATTTTCAAATTAGAAAAGAAATATATACATTGAAGATATTCGCTCCGGCTGGGACTCGAACCCAGGCCACTCGCTTGGAAGACCAGCGGTCTAGCCATTAGGCTATCGGAGTTCTGTCGAGCGGAGTCTTACTGCCTGACTGATACTGCCTGACTGACAGACTGACTCACTGACTGACTGATACTGACTGACTGACTCACTGACTGACCGAGACTGACTGACTAACTGCCTGACTGACTGAGACTGGACTGACTGACTGACTGACTGACTGACTGACTGACTAACTGACTGACTGAGACTGACTGACTGACTGCTTGACTCTCTGACTGGCTATTTCACTGACTGACTGAATGACTAAATGACTGACTGACACTGACTGACTGTCTGTTTGACTACCTGACTGTCTGCTTGACTGACTAACTGACTGGACAGGACTGACCGACTGACTGACTGACAGACTGACTGAATAAGGATGACTGACAGACTGACTGAATAAGGCTGACCGACTGACTGACTGCCTGACTGACTGACTGACTGACTGACCGAGACTGACTGACTGACTGACTGAGACTGGACTGGACTGACTGACTGACTGACTGACTGAGACTGACTGACTGCTTTAGTGACTAACTGACTGCACAGGACTGACCGACTGACTGACTGACTGACTGCCTGACTGACTGACTGACTGAATGACTGACTGACTGAGACTAAATGACTGACTGCTTGACTGACTGGCTGAAGGACTAACTGACTGACTGAGTGACTGACTGACTGGACTGACTGACTGAGACTGAATGACTGAGTGCTTGACTGATTGACTGTCAGACTGACTGACTGACTTCGCAAAAGGGAAATATAAAAAAAAAGAATTATAAAATTAAAAAAAAAATATTTGCATTTAAGATTTCCTTTCCGGCCGGGACTCGAACCCAGTACCACGCGCTAGGAACCCAACGGTCTAGCCATTAGGCTATCGGAGCTCTGTCGATGGAAGTCTTTAATATAATAAAAACAAAAAATGCACCTTGGTAATTATTGATTCAAACACTTTGAAATTTACAGGTCGAATAATTAAACTGACTCAGAATTTTTCTCCCTACATAAATAATCAATATTCGCAAAAGAGAAAAATTAAAAAAAAAAGAAGAAGACATTTCAAATTAGAAACTAAAAGTATACATTGAAGATTTTCGTTCAGGATGGGACTCGAACCCAGGGCCACTCGCTTGGAAGCCTAACACTCTAGCCATTAGTCTATGGGAGCTCTGTCGGTGGGAGTTTTAAATATAATATAAACAAAAAATGCACCTTGGTAATTGTTTATTTAAACACTTTGAAATCTTCGTGTCGAAAAATTAAACTGACTCAGAATTTTCTTCCCTACATAAATAATCAATAATTGCAAAGTTAAGAAATTGAAAAAAAAAAGAATTTTCAAATTAGAAAAGAAATATATACATTGAAGATATTCGCTCCGACTGGGACTCGAACATAGGCCACTCGCTTGGAAGACCAGCGGTCTAGCCATTAGGCTATCGGAGTTCTGTCGAGCGGAGTCTTACTGCCTGACTGATACTGCCTGACTGACAGACTGACTCACTGACTGACTGACTCGCTGACTGACCGAGACTGACTGACTAACTGCCTGACTGACTGAGACTGGACTGACTGACTGACTGACTGACTGACTAACTGACTGACTGAGACTGACTGACTGACTGCTTGACTCTCTGACTGGCTATTTCACTGACTGACTGAATGACTAAATGACTGACTGACCGAGACTGACTGACTGACTGACTGAGACTGGACTGGACTGACTGACTGACTGACTGACTGAGACTGACTGACTGCTTTAGTGACTAACTGACTGCACAGGACTGACCGACTGACTGACTGACTGACTGCCTGACTGACTGAATGACTGACTGACTGAGACTAAATGACTGACTGCTTGACTGACTGGCTGAAGGACTAACTGACTGACTGAGTGACTGACTGACTGGACTGACTGACTGAGACTGAATGACTGAGTGCTTGACTGATTGACTGTCAGACTGACTGACTGACTTCGCAAAAGGGAAAAATAAAAAAAAAGAATTATAAAATTAGAAAAAAATATTTGCATTTAAGATTTCCTTTCCGGCTGGGATTTGAACCCAGGGCGACACTCATGGAAGCCCAACGCTCTCGCCAATATACTATCGGAGCTCTGTTGATCGGTGTCTTAATTATAATAAAAACAAAAAATGCACCTTAGTAATTATTGATCTAAAATTTTTGAAATCTAAAGGTCGAATGATTAAACTGACTCAGAATTTTCTTCCGTACATAAATAATCCATATTTGCAAAAGAAAGAAATTGAAAAAAAAAAGAATCTTCAAATTAGAAGAGAAATATATACATGGAAGATTTTCGTTCCGGCCGGGACTCGAACCCAGTACCACACGCTTGAAACCCAACGGTCTAGCCATTAGGCTATCGGAGCTCTGTCGATGGAAGTCTTAAATATAATAAAAACAAAAAATGCACCTTGGTAATTATTAATTCAAACACTTTGAAATTTACAGGTCGAATAATTAAACTGACTCAGAATTTTTCTCCCTACATAAATAATCAATATTCGCAAAAGAGAAAAATTAAAAAAAAAAGAAGAAGAAATTTCAAATTAGAAACTAAAAGTATACATTGAAGATTTTCGTTCAGGCTGGGACTTGAACCCAGGGCCACTCGCTTGGAAGCCTAACACTCTAGCCATTAGTCTATGGGAGCTCGGTCGGTGGGAGTTTTAAATATAATAAAAACAAAAAATGCACCTTGGTAATTGTTTATTTAAACACTTTGAAATCTTCGTGTCGAAAAATTAAACTGACTCAGAATTTTCTTCCCTACATAAATAATCAATAATTGCAAAGGAAAGAAATTGAAAAAAAAAAAGAATTTTCAAATTAGAAAAGAAATATATACATTGAAGATATTCGCTCCGGCTGGGACTCGAACCCAGGCCACTCGCTTGGAAGACCAGCGGTCTAGCCATTAGGCTATCGGAGTTCTGTCGAGCGGAGTCTTACTGCCTGACTGATACCGCCTGACTGACAGACTGACTCACTGACTGACTGATACTGACTGACTGACTCACTGACTGACCGAGACTGACTGACTAACTGCCTGACTGACTGAGACTGGACTGACTGACTGACTGACTGACTGACTGACTAACTGACTGACTGAGACTGACTGACTGACTGCTTGACTCTCTGACTGGCTATTTCACTGACTGACTGAATGACTAAATGACTGACTGACACTGACTCACTGACTGCTTGACTACCTGACTGACTGCTTGACTGACTAACTGACTGGACAGGACTGACCGACTGACTGACTGACAGACTGACTGAATAAGGATGACTGACAGACTGACTGAATAAGGCTGACTGACTGACTGACTGAGAGACTGACTGAATAAGGCTGACCGACTGACTGACTGCCTGACTGACTGACTGACTGAATGACTGACTGACTGACTGACCGAGACTGACTGACTGACTGACTGAGACTGGACTGGACTGACTGACTGACTGAGACTGACTGACTGCTTTAGTGACTAACTGACTGCACAGGACTGACTGACTGACTGCCTGACTGACTGACTGACTGAATGACTGACTGACTGAGACTAAATGACTGCCTGCTTGACTGACTGGCTGAAGGACTAACTGACTGACTGAGTGACTGACTGACTGGAGTGACTGACTGAGACTGAATGACTGAGTGCTTGACTGATTGACTGTCAGACTGACTGACTGACTTCGCAAAAGGGAAAAATAAAAAAAAAAGAATTATAAAATTAGAAAAAAATATTTGCATTTAAGATTTCCTTTCCGGCTGGGATTTGAACCCAGGGCGACACTCATGGAAGCCCAACGCTCTCGCCAATATACTATCGGATCTCTGTTGATCGGTGTCTTAATTATAATAAAAACAGAAAATGCACCTTAGTAATTATTGATCTAAAATCTTTGAAATCTAAAGGTCGAATGATTAAACTGACTCAGAATTTTCTTCCGTACATAAATAATCCATATTTGCAAAAGAAAGAAATTGAAAAAAAAAAAATCTTCAAATTAGAAGAGAAATATATACATGGAAGATTTTCGTTCCGGCCGGGACTCGAACCCAGTACCACGCGCTTGGAACCCAACGGTCTAGCCATTAGGCTATCGGAGCTCTGTCGATGGAAGTCTTAAATATAATAAAAACAAAAAATGCACCTTGGTAATTATTGATTCAAACACTTTGAAATTTACAGGTCGAATAATTAAACTGACTCAGAATTTTTCTCCCTACATAAATAATCAATATTCGCAAAAGAGAAAAATTAAAAAAAAAAGAAGAAGAAATTTCAAATTAGAAACTAAAAGTATACATTGAAGATTTTCGTTCAGGCTGGGACTCGAACCCAGGGCCACTCGCTTGGAAGCCTAACACTCTAGCCATTAGTCTATGGGAACTCTGTCGGTGGGAGTTTTAAATATAATAAAAACAAAAAATGCAACTTGGTAATTGTTTATTTAAACACTTTGAAATCTTCGTGTCGAAAAATTAAACTGACTCAGAATTTTCTTCCCTACATAAATAATCAATAATTGCAAAGGAAAGAAATTGAAAAAAAAAAGAATTTTCAAATTAGAAAAGAAATATATACATTGAAGATATTCGCTCCGGCTGGGACTCGAACCCAGGCCACTCGCTTGGAAGACCAGCGGTCTAGCCATTAGGCTATCGGAGTTCTGTCGAGCGGAGTCTTACTGCCTGACTGATACTGCCTGACTGACAGACTGACTCACTGACTGACTGACTGACTCACTGACTGACCGAGACTGACTGACTAACTGCCTGACTGACTGAGACTGGACTGACTGACTGACTGACTGACTGACTGACTAACTGACTGACTGAGACTGACTGACTGACTGCTTGACTCTCTGACTGGCTATTTCACTGACTGACTGAATGACTAAATGACTGACTGACACTGACTCACTGACTGCTTGACTACCTGACTGACTGCTTGACTGACTAACTGACTGGACAGGACTGACCGACTGACTGACTGACAGACTGACTGAATAAGGATGACTGACAGACTGACTGAATAAGGCTGACTGACTGACTGACTGAGAGACTGACTGAATAAGGCTGACCGACTGACTGACTGCCTGACTGACTGACTGACTGAATGACTGACTGACTGACTGACCGAGACTGACTGACTGACTGACTGAGACTGGACTGGACTGACTGACTGACTGAGACTGACTGACTGCTTTAGTGACTAACTGACTGCACAGGACTGACTGACTGACTGCCTGACTGACTGACTGACTGAATGACTGACTGACTGAGACTAAATGACTGCCTGCTTGACTGACTGGCTGAAGGACTAACTGACTGACTGAGTGACTGACTGACTGGAGTGACTGACTGAGACTGAATGACTGAGTGCTTGACTGATTGACTGTCAGACTGACTGACTGACTTCGCAAAAGGGAAAAATAAAAAAAAAAGAATTATAAAATTAGAAAAAAATATTTGCATTTAAGATTTCCTTTCCGGCTGGGATTTGAACCCAGGGCGACACTCATGGAAGCCCAACGCTCTCGCCAATATACTATCGGATCTCTGTTGATCGGTGTCTTAATTATAATAAAAACAGAAAATGCACCTTAGTAATTATTGATCTAAAATCTTTGAAATCTAAAGGTCGAATGATTAAACTGACTCAGAATTTTCTTCCGTACATAAATAATCCATATTTGCAAAAGAAAGAAATTGAAAAAAAAAAAATCTTCAAATTAGAAGAGAAATATATACATGGAAGATTTTCGTTCCGGCCGGGACTCGAACCCAGTACCACGCGCTTGGAACCCAACGGTCTAGCCATTAGGCTATCGGAGCTCTGTCGATGGAAGTCTTAAATATAATAAAAACAAAAAATGCACCTTGGTAATTATTGATTCAAACACTTTGAAATTTACAGGTCGAATAATTAAACTGACTCAGAATTTTTCTCCCTACATAAATAATCAATATTCGCAAAAGAGAAAAATTAAAAAAAAAAGAAGAAGAAATTTCAAATTAGAAACTAAAAGTATACATTGAAGATTTTCGTTCAGGCTGGGACTCGAACCCAGGGCCACTCGCTTGGAAGCCTAACACTCTAGCCATTAGTCTATGGGAACTCTGTCGGTGGGAGTTTTAAATATAATAAAAACAAAAAATGCAACTTGGTAATTGTTTATTTAAACACTTTGAAATCTTCGTGTCGAAAAATTAAACTGACTCAGAATTTTCTTCCCTACATAAATAATCAATAATTGCAAAGGAAAGAAATTGAAAAAAAAAAGAATTTTCAAATTAGAAAAGAAATATATACATTGAAGATATTCGCTCCGGCTGGGACTCGAACCCAGGCCACTCGCTTGGAAGACCAGCGGTCTAGCCATTAGGCTATCGGAGTTCTGTCGAGCGGAGTCTTACTGCCTGACTGATACTGCCTGACTGACAGACTGATACTGACTAACTGACTCACTGACTGACCGAGACTGACTGAATAACTGCCTGACTGAGACTGCCTGACTGACTGCTTGACTCTCTGACTGGCTATTTCACTGACTGACTGAATGACTAAATGACTGACTGACACTGACTGACTGACTGCTTGACTACCTGACTGACTACTTGACTGACTAACTGACTGGACAGGACTGACCGACTGACTGACTGACAGACTGACTGAATAAGGATGACTGACAGACTGACTGAATAAGGCTGACTGACTGACTGACTGACAGACTGACTGAATAAGGCTGACCGACTGACTGACTGCCTGACTGACTGACTGACTGAATGACTGACTGACTGACTGACCGAGACTGACTGACTGACTGACTGAGACTGGACTGGACTGACTGACTGACTGACTGACTGAGACTGACTGACTGCTTTAGTGACTAACTGACTGCACAGGACTGACCGACTGACTGACTGACTGACTGACTGACTGAATGACTGACTGACTGAGACTAAATGACTGACTGCTTGACTGACTGGCTGAAGGACTAACTGACTGACTGAGTGACTGACTGACTGGACTGACTGACTGAGACTGAATGACTGAGTGCTTGACTGATTGACTGTCAGACTGACTGACTGACTTCGCAAAAGGAAAAAATAAAAAAAAAAGAATTATAAAATTAGAAAAAAATATTTGCATTTAAGATTTCCTTTCCGGCTGGGATTTGAACCCAGGGCGACACTCATGGAAGCCCAACGCTCTCGCCAATATACTATCGGATCTCTGTTGATCGGTGTCTTAATTATAATAAAAACAAAAAATGCACCTTAGTAATTATTGATCTAAAATCTTTGAAATCTAAAGGTCGAATGATTAAACTGACTCAGAATTTTCTTCCGTACATAAATAATCCATATTTGCAAAAGAAAGAAATTGAAAAAAAAAAATCTTCAAATTAGAAGAGAAATATATACATGGAAGATTTTCGTTCCGGCCGGGACTCGAACCCAGTACCACGCGCTTGGAACCCAACGGTCTAGCCATTAAGCTATCGGAGCTCTGTCGATGGAAGTCTTAAATATAATAAAAACAAAAAATGCACCTTGGTAATTATTGATTCAAACACTTTGAAATTTACAGGTCGAATAATTAAACTGACTCAGAATTTTTCTCCCTACATAAATAATCAATATTCGCAAAAGAGAAAAATTAAAAAAAAAGAAGAAGAAATTTCAAATTAGAAACTAAAAGTATACATTGAAGATTTTCGTTCAGGCTGGGACTCGAACCCAGGGCCACTCGCTTGGAAGCCTAACACTCTAGCCATTAGTCTATGGGAGCTCTGTCGGTGGGAGTTTTAAATATCATAAAAACAAAAAATGCAATTTGGTAATTGTTTATTTAAACACTTTGAAATCTTCGTGTCGAAAAATTAAACTGACTCAGAATTTTCTTCCCTACATAAATAATCAATAATTGCAAAGGAAAGAAATTGAAAAAAAAAAAGAATTTTCAAATTAGAAAAGAAATATATACATTGAAGATATTCGCTCCGGCTGGAACTCGAACCCAGGCCACTCGCTTGGAAGACCAGCGGTCTAGCCATTAGGCTATCGGAGTTCTGTCGAGCGGAGTCTTACTGCCTGACTGATACTGCCTGACTGACAGACTGACTCACTGACTGACTGATACTGACTGACTGAGACTGACTGACTGAGACTGACTGACTGACTGCTTGTCTCTCCTACTGGCTATTTCACTGACTGACTGAATGACTAAATGACTGACTGACACTGACTGACTGACTGCTTGACTACCTGACTGACTGCTTGACTGACTAACTGACTGGACAGGACTGACCGACTGACTGACTGACAGACTGACTGAATAAGGATGACTGACTGACTGACTGACAGACTGACTGAATAAGGCTGACCGACTGACTGACTGCCTGACTGACTGACTGACTGAATGACTGACTGACTGACTGACCGAGACTGACTGACTGACTGACTGAGACTGGACTGGACTGACTGACTGACTGACTGACTGAGACTGACTGACTGCTTTAGTGACTAACTGACTGCACAGGACTGACCGACTGACTGACTGACTGACTGCCTGACTGACTGACTGACTGAATGACTGACTGACTGAGACTAAATGACTGACTGCTTGACTGACTGGCTGAAGGACTAACTGACTGACTGAGTGACTGACTGACTGGACTGACTGACTGAGACTGAATGACTGAGTGCTTGACTGATTGACTGTCAGACTGACTGACTGACTTCGCAAAAGGGAAAAATAAAAAAAAAAGAATTATAAAATTAAAGAAAAATATTTGCATTTAAGATTTCCTTTCCGGCTGGGATTTGAACCCAGGGCGACACTCATGGAAGCCCAACGCTCTCGCCAATATACTATTGGATCTCTGTTGATCGGTGTCTTAATTATAATAAAAACAAAAAATGCACCTTAGTAATTATTGAGCTAAAATCTTTGAAATCTAAAGGTCGAATGATTAAACTGACTCAGAATTTTCTTCCGTACATAAATAATCCATATTTGCAAAAGAAAGAAATTGAAAAAAAAAGAATCTTCAAATTAGAAGAGAAATATATACATGGAAGATTTTCGTTCCGGCCGGGACTCGAACCCAGTACCACGCGCTTGGAACCCAACGGTCTAGCCATTAGGCTATCGGAGCTCTGTCGATGGAAGTCTTAAATATAATAAAAACAAAAAATGCACCTTGGTAATTATTGATTCAAACACTTTGAAATTTACAGGTCGAATAATTAAACTGACTCAGAATTTTTCTCCCTACATAAATAATCAATATTCGCAAAAGAGAAAAATTAAAAAAAAAGAAGAAGAAATTTCAAATTAGAAACTAAAAGTATACATTGAAGATTTTCGTTCAGGCTGGGATTCGAACCCAGGGCCACTCGCTTGGAAGCCTAACACTCTAGCCATTAGTCTATGGGAGCTCTGTCGGTGGGAGTTTTAAATATAATAAAAACAAAAAATGCACCTTGGTAATTGTTTATTTAAACACTTTGAAATCTTCGTGTCGAAAAATTAAACTGACTCAGAATTTTCTTCCCTACATAAATAATCAATAATTGCAAAGGAAAGAAATTGAAAAAAAAAGAATTTTCAAATTAGAAAAGAAATATATACATTGAAGATATTCGCTCCTGCTGGGACTCGAACCCAGGCCACTCGCTTGGAAGACCAGCGGTCTAGCCATTAGGCTATCTGAGTTCTGTCGAGCGGAGTCTTACTGCCTGACTGATACTGCCTGACTGACTCACTGACTGACTGATACTGACTGACTGACTCACTGACTGACCGAGACTGACTGACTAACTGCCTGACTGACTGAGACTGGACTGACTGACTGACTGACTGACTGACTGACTGACAAACTGACTGACTGAGACTGACTGACTGACTGCTTGACTCTCTGACTGGCTATTTCACTGACTGACTGAATGACTAAATGACTGACTGACACTGACTGACTGACTACTTGACTACCTGACTGACTGCTTGACTGACTAACTGACTGGACAGGACTGACCGACTGACTGACTGAACAGGACTGACCGACTGACTGACTGACAGACTGACTGAATAAGGATGACTGACAGACTGACTGAATAAGGCTGACTGACTGACTGAATGACTGACTGACTGACTGACCGAGACTGACTGACTGACTGACTGAGACTGGACTGGACTGACTGACTGACTGACTGACTGAGACTGACTGACTGCTTTAGTGACTAACTGACTGCACAGGACTGACCGACTGACTGACTGACTGACTGCCTGACTGACTGACTGACTGAATGACTGACTGACTGAGACTAAATGACTGACTGCTTGACTGACTGGCTGAAGGACTAAGTGACTGACTGAGTGACTGACTGACTGGACTGACTGACTGTGACTGAATGACTGAGTGCTTGACTGATTGACTGTCAGACTGACTGACTGACTTCGCAAAAGGGAAAAATAAAAAAAAAGAATTATAAAATTAGAAAAAAATATTTGCATTTAAGATTTCCTTTCCGGCTGGGATTTGAACCCAGGGCGACACTCATGGAAGCCCAACGCTCTCGCCAATATACTATCGGATCTCTGTTGATCGGTGTCTTAATTATAATAAAAACAAAAAATGCACCTTAGTAATTATTGATCTAAAATCTTTAAAATCTAAAGGTCGAATGATTAAACTGACTCAGAATTTTCTTCCGTACATAAATAATCCATATTTGCAAAAGGAAGAAATTGAAAAAAAAAGAATCTTCAAATTAGAAGAGAAATATATACATGGAAGATTTTCGTTCCGGCCGGGACTCGAACCCAGTACCACGCGCTTGGAACCCAACGGTCTAGCCATTAGGCTATCGGAGCTCTGTCGATGGAAGTCTTAAATATAATAAAAACAAAAAATGCACCTTGGTAATTATTGATTCAAACACTTTGAAATTTACAGGTCGAATAATTAAACTGACTCAGAATTTTTCTCCCTACATAAATAATCAATATTCGCAAAAGAGAAAAATTAAAAAAAAAAGAAGAAGAAATTTCAAATTAGAAACTAAAAGTATACATTGAAGATTTTCGTTCAGGCTGGGACTCGAACCCAGGGCCACTCGCTTGGAAGCCTAACACTCTAGCCATTAGTCTATGGGAGCTCTGTCGGTGGGAGTTTTAAATATAATAAAAACAAAAAATGCACCTTGGTAATTGTTTATTTAAACACTTTGAAATCTTCGTGTCGAAAAATTAAACTGACTCAGAATTTTCTTCCCTACATAAATAATCAATAATTGCAAAGGAAAGAAATTGAAAAAAAAAAAGAATTTTCAAATTAGAAAAGAAATATATACATTGAAGATATTCGCTCCGGCTGGGACTCGAACCCAGGACACTCGCTTGGAAGACCAACGGTCTAGCCATTAGGCTATCGGAGTTCTGTCGAGCGGAGTCTTATTGCCTGACTGATACTGCCTGACTGACAGACTGACTCACTGACTGACTGATACTGACTGACTGACTCACTGACTGACCGAGACTGACTGACTAACTGCCTGACTGACTGAGACTGGACTGACTGACTGACTGACTGACTGACTGACTAACTGACTGACTGAGACTGACTGACTGACTGCTTGACTCTCTGACTGGCTATTTCACTGACTGACTGAATGACTAAATGACTGACTGACACTGACTGACTGACTGCTTGACTACCTGACTGACTGCTTGACTGACTAACTGACTGGACAGGACTGACCGACTGACTGACTGACAGACTGACTGAATAAGGATGACTGACAGACTGACTGAATAAGGCTGACTGACTGTCTGACTGACAGACTGACTGAATAAGGCTGACCGACTGACTGACTGCCTGACTGACTGACTGACTGAATGACTGACTGACTGACTGACCGAGACTGACTGACTGACTGACTGAGACTGGACTGGACTGACTGACTGACTGACTGACTGAGACTGACTGACTGCTTTAGTGACTAACTGACTGCACAGGACTGACCGACTGACTGACTGACTGACTGCCTGACTGACTGACTGACTGAATGACTGACTGACTGAGACTAAATGACTGACTGCTTGACTGACTGGCTGAAGGACTAACTGACTGACTGAGTGACTGACTGACTGGACTGACTGACTGAGACTGAATGACTGAGTGCTTGACTGATTGACTGTCAGACTGACTGACTGACTTCGCAAAAGGGAAAAATAAAAAAAAAGAATTATAAAATTAGAAAAAAATATTTGCATTTAAGATTTCCTTTCCGGCCGGGACTCGAACCCAGTACCACGCGCTAGGAACCCAACGGTCTAGCCATTAGGCTATCGGAGCTCTGTCGATGGAAGTCTTAAATATAATAAAAACAAAAAATGCACCTTGGTAATTATTGATTCAAACACTTTGAAATTTACAGGTCGAATAATTAAACTGACTCAGAATTTTTCTCCCTACATAAATAATCAATATTCGCAAAAGAGAAAAATTAAAAAAAAAAAGAAGAAGAAATTTCAAATTAGAAACTAAAAGTATACATTGAAGATTTTCGTTCAGGCTGGGACTCGAACCCAGGGCCACTCGCTTGGAAGCCTAACACTCTAGCCATTAGTCTATGGGAGCTCTGTCGGTGGGAGTTTTAAATATAATAAAAACAAAAAATGCACCTTGGTAATTGTTTATTTAAACACTTTGAAATCTTCGTGTCGAAAAATTAAACTGACTCAGAATTTTCTTCCCTACATAAATAATCAATAATTGCAAAGGAAAGAAATTGAAAAAAAAAAGAATTTTCAAATTAGAAAAGAAATATATACATTGAAGATATTCGCTCCGGCTGGGACTCGAACCCAGGCCACTCGCTTGGAAGACCAGCGGTCTAGCCATTAGGCTATCGGAGTTCTGTCGAGCGGAGTCTTACTGCCTGACTGATACTGCCTGACTGACAGACTGACTCACTGACTGACTGATACTGACTGACTGACTCACTGACTGACCGAGACTGACTGACTAACTGCCTGACTGACTGAGACTGGACTGACTGACTGACTGACTGACTGACTGACTAACTGACTGACTGAGACTGACTGACTGACTGCTTGACTCTCTGACTGGCTATTTCACTGACTGACTGAATGACTAAATGACTGACTGACACTGACTGACTGACTGCTTGACTACCTGACTGACTGCTTGACTGACTAACTGACTGGACAGGACTGACCGACTGACTGACTGACAGACTGACTGAATAAGGATGACTGACAGACTGACTGAATAAGGCTGACGGACTGTCTGACTGACAGACTGACTGAATAAGGCTGACCGACTGACTGACTGCCTGACTGACTGACTGACTGAATGACTGACTGACTGACTGACCGAGACTGACTGACTGACTGACTGAGACTGGACTGGACTGACTGACTGACTGACTGACTGAGACTGACTGACTGCTTTAGTGACTAACTGACTGCACAGGACTGACCGACTGACTGACTGACTGACTGCCTGACTGACTGACTGACTGAATGACTGACTGACTGAGACTAAATGACTGACTGCTTGACTGACTGGCTGAAGGACTAACTGACTGACTGAGTGACTGACTGACTGGACTGACTGACTGAGACTGAATGACTGAGTGCTTGACTGATTGACTGTCAGACTGACTGACTGACTTCGCAAAAGGGAAAAATAAAAAAAAAAGAATTATAAAATTAGAAAAAAATATTTGCATTTAAGATTTCCTTTCCGGCCGGGACTCGAACCCAGTACCACGCGCTAGGAACCCAACGGTCTAGCCATTAGGCTATCGGAGCTCTGTCGATGGAAGTCTTAAATATAATAAAAACAAAAAATGCACCTTGGTAATTATTGATTCAAACACTTTGAAATTTACAGGTCGAATAATTAAACTGACTCAGAATTTTTCTCCCTACATAAATAATCAATATTCGCAAAAGAGAAAAATTAAAAAAAAAAAGAAGAAGAAATTTCAAATTAGAAACTAAAAGTATACATTGAAGATTTTCGTTCAGGCTGGGACTCGAACCCAGGGCCACTCGCTTGGAAGCCTAACACTCTAGCCATTAGTCTATGGGAGCTCTGTCGGTGGGAGTTTTAAATATAATAAAAACAAAAAATGCACCTTGGTAATTGTTTATTTAAACACTTTGAAATCTTCGTGTCGAAAAATTAAACTGACTCAGAATTTTCTTCCCTACATAAATAATCAATAATTGCAAAGGAAAGAAATTGAAAAAAAAAAGAATTTTCAAATTAGAAAAGAAATATATACATTGAAGATATTCGCTCCGGCTGGGACTCGAACCCAGGCCACTCGCTTGGAAGACCAGCGGTCTAGCCATTAGGCTATCGGAGTTCTGTCGAGCGGAGTCTTACTGCCTGACTGATACTGCCTGACTGACAGACTGACTCACTGACTGACTGATACTGACTGACTGACTCACTGACTGACCGAGACTGACTGACTAACTGCCTGACTGACTGAGACTGGACTGACTGACTGACTGACTGACTGACTGACTAACTGACTGACTGAGACTGACTGACTGACTGCTTGACTCTCTGACTGGCTATTTCACTGACTGACTGAATGACTAAATGACTGACTGACACTGACTGACTGACTGCTTGACTACCTGACTGACTGCTTGACTGACTAACTGACTGGACAGGACTGACCGACTGACTGACTGACAGACTGACTGAATAAGGATGACTGACAGACTGACTGAATAAGGCTGACTGACTGTCTGACTGACAGACTGACTGAATAAGGCTGACCGACTGACTGACTGCCTGACTGACTGACTGACTGAATGACTGACTGACTGACTGACCGAGACTGACTGACTGAGACTGGACTGGACTGACTGACTGAGACTGACTGACTGCTTTAGTGACTAACTGACTGCACAGGACTGACCGACTGACTGACTGACTGACTGCCTGACTGACTGACTGACTGAATGACTGACTGACTGAGACTAAATGACTGACTGCTTGACTGACTGGCTGAAGGACTAACTGACTGACTGAGTGACTGACTGACTGGACTGACTGACTGAGACTGAATGACTGAGTGCTTGACTGATTGACTGTCAGACTGACTGACTGACTTCGCAAAAGGGAAAAATAAAAAAAAAAGAATTATAAAATTAGAAAAACATATTTGCATTTAAGATTTCCTTTCCGGCCGGGACTCGAACCCAGTACCACGCGCTAGGAACCCAACGGTCTAGCCATTAGGCTATCGGAGCTCTGTCGATGGAAGTCTTAAATATAATAAAAACAAAAAATGCACCTTGGTAATTATTGATTCAAACACTTTGAAATTTACAGGTCGAATAATTAAACTGACTCAGAATTTTTCTCCCTACATAAATAATCAATATTCGCAAAAGAGAAAAATTAAAAAAAAAAAGAAGAAGAAATTTCAAATTAGAAACTAAAAGTATACGTTGAAGATTTTCGTTCAGGCTGGGACTCGAACACAGGGCCACTAGCTTGGAAGCCTAACACTCTAGCCAGTAGTCTATGGGAGCTCTGTCGGTGGGAGTTTTAAATATAATAAAAACAAAAAATGCACCTTGGTAATTGTTTTTTAAACACTTTGAAATCTTCGTGTCGAAAAATTAAACTGACTCAGAATTTTCTTCCCTACATAAATAATCAATAATTGCAAAGGAAAGAAATTGAAAAAAAAAAGAATTTTCAAATTAGAAAAGAAATATATACATTGAAGATATTCGCTCCGGCTGGGACTCGAACCCAGGCCACTCGCTTGGAAGACCAGCGGTCTAGCCATTAGGTTATCGGAGTTCTGTCGAGCGGAGTCTTACTGCCTGACTGATACTGCCTGACTGACAGCCTGACTCACTGACTGACTGATACTGACTGACTAACTGCCTGACTGACTGAGACTGGACTGACTGACTGACTGACTGACTGACTAACTGACTGACTGAGACTGACTGACTGACTGCTTGACTCTCTGACTGGCTATTTCACTGACTGACTGAATGACTAAATGACTGACTGACACTGACTGACTGACTGCTTGACTACCTGACTGACTGCTTGACTGACTAACTGACTGGACAGGACTGACCGACTGACTGACTGACAGACTGACTGAATAAGGATGACTGACAGACTGACTGAATAAGGCTGACTGACTGACTGACTGACAGACTGACTGAATAAGGCTGACCGACTGACTGACTGCCTGACTGACCGAGACTGACTGACTGACTGACTGAGACTGGACTGGACTGACTGACTGACTGACTGAGACTGACTGACTGCTTTAGTGACTAACTGACTGCACAGGACTGACCGACTGACTGACTGACTGACTGCCTGACTGACTGACTGACTGAATGACTGACTGACTGAGACTAAATGACTGACTGTTTGACTGACTGGCTGAAGGACTAACTGACTGACTGAGTGACTGACTGACTGGACTGACTGACTGAGACTGAATGACTGAGTGCTTGACTGATTGACTGTCAGACTGACTGACTGACTTCGCAAAAGGGAAAAATAAAAAAAAAAAAGAATTATAAAATTAGAAAAAAATATTTGCATTTAAGATTTCCTTTCCGGCTGGGATTTGAACCCAGGGCGACACTCATGGAAGCCCAACGCTCTCGCCAATATACTATCGGATCTCTGTTGATCGGTGTATTAATTATAATAAAAACAAAAAATGCACCTTAGTAATTATTGATCTAAAATCTTTGAAATCTAAAGGTCGAATGATTAAACTGACTCAGAATTTTCTTCCGTACATAAATAATCCATATTTGCAAAAGAAAGAAATTGAAAAAAAAAAGAATCTTCAAATTAGAAGAGAAATATATACATGGAAGATTTTCGTTCCGGCCGGGACTCGAACCCAGTACCACGCGCTTGGAACCCAACGGTCTAGCCATTAGGCTATCGGAGCTCTGTCGATGGAAGTCTTAAATATAATAAAAACAAAAAATGCACCTTGGTAATTATTGATTCAAACACTTTGAAATTTACAGGTCGAATAATTAAACTGACTCAGAATTTTTTTCCCTACATAAATAATCAATATTCGCAAAAGAGAAAAATTAAAAAAAAAAGAAGAAGAAATTTCAAATTAGAAACTAAAAGTATACATTGAAGATTTTCGTTCAGGCTGGGACTCGAACCCAGGGCCACTCGCTTGGAAGCCTAACACTCTAGCCATTAGTCTATGGGAGCTCTGTCGGTGGGAGTTTTAAATATCATAAAAACAAAAAATGCAATTTGGTAATTGTTTATTTAAACACTTTGAAATCTTCGTGTCGAAAAATTAAACTGACTCAGAATTTTCTTCCCTACATAAATAATCAATAATTGCAAAGGAAAGAAATTGAAAAAAAAAAAGAATTTTCAAATTAGAAAAGAAATATATACATTGAAGATATTCGCTCCGGCTGGAACTCGAACCCAGGCCACTCGCTTGGAAGACCAGCGGTCTAGCCATTAGGCTATCGGAGTTCTGTCGAGCGGAGTCTTACTGCCTGACTGATACTGCCTGACTGACAGACTGACTCACTGACTGACTGATACTGACTGACTGAGACTGACTGACTGAGACTGACTGACTGAGACTGACTGACTGACTGCTTGTCTCTCCTACTGGCTATTTCACTGACTGACTGAATGACTAAATGACTGACTGACACTGACTGACTGACTGCTTGACTACCTGACTGACTGCTTGACTGACTAACTGACTGGACAGGACTGACCGACTGACTGACTGACAGACTGACTGAATAAGGATGACTGACTGACTGACTGACAGACTGACTGAATAAGGCTGACCGACTGACTGACTGCCTGACTGACTGACTGACTGAATGACTGACTGACTGACTGACCGAGACTGACTGACTGACTGACTGAGACTGGACTGGACTGACTGACTGACTGACTGACTGAGACTGACTGACTGCTTTAGTGACTAACTGACTGCACAGGACTGACCGACTGACTGACTGACTGACTGCCTGACTGACTGACTGACTGAATGACTGACTGACTGAGACTAAATGACTGACTGCTTGACTGACTGGCTGAAGGACTAACTGACTGACTGAGTGACTGACTGACTGGACTGACTGACTGAGACTGAATGACTGAGTGCTTGACTGATTGACTGTCAGACTGACTGACTGACTTCGCAAAAGGGAAAAATAAAAAAAAAAGAATTATAAAATTAAAGAAAAATATTTGCATTTAAGATTTCCTTTCCGGCTGGGATTTGAACCCAGGGCGACACTCATGGAAGCCCAACGCTCTCGCCAATATACTATTGGATCTCTGTTGATCGGTGTCTTAATTATAATAAAAACAAAAAATGCACCTTAGTAATTATTGAGCTAAAATCTTTGAAATCTAAAGGTCGAATGATTAAACTGACTCAGAATTTTCTTCCGTACATAAATAATCCATATTTGCAAAAGAAAGAAATTGAAAAAAAAAGAATCTTCAAATTAGAAGAGAAATATATACATGGAAGATTTTCGTTCCGGCCGGGACTCGAACCCAGTACCACGCGCTTGGAACCCAACGGTCTAGCCATTAGGCTATCGGAGCTCTGTCGATGGAAGTCTTAAATATAATAAAAACAAAAAATGCACCTTGGTAATTATTGATTCAAACACTTTGAAATTTACAGGTCGAATAATTAAACTGACTCAGAATTTTTCTCCCTACATAAATAATCAATATTCGCAAAAGAGAAAAATTAAAAAAAAAGAAGAAGAAATTTCAAATTAGAAACTAAAAGTATACATTGAAGATTTTCGTTCAGGCTGGGATTCGAACCCAGGGCCACTCGCTTGGAAGCCTAACACTCTAGCCATTAGTCTATGGGAGCTCTGTCGGTGGGAGTTTTAAATATAATAAAAACAAAAAATGCACCTTGGTAATTGTTTATTTAAACACTTTGAAATCTTCGTGTCGAAAAATTAAACTGACTCAGAATTTTCTTCCCTACATAAATAATCAATAATTGCAAAGGAAAGAAATTGAAAAAAAAAGAATTTTCAAATTAGAAAAGAAATATATACATTGAAGATATTCGCTCCTGCTGGGACTCGAACCCAGGCCACTCGCTTGGAAGACCAGCGGTCTAGCCATTAGGCTATCTGAGTTCTGTCGAGCGGAGTCTTACTGCCTGACTGATACTGCCTGACTGACTCACTGACTGACTGATACTGACTGACTGACTCACTGACTGACCGAGACTGACTGACTAACTGCCTGACTGACTGAGACTGGACTGACTGACTGACTGACTGACTGACTGACTGACAAACTGACTGACTGAGACTGACTGACTGACTGCTTGACTCTCTGACTGGCTATTTCACTGACTGACTGAATGACTAAATGACTGACTGACACTGACTGACTGACTGCTTGACTACCTGACTGACTGCTTGACTGACTAACTGACTGGACAGGACTGACCGACTGACTGACTGAACAGGACTGACCGACTGACTGACTGACAGACTGACTGAATAAGGATGACTGACAGACTGACTGAATAAGGCTGACTGACTGACTGAATGACTGACTGACTGACTGACCGAGACTGACTGACTGACTGACTGAGACTGGACTGGACTGACTGACTGACTGACTGACTGAGACTGACTGACTGCTTTAGTGACTAACTGACTGCACAGGACTGACCGACTGACTGACTGACTGACTGCCTGACTGACTGACTGACTGAATGACTGACTGACTGAGACTAAATGACTGACTGCTTGACTGACTGGCTGAAGGACTAAGTGACTGACTGAGTGACTGACTGACTGGACTGACTGACTGTGACTGAATGACTGAGTGCTTGACTGATTGACTGTCAGACTGACTGACTGACTTCGCAAAAGGGAAAAATAAAAAAAAAGAATTATAAAATTAGAAAAAAATATTTGCATTTAAGATTTCCTTTCCGGCTGGGATTTGAACCCAGGGCGACACTCATGGAAGCCCAACGCTCTCGCCAATATACTATCGGATCTCTGTTGATCGGTGTCTTAATTATAATAAAAACAAAAAATGCACCTTAGTAATTATTGATCTAAAATCTTTAAAATCTAAAGGTCGAATGATTAAACTGACTCAGAATTTTCTTCCGTACATAAATAATCCATATTTGCAAAAGGAAGAAATTGAAAAAAAAAGAATCTTCAAATTAGAAGAGAAATATATACATGGAAGATTTTCGTTCCGGCCGGGACTCGAACCCAGTACCACGCGCTTGGAACCCAACGGTCTAGCCATTAGGCTATCGGAGCTCTGTCGATGGAAGTCTTAAATATAATAAAAACAAAAAATGCACCTTGGTAATTATTGATTCAAACACTTTGAAATTTACAGGTCGAATAATTAAACTGACTCAGAATTTTTCTCCCTACATAAATAATCAATATTCGCAAAAGAGAAAAATTAAAAAAAAAAGAAGAAGAAATTTCAAATTAGAAACTAAAAGTATACATTGAAGATTTTCGTTCAGGCTGGGACTCGAACCCAGGGCCACTCGCTTGGAAGCCTAACACTCTAGCCATTAGTCTACGGGAGCTCTGTCGGTGGGAGTTTTAAATATAATAAAAACAAAAAATGCACCTTGGTAATTGTTTATTTAAACACTTTGAAATCTTCGTGTCGAAAAATTAAACTGACTCAGAATTTTCTTCCCTACATAAATAATCAATAATTGCAAAGGAAAGAAATTGAAAAAAAAAAGAATTTTCAAATTAGAAAAGAAATATATACATTGAAGATATTCGCTCCGGCTGGGACTCGAACCCAGGACACTCGCTTGGAAGACCAACGGTCTAGCCATTAGGCTATCGGAGTTCTGTCGAGCGGAGTCTTATTGCCTGACTGATACTGCCTGACTGACAGACTGACTCACTGACTGACTGATACTGACTGACTGACTCACTGACTGACCGAGACTGACTGACTAACTGCCTGACTGACTGAGACTGGACTGACTGACTGACTGACTGACTGACTGACTAACTGACTGACTGAGACTGACTGACTGACTGCTTGACTCTCTGACTGGCTATTTCACTGACTGACTGAATGACTAAATGACTGACTGACACTGACTGACTGACTGCTTGACTACCTGACTGACTGCTTGACTGACTAACTGACTGGACAGGACTGACCGACTGACTGACTGACAGACTGACTGAATAAGGATGACTGACAGACTGACTGAATAAGGCTGACTGACTGTCTGACTGACAGACTGACTGAATAAGGCTGACCGACTGACTGACTGCCTGACTGACTGACTGACTGAATGACTGACTGACTGACTGACCGAGACTGACTGACTGACTGACTGAGACTGGACTGGACTGACTGACTGACTGACTGACTGAGACTGACTGACTGCTTTAGTGACTAACTGACTGCACAGGACTGACCGACTGACTGACTGACTGACTGCCTGACTGACTGACTGACTGAATGACTGACTGACTGAGACTAAATGACTGACTGCTTGACTGACTGGCTGAAGGACTAACTGACTGACTGAGTGACTGACTGACTGGACTGACTGACTGAGACTGAATGACTGAGTGCTTGACTGATTGACTGTCAGACTGACTGACTGACTTCGCAAAAGGGAAAAATAAAAAAAAAGAATTATAAAATTAGAAAAAAATATTTGCATTTAAGATTTCCTTTCCGGCCGGGACTCGAACCCAGTACCACGCGCTAGGAACCCAACGGTCTAGCCATTAGGCTATCGGAGCTCTGTCGATGGAAGTCTTAAATATAATAAAAACAAAAAATGCACCTTGGTAATTATTGATTCAAACACTTTGAAATTTACAGGTCGAATAATTAAACTGACTCAGAATTTTTCTCCCTACATAAATAATCAATATTCGCAAAAGAGAAAAATTAAAAAAAAAAAGAAGAAGAAATTTCAAATTAGAAACTAAAAGTATACATTGAAGATTTTCGTTCAGGCTGGGACTCGAACCCAGGGCCACTCGCTTGGAAGCCTAACACTCTAGCCATTAGTCTATGGGAGCTCTGTCGGTGGGAGTTTTAAATATAATAAAAACAAAAAATGCACCTTGGTAATTGTTTATTTAAACACTTTGAAATCTTCGTGTCGAAAAATTAAACTGACTCAGAATTTTCTTCCCTACATAAATAATCAATAATTGCAAAGGAAAGAAATTGAAAAAAAAAAGAATTTTCAAATTAGAAAAGAAATATATACATTGAAGATATTCGCTCCGGCTGGGACTCGAACCCAGGCCACTCGCTTGGAAGACCAGCGGTCTAGCCATTAGGCTATCGGAGTTCTGTCGAGCGGAGTCTTACTGCCTGACTGATACTGCCTGACTGACAGACTGACTCACTGACTGACTGATACTGACTGACTGACTCACTGACTGACCGAGACTGACTGACTAACTGCCTGACTGACTGAGACTGGACTGACTGACTGACTGACTGACTGACTGACTAACTGACTGACTGAGACTGACTGACTGACTGCTTGACTCTCTGACTGGCTATTTCACTGACTGACTGAATGACTAACTGACACTGACTGACTGACTGCTTGACTACCTGACTGACTGCTTGACTGACTAACTGACTGGACAGGACTGACCGACTGACTGACTGACAGACTGACTGAATAAGGATGACTGACAGACTGACTGAATAAGGCTGACTGACTGTCTGACTGACAGACTGACTGAATAAGGCTGACCGACTGACTGACTGCCTGACTGACTGACTGACTGAATGACTGACTGACTGACTGACCGAGACTGACTGACTGACTGACTGAGACTGGACTGGACTGACTGACTGACTGACTGACTGAGACTGACTGACTGCTTTAGTGACTAACTGACTGCACAGGACTGACCGACTGACTGACTGACTGACTGCCTGACTGACTGACTGACTGAATGACTGACTGACTGAGACTAAATGACTGACTGCTTGACTGACTGGCTGAAGGACTAACTGACTGACTGAGTGACTGACTGACTGGACTGACTGACTGAGACTGAATGACTGAGTGCTTGACTGATTGACTGTCAGACTGACTGACTGACTTCGCAAAAGGGAAAAATAAAAAAAAAAGAATTATAAAATTAGAAAAAAATATTTGCATTTAAGATTTCCTTTCCGGCCGGGACTCGAACCCAGTACCACGCGCTAGGAACCCAACGGTCTAGCCATTAGGCTATCGGAGCTCTGTCGATGGAAGTCTTAAATATAATAAAAACAAAAAATGCACCTTGGTAATTATTGATTCAAACACTTTGAAATTTACAGGTCGAATAATTAAACTGACTCAGAATTTTTCTCCCTACATAAATAATCAATATTCGCAAAAGAGAAAAATTAAAAAAAAAAAAGAAGAAGAAATTTCAAATTAGAAACTAAAAGTATACATTGAAGATTTTCGTTCAGGCTGGGACTCGAACCCAGGGCCACTCGCTTGGAAGCCTAACACTCTAGCCATTAGTCTATGGGAGCTCTGTCGGTGGGAGTTTTAAATATAATAAAAACAAAAAATGCACCTTGGTAATTGTTTATTTAAACACTTTGAAATCTTCGTGTCGAAAAATTAAACTGACTCAGAATTTTCTTCCCTACATAAATAATCAATAATTGCAAAGGAAAGAAATTGAAAAAAAAAAGAATTTTCAAATTAGAAAAGAAATATATACATTGAAGATATTCGCTCCGGCTGGGACTCGAACCCAGGCCACTCGCTTGGAAGACCAGCGGTCTAGCCATTAGGCTATCGGAGTTCTGTCGAGCGGAGTCTTACTGCCTGACTGATACTGCCTGACTGACAGACTGACTCACTGACTGACTGATACTGACTGACTGACTCACTGACTGACCGAGACTGACTGACTAACTGCCTGACTGACTGAGACTGGACTGACTGACTGACTGACTGACTGACTGACTAACTGACTGACTGAGACTGACTGACTGACTGCTTGACTCTCTGACTGGCTATTTCACTGACTGACTGAATGACTAAATGACTGACTGACACTGACTGACTGACTGCTTGAATACCTGACTGACTGCTTGACTGACTAACTGACTGGACAGGACTGACCGACTGACTGACTGACAGACTGACTGAATAAGGATGACTGACAGACTGACTGAATAAGGCTGACTGACTGTCTGACTGACAGACTGACTGAATAAGGCTGACCGACTGACTGACTGCCTGACTGACTGACTGACTGAATGACTGACTGACTGACTGACCGAGACTGACTGACTGAGACTGGACTGGACTGACTGACTGAGACTGACTGACTGCTTTAGTGACTAACTGACTGCACAGGACTGACCGACTGACTGACTGACTGACTGCCTGACTGACTGACTGACTGAATGACTGACTGACTGAGACTAAATGACTGACTGCTTGACTGACTGGCTGAAGGACTAACTGACTGACTGAGTGACTGACTGACTGGACTGACTGACTGAGACTGAATGACTGAGTGCTTGACTGATTGACTGTCAGACTGACTGACTGACTTCGCAAAAGGGAAAAATAAAAAAAAAAGAATTATAAAATTAGAAAAAAATATTTGCATTTAAGATTTCCTTTCCGGCCGGGACTCGAACCCAGTACCACGCGCTAGGAACCCAACGGTCTAGCCATTAGGCTATCGGAGCTCTGTCGATGGAAGTCTTAAATATAATAAAAACAAAAAATGCACCTTGGTAATTATTGATTCAAACACTTTGAAATTTACAGGTCGAATAATTAAACTGACTCAGAATTTTTCTCCCTACATAAATAATCAATATTCGCAAAAGAGAAAAATTAAAAAAAAAAAGAAGAAGAAATTTCAAATTAGAAACTAAAAGTATACGTTGAAGATTTTCGTTCAGGCTGGGACTCGAACACAGGGCCACTAGCTTGGAAGCCTAACACTCTAGCCAGTAGTCTATGGGAGCTCTGTCGGTGGGAGTTTTAAATATAATAAAAACAAAAAATGCACCTTGGTAATTGTTTTTTAAACACTTTGAAATCTTCGTGTCGAAAAATTAAACTGACTCAGAATTTTCTTCCCTACATAAATAATCAATAATTGCAAAGGAAAGAAATTGAAAAAAAAAAGAATTTTCAAATTAGAAAAGAAATATATACATTGAAGATATTCGCTCCGGCTGGGACTCGAACCCAGGCCACTCGCTTGGAAGACCAGCGGTCTAGCCATTAGGTTATCGGAGTTCTGTCGAGCGGAGTCTTACTGCCTGACTGATACTGCCTGACTGACAGCCTGACTCACTGACTGACTGATACTGACTGACTAACTGCCTGACTGACTGAGACTGGACTGACTGACTGACTGACTGACTGACTAACTGACTGACTGAGACTGACTGACTGACTGCTTGACTCTCTGACTGGCTATTTCACTGACTGACTGAATGACTAAATGACTGACTGACACTGACTGACTGACTGCTTGACTACCTGACTGACTGCTTGACTGACTAACTGACTGGACAGGACTGACCGACTGACTGACTGACAGACTGACTGAATAAGGATGACTGACAGACTGACTGAATAAGGCTGACTGACTGACTGACTGACAGACTGACTGAATAAGGCTGACCGACTGACTGACTGCCTGACTGACCGAGACTGACTGACTGACTGACTGAGACTGGACTGGACTGGACTGACTGACTGACTGAGACTGACTGACTGCTTTAGTGACTAACTGACTGCACAGGACTGACCGACTGACTGACTGACTGACTGCCTGACTGACTGACTGACTGAATGACTGACTGACTGAGACTAAATGACTGACTGTTTGACTGACTGGCTGAAGGACTAACTGACTGACTGAGTGACTGACTGACTGGACTGACTGACTGAGACTGAATGACTGAGTGCTTGACTGATTGACTGTCAGACTGACTGACTGACTTCGCAAAAGGGAAAAATAAAAAAAAAAAGAATTATAAAATTAGAAAAAAATATTTGCATTTAAGATTTCCTTTCCGGCTGGGATTTGAACCCAGGGCGACACTCATGGAAGCCCAACGCTCTCGCCAATATACTATCGGATCTCTGTTGATCGGTGTATTAATTATAATAAAAACAAAAAATGCACCTTAGTAATTATTGATCTAAAATCTTTGAAATCTAAAGGTCGAATGATTAAACTGACTCAGAATTTTCTTCCGTACATAAATAATCCATATTTGCAAAAGAAAGAAATTGAAAAAAAAAAGAATCTTCAAATTAGAAGAGAAATATATACATGGAAGATTTTCGTTCCGGCCGGGACTCGAACCCAGTACCACGCGCTTGGAACCCAACGGTCTAGCCATTAGGCTATCGGAGCTCTGTCGATGGAAGTCTTAAATATAATAAAAACAAAAAATGCACCTTGGTAATTATTGATTCAAACACTTTGAAATTTACAGGTCGAATAATTAAACTGACTCAGAATTTTTCTCCCTACATAAATAATCAATATTCGCAAAAGAGAAAAATTAAAAAAAAAAGAAGAAGAAATTTCAAATTAGAAACTAAAAGTATACATTGAAGATTTTCGTTCAGGCTGGGACTCGAACCCAGGGCCACTCGCTTGGAAGCCTAACACTCTAGCCATTAGTCTATGGGAGCTCTGTCGGTGGGAGTTTTAAATATAATAAAAACAAAAAATGCACCTTGGTAATTGTTTATTTTAACACTTTGAAATCTTCGTGTCGAAAAATTAAACTGACTCAGAATTTTCTTCCCTACATAAATAATCAATAATTGCAAAGGAAAGAAATTGAAAAAAAAAAGAATTTTCAAATTAGAAAAGAAATATATACATTGAAGATATTCGCTCCGGCTGGGACTCGAACCCAGGCCACTCGCTCGGAAGACCAGCGGTCTAGCAATTAGGCTATCGGACTTCTGTCGAGCGGAGTCTTACTGCCTGACTGATACTGCGTGACTGACAGACTGACTCACTGACTGACTGATACTGACTGACTGACTCACTGACTGACCGAGACTGACTGACTAACTGCCTGACTGACTGAGACTGGACTGACTGACTGACTGACTGACTGACTGACTGACTAACTGACTGACTGAGACTGACTGACTGACTGCTTGACTCTCTGACTGGCTATTTCACTGACTGACTGAATGACTAAATGACTGACTGACACTGACTGACTGACTGCTTGACTACCTGACTGACTGCTTGACTGACTAACTGACTGGACAGGACTGACCGACTGACTGACTGACAGACTGACTGAATAAGGATGACTGACAGACTGACTGAATAAGGCTGACTGACTGTCTGACTGACAGACTGACTGAATAAGGCTGACCGACTGACTGACTGCCTGACTGACTGACTGACTGAATGACTGACTGACTGACTGACCGAGACTGACTGACTGACTGACTGAGACTGGACTGGACTGACTGACTGACTGACTGACTGAGACTGACTGACTGCTTTAGTGACTAACTGACTGCACAGGACTGACCGACTGACTGACTGCCTGACTGACTGAATGACTGACTGACTGAGACTAAATGACTGACTGCTTGACTGACTGGCTGAAGGACTAACTGACTGACTGAGTGACTGACTGACTGGACTGACTGACTGAGACTGAATGACTGAGTGCTTGACTGATTGACTGTCAGACTGACTGACTGACTTCGCAAAAGGGAAAAAAAAAAAAAGAATTATAAAATTAGAAAAAAATATTTGCATTTAAGATTTCCTTTCCGGCTGGGATTTGAACCCAGGGCGACACTCATGGAAGCCCAACGCTCTCGCCAATATACTATCGGATCTCTGTTGATCGGTGTCTTAATTATAATAAAAACAAAAAATGCACCTTAGTAATTATTGATCTAAAATCTTTGAAATCTAAAGGTCGAATGATTAAACTGACGCAGAATTTTCTTCCGTACATAAATAATCCATATTTGCAAAAGGAAGAAATTGAAAAAAAAAGAATCTTCAAATTAGAAGAGAAATATATACATGGAAGATTTTCGTTCCGGCCGGGACTCGAACACAGTACCACGCGCTTGGATCCCAACGGTCTAGCCATTAGGCTATCGGAGCTCTGTCGATGGAAGTCTTAAATATAATAAAAACAAAAAATGCACCTTGGTAATTGTTTATTTAAACACTTTGAAATCTTCGTGTCGAAAAATTAAACTGACTCAGAATTTTCTTCCCTACATAAATAATCAATAATTGCAAAGGAAAGAAGTTGAAAAAAAAAAGAATTTTCAAATTAGAAAAGAAATATATACATTGAAGATATTCGCTCCGGCTGGGACTCGAACCCAGGCCACTCGCTTGGAAGACCAGCGGTCTAGCCATTAGGCTATCGGAGTTCTGTCGAGCGGAGTCTTACTGCCTGACTGATACTGCCTGACTGACAGACTGACTCACTGACTGACTGATACTGACTGACTGACTCACTGACTGACTGACTCACTGACTGACTAACTGCCTGACTGACTGAGACTGGACTGACTGACTGACTGACTGACTGACTAACTGACTAACTGACTGACTGAGACTGACTGACTGACTGCTTGACTCTCTGACTGGCTATTTCACTGACTGACTGAATGACTAAATGACTGACTGACACTGACTGACTGACTGCTTGACTACCTGACTGACTGCTTGACTGACTAACTGACTGGACAGGGCTGACCGACTGACTGACTGACAGACTGACTGAATAAGGATGACTGACAGTCTGACTGAATAAGGCTGACTGACTGTCTGACTGACAGACTGACTGAATAAGGCTGACCGACTGACTGACTGCCTGACTGACTGAATGACTGAATGACTGACTGACTGACTGACCGAGACTGACTGACTGACTGACTGAGACTGGACTGGACTGACTGACTGACTGACTGACTGAGACTGACTGACTGCTTTAGTGACTAACTGAATGCACAGGACTGACCGACTGACTGACTGACTGACTGCCTGACTGACTGACTGACTGAATGACTGACTGACTGAGACTAAATGACTGACTGCTTGACTGACTGGCTGAAGGACTAACTGACTGACTGAGTGACTGACTGACTAGACTGACTGACTGAGACTGAATGACTGAGTGCTTGACTGATTGACTGTCAGACTGACTGACTGACTTCGCAAAAGGGAAAAATAAAAAAAAAGAATTATAAAATTAGAAAAAAATATTTGCATTTAAGATTTCCTTTCCGGCCGGGACTCGAACCCAGTACCACGCGCTTGGATCCCAACGGTCTAGCCATTAGGCTATCGGAGCTCTGTCGATGGAAGTCTTAAATATAATAAAAACAAAAAATGCACCTTGGTAATTGTTTATTTAAACACTTTGAAATCTTCGTGTCGAAAAATTAAACTGACTCAGAATTTTCTTCCCTACATAAATAATCAATAATTGCAAAGGAAAGAAGTTGAAAAAAAAAAGAATTTTCAAATTAGAAAAGAAATATATACATTGAAGATATTCGCTCCGGCTGGGACTCGAACCCAGGCCACTCGCTTGGAAGACCAGCGGTCTAGCCATTAGGCTATCGGAGTTCTGTCGAGCGGAGTCTTACTGCCTGACTGATACTGCCTGACTGACAGACTGACTCACTGACTGACTGATACTGACTGACTGACTCACTGACTGACCGAGACTGACTGACTAACTGCCTGACTGACTGAGACTGGACTGACTGACTGACTGACTGACTGACTGACTAACTGACTGACTGACTGACTGCTTGACTCTCTGACTGGCTATTTCACTGACTGACTGAATGACTAAATGACTGACTGACACTGACTGACTGACTGCTTGACTACTTGACTGACTGCTTGACTGACTAACTGACTGGACAGGACTGACCGACTGACTGACTGACAGACTGACTGAATAAGGATGACTGACAGACTGACTGAATAAGGCTGACTGACTGTCTGACTGACAGACTGACTGAATAAGGTTGACCGAATGACTGACTGCCTGACTGACTGACTGACTGAATGACTGACTGACTGACTGACCGAGACTGACTGACTGACTGACTGAGACTGGACTGGACTGACTGACTGACTGACTGACTGAGACTGACTGACTGCTTTAGTGACTAACTGACTGCACAGGACTGACCGACTGACTGACTTACTGACTGCCTGACTGACTGACTGACTGAATGACTGACTGACTGAGACTAAATGACTGACTGCTTGACTGACTGGCTGAAGGACTAAGTGACTGACTGAGTGACTGACTGACTGGACTGACTGACTGAGACTGAATGACTGAGTGCTTGACTGATTGACTGTCAGACTGACTGACTGACTTCGCAAAAGGGAAAAATAAAAAAAAAGAATTATAAAATTAGAAAAAAAATACTTGCATTTAAGATTTCCTTTCCGGCCGGGACTCGAACCCAGTACCACGCGCTAGGAACCCAACGGTCTAGCCATTAGGCTATCGGAGCTCTGTCGATGGAAGTCTTAAATATAATAAAAACAAAAAATGCACCTTGGTAATTATTGATTCAAACACTTTGAAATTTACAGGTCGAATAATTAAACTGACTCAGAATTTTTCTCCCTACATAAATAATCAATATTCGCAAAAGAGAAAAATTAAAAAAAAAAAGAAGAAGAAATTTCAAATTAGAAACTAAAAGTATACATTGAAGATTTTCGTTCAGGCTGGGACTCGAACCCAGGGCCACTCGCTTGGAAGCCTAACACTCTAGCCATTAGTCTATGGGAGCTCTGTCGGTGGGAGTTTTAAATATAATAAAAACAAAAAATGCACCTTGGTAATTGTTTATTTAAACACTTTGAAATCTTCGTGTCGAAAAATTAAACTGACTCAGAATTTTCTTCCCTACATAAATAATCAATAATTGCAAAGGAAAGAAATTGAAAAAAAAAAGAATTTTCAAATTAGAAAAGAAATATATACATTGAAGATATTCGCTCCGGCTGGGACTCGAACCCAGGCCACTCGCTTGGAAGACCAGCGGTCTAGCCATTAGGCTATCGGAGCTCTGTCGAGCGGAGTCTTACTGCCTGACTGATACTGCCTGACTGACAGACTGACTCACTGACTGACTGATACTGACTGACTGACTCACTGACTGACCGAGACTGACTGACTAACTGCCTGACTGACTGAGACTGGACTGACTGACTGACTGACTGACTGACTGACTAACTGACTGACTGAGACTGACTGACTGACTGCTTGACTCTCTGACTGGCTATTTCACTGACTGACTGAATGAGTAAATGACTGACTGACACTGACTGACTGACTGCTTGACTACCTGACTGACTGCTTGACTGACTAACTGACTGGACAGGACTGACCGACTGACTGACTGACAGACTGACTGAATAAGGATGACTGACAGACTGACTGAATAAGGCTGACTGACTGTCTGACTGACAGACTGACTGAATAAGGCTGACCGACTGACTGACTGCCTGACTGACTGACTGACTGAATGACTGACTGACTGACTGACCGAGACTGACTGACTGACTGACTGAGACTGGACTGGACTGACTGACTGACTGACTGACTGAGACTGACTGACTGCTTTAGTGACTAACTGACTGCACAGGACTGACCGACTGACTGACTGACTGACTGCCTGACTGACTGACTGACTGAATGACTGACTGACTGAGACTAAATGACTGACTGCTTGACTGACTGGCTGAAGGACTAACTGACTGACTGAGTGACTGACTGACTGGACTGACTGACTGAGACTGAATGACTGAGTGCTTGACTGATTGACTGTCAGACTGACTGACTGACTTCGCAAAAGGGAAAAATAAAAAAAAAGAATTATAAAATTAGAAAAAAATATTTGCATTTAAGATTTCCTTTCCGGCCGGGACTCGACCCAGTACCACGCGCTAGGAACCCAACGGTCTAGCCATTAGGCTATCGGAGCTCTGTCGATGGAAGTCTTAAATATAATAAAAACAAAAAATGCACCTTGGTAATTATTGATTCAAACACTTTGAAATTTACAGGTCGAATAATTAAACTGACTCAGAATTTTTCTCCCTACATAAATAATCAATATTCGCAAAAGAGAAAAATTAAAAAAAAAAAGAAGAAGAAATTTCAAATTAGAAACTAAAAGTATACATTGAAGATTTTCTTTCAGGCTGGGACTCGAACCCAGGGCCACTCGCTTGGAAGCCTAACACTCTAGCCATTAGTCTATGGGAGCTCTGTCGGTGGGAGTTTTAAATATAATAAAAACAAAATATGCACCTTGGTAATTGTTTATTTAAACACTTTGAAATCTTCGTGTCGAAAAATTAAACTGACTCAGAATTTTCTTCCCTACATAAATAATCAATAATTGCAAAGGAAAGAAATAGAAAAAAAAAATTTCAAATTAGAAAGGAAATATATACATTGAAGATATTCGCTCCGGCTGGGATCCGAACCCAGGCCACTCGCTTGGAAGACCAGCGGTCTAGCGATTAGGCTATCGGAGTTCTGTCGAGCGGAGTCTTACTGCCTGACTGATACTGCCTGACTGACAGACTGACTCACTGACTGACTGATACTGACTGACTGACTCACTGACTGACCGAGACTGACTGACTAACTGCCTGACTGACTGAGACTGGACTGACTGACTGACTGACTGACTGACTGACTAACTGACTGACTGAGACTGACCGACTGACTGACTGACTGACTGCCTGACTGACTGACTGAATGACTGACTGACTGAGACTAAATGACTGACTGCTTGACTGACTGGCTGAAGGACTAACTGACTGACTGAGTGACTGACTGACTGGACTGACTGACTGAGACTGAATGACTGAGTGCTTGACTGATTGACTGTCAGACTGACTGACTGACTTCGCAAAAGGGAAAAATAAAAAAAAAAGAATTATTAAATTAGAAAAAAATATTTGCATTTAAGATTTCCTTTCCGGCCGGGACTCGAACCCAGTACTACGCGGTAGGAACCCAACGGTCTAGCCATTAGGCTATCGGTGCTCTGTCGATGGAAGTCTTAAATATAATAAAACAAAAAATGCACCTTGGTAATTATTGATTCAAACACTTTGAAATTTACAGGTCGAATAATTAAACTGACTCAGAATTTTTCTCCCTACATAAATAATCAATATTCGCAAAAGAGAAAAATTAAAAAAAAAAAGAAGAAGAAATTTCAAATTAGAAACTAAAAGTATACATTGAAGATTTTCTTTCAGGCTGGGACTCGAACCCAGGGCCACTCGCTTGGAAGCCTAACACTCTAGCCATTAGTCTATGGGAGCTCTGTCGGTGGGAGTTTTAAATATAATAAAAACAAAATATGCACCTTGGTAATTGTTTATTTAAACACTTTGAAATCTTCGTGTCGAAAAATTAAACTGACTCAGAATTTTCATCCCTACATAAATAATGAATAATTGCAAAGGAAAGAAATAGAAAAAAAAAATTTCAAATTAGAAAGGAAATATATACATTGAAGATATTCGCTCCGGCTGGGATCCGAACCCAGGCCACTCGCTTGGAAGACCAGCGGTCTAGCCATTAGGCTATCGGAGTTCTGTCGAGCGGAGTCTTACTGCCTGACTGATACTGCCTGACTGACAGACTGACTCACTGACTGACTGATACTGACTGACTGACTCACTGACTGACCGAGACTGACTGACTAACTGCCTGACTGACTGAGACTGGACTGACTGACTGACTGACTGACTGACTGACTAACTGACTGACTGAGACTGACTGACTGATTGCTTGACTCTGACTGGCTATTTCACTGACTGACTGAATGACTAAATGACTGACTGACACTGACTGACTGACTGCTTGACTACCTGACTGACTGCTTGACTGACTAACTGACTGGACAGGACTGACCGACTGACTGACTGACAGACTGACTGAATAAGGATGACTGACAGACTGACTGACTGACAGACTGACTGAATAAGGATGACTGACAGACTGACTGAATAAGGCTGACTGACTGACTGACTGACAGACTGACTGAATAAGACTGACTGACTGCCTGACTGACTGACTGACTGACTGACTGACCGAGACTGACTGACTGACTGACTGAGACTGGACTGGACTGACTGACTGACTGACTGACTGAGACTGACTGACTGCTTTTGTGACTAACTGACTGCACAGGACTGACCGACTGACTGACTGACTGACTGCCTGACTGACTGACTGAATGACTGACTGACTGAGACTAAATGACTGACTGCTTGACTGACTGGCTGAAGGACTAACTGACTGACTGAGTGACTGACTGACTGGACTGACTGACTGAGACTGAATGACTGAGTGCTTGACTGATTGACTGTCAGACTGACTGACTGACTTCGCAAAAGGGAAAAATAAAAAAAAAAGAATTATTAAATTAGAAAAAAATATTTGCATTTAAGATTTCCTTTCCGGCCGGGACTCGAACCCAGTACCACGCGGTAGGAACCCAACGGTCTAGCCATTAGGCTATCGGTGCTCTGTCGATGGAAGTCTTAAATATAATAAAACAAAAAATGCACCTTGGTAATTATTGATTCAAACACTTTGAAATTTACAGGTCAAATAATTAAACTGACTCAGAATTTTTCTCCCTACATAAATAATCAATATTCGCAAAAGAGAAAAATTAAAAAAAAAAGAAGAAGAAATTTCAAATTAGAAACTAAATGTATACATTGAAGATTTTCGTTCAGGCTGGGACTCGAACCCAGGGCCACTCGCTTGGAAGCCTAACACTCTAGCCATTAGTCTATGGGAGCTCTGTCGGTGGGAGTTTTAAATATAATAAAAACAAAAAATGCACCTTGGTAATTGTTTATTTAAACACTTTGAAATCTTCGTGTCGAAAAATTAAACTGACTCAGAATTTTCTTCCCTACATAAATAATCAATAATTGCAAAGGAAAGAAATTGAAAAAAAAAATAATTTTCAAATTAGAAAAGAAATATATACATTGAAGATATTCGCTCCGGCTGGGACTCGAACCCAGGCCACTCGCTTGGAAGACCAGCGGTCTAGCCATTAGGCTATCGGAGTTCTGTCGAGCGGAGTCTTACTGCCTGACTGATACTGCCTGACTGACAGACTGACTCACTGACTGACTGATACTGACTGACTGACTCACTGACTGACCGAGACTGACTGACTAACTGCCTGACTGACTGAGACTGGACTGACTGACTGACTGACTGACTGACTAACTGACTGACTGAGACTGACTGACTGACTGCTTGACTCTCTGACTGGCTATTTCACTGACTGACTGAATGACTAAATGACTGACTGACACTGACTGACTGACTGCTTGACTACCTGACTGACTGCTTGACTGACTAACTGACTGGACAGGACTGACCGACTGACTGACTGACAGACTGACTGAATAAGGATGACTGACAGACTGACTGAATAAGGCTGACTGACTGACTGACAGACAGACTGACTGAATAAGGCTGACCGACTGACTGACTGCCTGACTGACTGACTGACTGAATGACTGACTGACTGACTGACCGAGACTGACTGACTGACTGACTGAGACTGGACTGGACTGACTGACTGACTGACTGACTGAGACTGACTGACTGCTTTAGTGGCTAACTGACTGCACAGGACTGACCGACTGACTGACTGACTGACTGCCTGACTGACTGCCTGACTGAATGACTGACTGACTGAGACTAAATGACTGACTGCTTGACTGACTGGCTGAAGGACTAGCTGACTGACTGAGTGACTGACTGACTGGACTGACTGACTGAGACTGAATGACTGAGTGCTTGACTGATTGACTGTCAGACTGACTGACTGACTTCGCAAAAGGGAAAAATAAAAAAAAAGAATTATAAAATTAGAAAAAAATATTTGCATTTAAGATTTCCTTTCCGGCCGGGACTCGACCCAGTACCACGCGCTAGGAACCCAACGGTCTAGCCATTAGGCTATCGGAGCTCTGTCGATGGAAGTCTTAAATATAATAAAAACAAAAAATGCACCTTGGTAATTATTGATTCAAACACTTTGAAATTTACAGGTCGAATAATTAAACTGACTCAGAATTTTTCTCCCTACATAAATAATCAATATTCGCAAAAGAGAAAAATTAAAAAAAAAAAGAAGAAGAAATTTCAAATTAGAAACTAAAAGTATACATTGAAGATTTTCTTTCAGGCTGGGACTCGAACCCAGGGCCACTCGCTTGGAAGCCTAACACTCTAGCCATTAGTCTATGGGAGCTCTGTCGGTGGGAGTTTTAAATATAATAAAAACAAAATATGCACCTTGGTAATTGTTTATTTAAACACTTTGAAATCTTCGTGTCGAAAAATTAAACTGACTCAGAATTTTCTTCCCTACATAAATAATCAATAATTGCAAAGGAAAGAAATAGAAAAAAAAAAAATTTCAAATTAGAAAGGAAATATATACATTGAAGATATTCGCTCCGGCTGGGATCCGAACCCAGGCCACTCGCTTGGAAGACCAGCGGTCTAGCGATTAGGCTATCGGAGTTCTGTCGAGCGGAGTCTTACTGCCTGACTGATACTGCCTGACTGACAGACTGACTCACTGACTGACTGATACTGACTGACTGACTCACTGACTGACCGAGACTGACTGACTAACTGCCTGACTGACTGAGACTGGACTGACTGACTGACTGACTGACTGACTGACTAACTGACTGACTGAGACTGACCGACTGACTGACTGACTGACTGCCTGACTGACTGACTGAATGACTGACTGACTGAGACTAAATGACTGACTGCTTGACTGACTGGCTGAAGGACTAACTGACTGACTGAGTGACTGACTGACTGGACTGACTGACTGAGACTGAATGACTGAGTGCTTGACTGATTGACTGTCAGACTGACTGACTGACTTCGCAAAAGGGAAAAATAAAAAAAAAAGAATTATTAAATTAGAAAAAAATATTTGCATTTAAGATTTCCTTTCCGGCCGGGACTCGAACCCAGTACCACGCGGTAGGAACCCAACGGTCTAGCCATTAGGCTATCGGTGCTCTGTCGATGGAAGTCTTAAATATAATAAAACAAAAAATGCACCTTGGTAATTATTGATTCAAACACTTTGAAATTTACAGGTCGAATAATTAAACTGACTCAGAATTTTTCTCCCTACATAAATAATCAATATTCGCAAAAGAGAAAAATTAAAAAAAAAAAGAAGAAGAAATTTCAAATTAGAAACTAAAAGTATACATTGAAGATTTTCTTTCAGGCTGGGACTCGAACCCAGGGCCACTCGCTTGGAAGCCTAACACTCTAGCCATTAGTCTATGGGAGCTCTGTCGGTGGGAGTTTTAAATATAATAAAAACAAAATATGCACCTTGGTAATTGTTTATTTAAACGCTTTGAAATCTTCGTGTCGAAAAATTAAACTGACTCAGAATTTTCTTCCCTACATAAATAATGAATAATTGCAAAGGAAAGAAATAAAAAAAAAAATTTCAAATTAGAAAGGAAATATATACATTGAAGATATTCGCTCCGGCTGGGATCCGAACCCAGGCCACTCGCTTGGAAGACCAGCGGTCTAGCCATTAGGCTATCGGAGTTCTGTCGAGCGGAGTCTTACTGCCTGACTGATACTGCCTGACTGACAGACTGACTCACTGACTGACTGATACTGACTGACTGACTCACTGACTGACCGAGACTGACTGACTAACTGCCTGACTGACTGAGACTGGACTGACTGACTGACTGACTGACTGACTGACTAACTGACTGACTGAGACTGACTGACTGATTGCTTGACTCTGACTGGCTATTTCACTGACTGACTGAATGACTAAATGACTGACTGACACTGACTGACTGACTGCTTGACTACCTGACTGACTGCTTGACTGACTAACTGACTGGACAGGACTGACCGACTGACTGACTGACAGACTGACTGAATAAGGATGACTGACAGACTGACTGAATAAGGCTGACTGACTGACTGACTGACAGACTGACTGAATAAGACTGACTGACTGCCTGACTGACTGACTGACTGACTGACTGACTGACCGAGACTGACTGACTGACTGACTGAGACTGGACTGGACTGACTGACTGACTGACTGACTGAGACTGACTGACTGCTTTTGTGACTAACTGACTGCACAGGACTGACCGACTGACTGACTGACTGACTGCCTGACTGACTGACTGAATGACTGACTGACTGAGACTAAATGACTGACTGCTTGACTGACTGGCTGAAGGACTAACTGACTGACTGAGTGACTGACTGACTGGACTGACTGACTGAGACTGAATGACTGAGTGCTTGACTGATTGACTGTCAGACTGACTGACTGACTTCGCAAAAGGGAAAAATAAAAAAAAAAAGAATTATTAAATTAGAAAAAAATATTTGCATTTAAGATTTCCTTTCCGGCCGGGACTCGAACCCAGTACCACGCGGTAGGAACCCAACGGTCTAGCCATTAGGCTATCGGTGCTCTGTCGATGGAAGTCTTAAATATAATAAAACAAAAAATGCACCTTGGTAATTATTGATTCAAACACTTTGAAATTTACAGGTCGAATAATTAAACTGACTCAGAATTTTTCTCCCTACATAAATAATCAATATTCGCAAAAGAGAAAAATTAAAAAAAAAAGAAGAAGAAATTTCAAATTAGAAACTAAAAGTACACATTGAAGATTTTCGTTCAGGCTGGGACTCGAACCCAGGGCCACTCGCTTGGAAGCCTAACACTCTAGCCATTAGTCTATGGGAGCTCTGTCGGTGGGAGTTTTAAATATAATAAAAACAAAAAATGCACCTTGGTAATTGTTTATTTAAACACTTTGAAATCTTCGTGTCGAAAAATTAAACTGACTCAGAATTTTCTTCCCTACATAAATAATCAATAATTGCAAAGGAAAGAAATTGAAAAAAAAAAGAATTTTCAAATTAGAAAAGAAATATATACATTGAAGATATTCGCTCCGGCTGGGACTCGAACCCAGGCCACTCGCTTGGAAGACCAGCGGTCTAGCCATTAGGCTATCGGAGTTCTGTCGAGCGGAGTCTTACTGCCTGACTGATACTGCCTGACTGACAGACTGACTCACTGACTGACTGATACTGACTGACTGACTCACTGACTGACCGAGACTGACTGACTAACTGCCTGACTGACTGAGACTGGACTGACTGACTGACTGACTGACTGACTGACTAACTGACTGCTTGACTCTCTGACTGGCTATTTCACTGACTGACTGAATGACTAAATGACTGACTGACACTGACTGACTGACTGCTTGACTACCTGACTGAGTGCTTGACTGACTAACTTACTGGACAGGACTGACCGACTGACTGACTGACAGACTGACTGAATAAGGATGACTGACAGACTGACTGAATAAGGCTGACTGACTGACTGACAGACAGACTGACTGAATAAGGCTGACCGACTGACTGACTGCCTGACTGACTGACTGACTGAATGACTGACTGACTGACTGACTGACCGAGACTGACGGACTGACTGACTGAGACTGGACTGGACTGACTGACTGACTGAGACTGACTGACTGCTTTAGTGACTAACTTATTGCACAGGACTGACCGACTGACTGACTGACTGACTGCCTGACTGACTGACTGACTGAATGACTGACTGACTGAGACTAAATGACTGACTGCTTGACTGACTGGCTGAGGGACTAACTGACTGACTGAGTGACTGACTGACTGGACTGACTGACTGAGACTGAATGACTGAGTGCTTGACTGATTGACTGTCAGACTGACTGACTGACTTCGCAAAAGGGAAAAATAAAAAAAAAAAGAATTATAAAATTAGAAAAAAATATTTGCATTTAAGATTTCCTTTCCGGCCGGGACTCGAACCCAGTACCACGCGCTAGGAACCCAACGGTCTAGCCATTAGGCTATCGGAGCTCTGTCGATGGAAGTCTTGAATATAATAAAAACAAAAAATGCACCTTGGTAATTATTGATTCAAACACTTTGAAATTTACAGGTCGAATAATTAAACTGACTCAGAATTTTTCTCCCTACATAAATAATCAATATTCGCAAAAGAGAAAAATTAAAAAAAAAAAAAGAAGAAGAAATTTCAAATTAGAAACTAAAAGTATACATTGAAGATCTTCGTTCAGGCTGGGACTCGAACCCAGGGCCACTCGCTTGGAAGCCTAACACTCTAGCCATTAGTCTATGGGAGCTCTGTCGGTGGGAGTTTTAAATATAATAAAAACAAAAAATGCACCTTGGTAATTGTTTATTTAAACACTTTGAAATCTTCGTGTCGAAAAATTAAACTGACTCAGAATTTTCTTCCCTACATAAATAATCAATAATTGCAAAGGAAAGAAATTGAAAAAAAAAAAGAATTTTCAAATTAGAAAAGAAATATATACATTGAAGATATTCGCTCCGGCTGGGACTCGAACCCAGGCCACTCGCTTGGAAGCCTAACACTCTAGCCATTAGTCTATGGGAGCTCTGTCGGTGGGAGTTTTAAATATAATAAAAACAAAATATGCACCTTGGTAATTGTTTATTTAAACACTTTGAAATCTTCGTGTCGAAAAATTAAACTGACTCAGAATTTTCTTCCCTACATAAATAATGAATAATTGCAAAGGAAAGAAATAGAAAAAAAAAAATTTCAAATTAGAAAGGAAATATATACATTGAAGATATTCGCTCCGGCTGGGATCCGAACCCAGGCCACTCGCTTGGAAGACCAGCGGTCTAGCCATTAGGCTATCGGAGTTCTGTCGAGCGGAGTCTTACTGCCTGACTGATACTGCCTGACTGACAGACTGACTCACTGACTGACTGATACTGACTGACTGACTCACTGACTGACCGAGACTGACTGACTAACTGCCTGACTGACTGAGACTGGACTGACTGACTGACTGACTGACTGACTGACTAACTGACTGACTGAGACTGACTGACTGATTGCTTGACTCTGACTGGCTATTTCACTGACTGACTGAATGACTAAATGACTGACTGACACTGACTGACTGACTGCTTGACTACCTGACTGACTGCTTGACTGACTAACTGACTGGACAGGACTGACCGACTGACTGACTGACAGACTGACTGAATAAGGATGACTGACAGACTGACTGAATAAGGCTGACTGACTGACTGACTGACAGACTGACTGAATAAGACTGACTGACTGCCTGACTGACTGACTGACTGACTGACTGACCGAGACTGACTGACTGACTGACTGAGACTGGACTGGACTGACTGACTGACTGACTGACTGAGACTGACTGACTGCTTTTGTGACTAACTGACTGCACAGGACTGACCGACTGACTGACTGACTGACTGCCTGACTGACTGACTGAATGACTGACTGACTGAGACTAAATGACTGACTGCTTGACTGACTGGCTGAAGGACTAACTGACTGACTGAGTGACTGACTGACTGGACTGACTGACTGAGACTGAATGACTGAGTGCTTGACTGATTGACTGTCAGACTGACTGACTGACTTCGCAAAAGGGAAAAATAAAAAAAAAAGAATTATTAAATTAGAAAAAAATATTTGCATTTAAGATTTCCTTTCCGGCCGGGACTCGAACCCAGTACCACGCGGTAGGAACCCAACGGTCTAGCCATTAGGCTATCGGTGCTCTGTCGATGGAAGTCTTAAATATAATAAAACAAAAAATGCACCTTGGTAATTATTGATTCAAACACTTTGAAATTTACAGGTCGAATAATTAAACTGACTCAGAATTTTTCTCCCTACATAAATAATCAATATTCGCAAAAGAGAAAAATTAAAAAAAAAAGAAGAAGAAATTTCAAATTAGAAACTAAATGTATACATTGAAGATTTTCGTTCAGGCTGGGACTCGAACCCAGGGCCACTCGCTTGGAAGCCTAACACTCTAGCCATTAGTCTATGGGAGCTCTGTCGGTGGGAGTTTTAAATATAATAAAAACAAAAAATGCACCTTGGTAATTGTTTATTTAAACACTTTGAAATCTTCGTGTCGAAAAATTAAACTGACTCAGAATTTTCTTCCCTACATAAATAATCAATAATTGCAAAGGAAAGAAATTGAAAAAAAAAAGAATTTTCAAATTAGAAAAGAAATATATACATTGAAGATATTCGCTCCGGCTGGGACTCGAACCCAGGCCACTCGCTTGGAAGACCAGCGGTCTAGCCATTAGGCTATCGGAGTTCTGTCGAGCGGAGTCTTACTGCCTGACTGATACTGCCTGACTGACAGACTGACTCACTGACTGACTGATACTGACTGACTGACTCACTGACTGACCGAGACTGACTGATTAACTGCCTGACTGACTGAGACTGGACTGACTGACTGACTGACTGACTGACTGACTGACTAACTGACTGACTGAGACTGACTGACTGACTGCTTGACTCTCTGACTGGCTATTTCACTGACTGACTGAATGACTAAATGACTGACTGACACTGACTGACTGACTGCTTGACTACCTGACTGACTGCTTGACTGACTAACTGACTGGACAGGACTGACCGACTGACTGACTGACAGACTGACTGAATAAGGATGACTGACAGACTGACTGAATAAGGCTGACTGACTGACTGACAGACAGACTGACTGAATAAGGCTGACCGACTGACTGACTGCCTGACTGACTGACTGACTGAATGACTGACTGACTGACTGACCGAGACTGACTGACTGACTGACTGAGACTGGACTGGACTGACTGACTGACTGACTGACTGAGACTGACTGACTGCTTTAGTGGCTAACTGACTGCACAGGACTGACCGACTGACTGACTGACTGACTGCCTGACTGACTGCCTGACTGAATGACTGACTGACTGAGACTAAATGACTGACTGCTTGACTGACTGGCTGAAGGACTAGCTGACTGACTGAGTGACTGACTGACTGGACTGACTGACTGAAACTGAATGACTGAGTGCTTGACTGATTGACTGTCAGACTGACTGACTGACTTCGCAAAAGGGAAAAATAAAAAAAAAGAATTATAAAATTAGAAAAAAATATTTGCATTTAAGATTTCCTTTCCGGCCGGGACTCGACCCAGTACCACGCGCTAGGAACCCAACGGTCTAGCCATTAGGCTATCGGAGCTCTGTCGATGGAAGTCTTAAATATAATAAAAACAAAAAATGCACCTTGGTAATTATTGATTCAAACACTTTGAAATTTACAGGTCGAATAATTAAACTGACTCAGAATTTTTCTCCCTACATAAATAATCAATATTCGCAAAAGAGAAAAATTAAAAAAAAAAAGAAGAAGAAATTTCAAATTAGAAACTAAAAGTATACATTGAAGATTTTCTTTCAGGCTGGGACTCGAACCCAGGGCCACTCGCTTGGAAGCCTAACACTCTAGCCATTAGTCTATGGGAGCTCTGTCGGTGGGAGTTTTAAATATAATAAAAACAAAATATGCACCTTGGTAATTGTTTATTTAAACACTTTGAAATCTTCGTGTCGAAAAATTAAACTGACTCAGAATTTTCTTCCCTACATAAATAATCAATAATTGCAAAGGAAAGAAATAGAAAAAAAAAATTTCAAATTAGAAAGGAAATATATACATTGAAGATATTCGCTCCGGCTGGGATCCGAACCCAGGCCACTCGCTTGGAAGACCAGCGGTCTAGCGATTAGGCTATCGGAGTTCTGTCGAGCGGAGTCTTACTGCCTGACTGATACTGCCTGACTGACAGACTGACTCACTGACTGACTGATACTGACTGACTGACTCACTGACTGACCGAGACTGACTGACTAACTGCCTGACTGACTGAGACTGGACTGACTGACTGACTGACTGACTGACTGACTAACTGACTGACTGAGACTGACCGACTGACTGACTGACTGACTGCCTGACTGACTGACTGAATGACTGACTGACTGAGACTAAATGACTGACTGCTTGACTGACTGGCTGAAGGACTAACTGACTGACTGAGTGACTGACTGACTGGACTGACTGACTGAGACTGAATGACTGAGTGCTTGACTGATTGACTGTCAGACTGACTGACTGACTTCGCAAAAGGGAAAAATAAAAAAAAAGAATTATTAAATTAGAAAAAAATATTTGCATTTAAGATTTCCTTTCCGGCCGGGACTCGAACCCAGTACCACGCGGTAGGAACCCAACGGTCTAGCCATTAGGCTATCGGTGCTCTGTCGATGGAAGTCTTAAATATAATAAAACAAAAAATGCACCTTGGTAATTATTGATTCAAACACTTTGAAATTTACAGGTCGAATAATTAAACTGACTCAGAATTTTTCTCCCTACATAAATAATCAATATTCGCAAAAGAGAAAAATTTAAAAAAAAAAGAAGAAGAAATTTCAAATTAGAAACTAAAAGTATACATTGAAGATTTTCTTTCAGGCTGGGACTCGAACCCAGGGCCACTCGCTTGGAAGCCTAACACTCTAGCCATTAGTCTATGGGAGCTCTGTCGGTGGGAGTTTTAAATATAATAAAAACAAAATATGCACCTTGGTAATTGTTTATTTAAACACTTTGAAATCTTCTTGTCGAAAAATTAAACTGACTCAGAATTTTCTTCCCTACATAAATAATGAATAATTGCAAAGGAAAGAAATAGAAAAAAAAAATTTCAAATTAGAAAGGAAATATATACATTGAAGATATTCGCTCCGGCTGGGATCCGAACCCAGGCCACTCGCTTGGAAGACCAGCGGTCTAGCCATTAGGCTATCGGAGTTCTGTCGAGCGGAGTCTTACTGCCTGACTGATACTGCCTGACTGACAGACTGACTCACTGACTGACTGATACTGACTGACTGACTCACTGACTGACCGAGACTGACTGACTAACTGCCTGACTGACTGAGACTGGACTGACTGACTGACTGACTGACTGACTGACTAACTGACTGACTGAGACTGACTGACTGATTGCTTGACTCTGACTGGCTATTTCACTGACTGACTGAATGACTAAATGACTGACTGACACTGACTGACTGACTGCTTGACTACCTGACTGACTGCTTGACTGACTAACTGACTGGACAGGACTGACCGACTGACTGACTGACAGACTGACTGAATAAGGATGACTGACAGACTGACTGAATAAGGCTGACTGACTGACTGACTGACAGACTGACTGAATAAGACTGACTGACTGCCTGACTGACTGACTGACTGACTGACTGACCGAGACTGACTGACTGACTGACTGAGACTGGACTGGACTGACTGACTGACTGACTGACTGAGACTGACTGACTGCTTTTGTGACTAACTGACTGCACAGGACTGACCGACTGACTGACTGACTGACTGCCTGACTGACTGACTGAATGACTGACTGACTGAGACTAAATGACTGACTGCTTGACTGACTGGCTGAAGGACTAACTGACTGACTGAGTGACTGACTGACTGGACTGACTGACTGAGACTGAATGACTGAGTGCTTGACTGATTGACTGTCAGACTGACTGACTGACTTCGCAAAAGGGAAAAATAAAAAAAAAGAATTATTAAATTAGAAAAAAATATTTGCATTTAAGATTTCCTTTCCGGCCGGGACTCGAACCCAGTACCACGCGGTAGGAACCCAACGGTCTAGCCATTAGGCTATCGGTGCTCTGTCGATGGAAGTCTTAAATATAATAAAACAAAAAATGCACCTTGGTAATTATTGATTCAAACACTTTGAAATTTACAGGTCGAATAATTAAACTGACTCAGAATTTTTCTCCCTACATAAATAATCAATATTCGCAAAAGAGAAAAATTAAAAAAAAAAGAAGAAGAAATTTCAAATTAGAAACTAAAAGTATACATTGAAGATTTTCGTTCAGGCTGGGACTCGAACCCAGGGCCACTCGCTTGGAAGCCTAACACTCTAGCCATTAGTCTATGGGAGCTCTGTCGGTGGGAGTTTTAAATATAATAAAAACAAAAAATGCACCTTGGTAATTGTTTATTGAAACACTTTGAAATCTTCGTGTCGAGAAATTAAACTGACTCAGAATTTTCTTCCCTACATAAATAATCAATAATTGCAAAGGAAAGAAATTGAAAAAAAAAAGAATTTTCAAATTAGAAAAGAAATATATACATTGAAGATATTCGCTCCGGCTGGGACTCGAACCCAGGCCACTCGCTTGGAAGACCAGCGGTCTAGCCATTAGGCTATCGGACTTCTGTCGAGCGGAGTCTTACTGCCTGACTGATACTGCCTGACTGACAGACTGACTCACTGACTGACTGATACTGACTGACTGACTCACTGACTGACCGAGACTGACTGACTAACTGCCTGACTGACTGAGACTGGACTGACTGACTGACTGACTGACTGACTGACTAACTGACTGACTGAGACTGACTGACTGATTGCTTGACTCTCTGACTGGCTATTTCACTGACTGACTGAATGACTAAATGACTGACTGACTGCTTGACTACCTGACTGACTGCTTGACTGACTAACTGACTGGACAGGACTGACCGACTGACTGACTGACAGACTGACTGAATAAGGATGACTGACGGACTGACTGAATAAGGCTGACTGACTGACTGACTGACAGACTGACTGAATAAGGCTGACCGACTGACTGACTGCCTGACTGACTGACTGACTGACTGACTGACTGACCGAGACTGACTGACTGACTGACTGAGACTGGACTGGACTGACTGACTGACTGACTGACTGAGACTGACTGACTGCTTTAGTGACTAACTGACTGCACAGGACTGACCGACTGACTGACTGACTGACTGCCTGACTGACTGACTGACTGAATGACTGACTGACTGAGACTAAATGACTGACTGCTTGACTGACTGGCTGAAGGACTAACTGACTGACTGAGTGACTGACTGACTGGACTGACTGACTGAGACTGAATGACTGAGTGCTTGACTGATTGACTGTCAGACTGACTGACTGACTTCGCAAAAGGGAAAAATAAAAAAAAAGAATTATAAAATTAGAAAAAAATATTTGCATTTAAGATTTCCTTTCCGGCCGGGACTCGAACCCAGTACCACGCGCTAGGAACCCAACGGTCTAGCCATTAGGCTATCGGAGCTCTGTCGATGGAAGTCTTAAATATAATAAAAACAAAAAATGCACCTTGGTAATTATTGATTCAAACACTTTGAAATTTACAGGTCGAATAATTAAACTGACTCAGAATTTTTCTCCCTACATAAATAATCAATATTCGCAAAAGAGAAAAATTAAAAAAAAAAAGAAGAAGAAATTTCAAATTAGAAACTAAAAGTATACATTGAAGATCTTCGTTCAGGCTGGGACTCGAACCCAGGGCCACTCGCTTGGAAGCCTAACACTCTAGCCATTAGTCTATGGGAGCTCTGTCGGTGGGAGTTTTAAATATAATAAAAACAAAAAATGCACCTTGGTAATTGTTTATTTAAACACTTTGAAATCTTCGTGTCGAAAAATTAAACTGACTCAGAATTTTCTTCCCTACATAAATAATCAATAATTGCAAAGGAAAGAAATTGAAAAAAAAAAGAATTTTCAAATTAGAAAAGAAATATATACATTGAAGATATTCGCTCCGGCTGGGACTCGAACCCAGGCCACTCGCTTGGAAGACCAGCGGTCTAGCCATTAGGCTATCGGAGTTCTGTCGAGCGGAGTCTTACTGCCTGACTGATACTGCCTGACTGACAGACTGACTCACTGACTGACTGATACTGACTGACTGACTCACTGACTGACCGAGACTGACTGACTAACTGCCTGACTGACTGAGACTGGACTGACTGACTGACTGACTGACTGACTGACTAACTGACTGACTGAGACTGACTGACTGCCTGCTTGACTCTCTGACTGGCTATTTCACTGACTGACTGAATGACTAAATGACTGACTGACACTGACTGACTGACTGCTTGACTACCTGACTGACTGCTTGACTGACTAACTGACTGACTGCTTGACTACCTGACTGACTGCTTGACTGACTAACTGACTGGACAGGACTGACCGACTGACTGACTGACAGACTGACTGAATAAGGATGACTGACAGACTGACTGAATAAGGCTGACTGACTGACTGACAGACAGACTGACTGAATAAGGCTGACCGACTGACTGACTGCCTGACTGACTGACTGACTGAATGATTGACTGACTGACTGACCGAGACTGACTGACTGACTGACTGAGACTGGACTGGACTGACTGACTGACTGACTGACTGAGACTGACTGACTGCTTTAGTGACTAACTGACTGCACAGGACTGACCGACTGACTGACTGACTGACTGCCTGACTGACTGACTGACTGAATGACTGACTGACTTAGACTAAATGACTGACTGCTTGACTGACTGGCTGAAGGACTAACTGACTGACTGAGTGACTGACTGACTGGACTGACTGACTGAGACTGAATGACTGAGTGCTTGACTGATTGACTGTCAGACTGACTGACTGACTTCGCAAAAGGGAAAAATAAAAAAAAAGAATTATAAAATTAGAAAAAAATATTTGCATTTAAGATTTCCTTTCCGGCCGGGACTCGAACCCAGTACCACGCGCTAGGAACCCAACGGTCTAGCCATTAGGCTATCGGAGCTCTGTCGATGGAAGTCTTAAATATAATAAAAACAAAAAATGCACCTTGGTAATTATTGATTCAAACACTTTGAAATTTACAGGTCGAATAATTAAACTGACTCAGAATTTTTCTCCCTACATAAATAATCAATATTCGCAAAAGAGAAAAATTAAAAAATGAAGAAGAAGAAATTTCAAATTAGAAACTAAAAGTATACATTGAAGATTTTCGTTCAGGCTGGGACTCGAACCCAGGGCCACTCGCTTGGAAGCCTAACACTCTAGCCATTAGTCTATGGGAGCTCTGTCGGTGGGAGTTTTAAATATAATAAAAACAAAAAATGCACCTTAGTAATTGTTTATTTAACACTTTGAAATCTTCGTGTCGAAAAATTAAACTGACTCAGAATTTTCTTCCCTACATAAATAATCAATAATTGCAAAGGAAAGAAATTGAAAAAAAAAGAATTTTCAAATTAGAAAAGAAATATATACATTGAAGATATTCGCTCCGGCTGGGACTCGAACCCAGGCCACTCGCTTGGAAGACCAGCGGTCTAGCCATTAGGCTATCGGAGTTCTGTCGAGCGGAGTCTTACTGCCTGACTGATACTGCCTGACTGACAGACTGACTCACTGACTGACTGATACTGACTGACTGACTCACTGACTGACCGAGACTGACTGACTAACTGCCTGACTGACTGAGACTGGACTGACTGACTGACTGACTGACTGACTGACTAACTGACTGACTGAGACTGACTGACTGACTGCTTGACTCTCTGACTGGCTATTTCACTGACTGACTGAATGACTAAATGACTGACTGACACTGACTGACTGACTGCTTGACTACCTGACTGACTGCTTGACTGACTAACTGACTGGACAGGACTGACCGACTGACTGACTGACAGACTGACTGAATAAGGATGACTGACAGACTGACTGAATAAGGCTGACTGACTGACTGACAGACAGACTGACTGAATAAGGCTGACCGACTGACTGACTGCCTGACTGACTGACTGACTGAATGACTGACTGACTGACTGACCGAGACTGACTGACTGACTGACTGAGACTGGACTGGACTGACTGACTGACTGACTGACTGAGACTGACTGACTGCTTTAGTGACTAACTGACTGCACAGGACTGACCGACTGACTGACTGACTGACTGCCTGACTGACTGACTGACTGAATGACTGACTGACTGAGACTAAATGACTGACTGCTTGACTGACTGGCTGAAGGACTAACTGACTGACTGAGTGACTGACTGACTGGACTGACTGACTGAGACTGAATGACTGAGTGCTTGACTGATTGACTGTCAGACTGACTGACTGACTTCGCAAAAGGGAAAAATAAAAAAAAAAGAATTATAAAATTAGAAAAAATTATTTGCATTTAAGATTTCCTTTCCGGCCGGGACTCGAACCCAGTACCACGCGCTAGGAACCCAACGGTCTAGCCATTAGGCTATCGGTGCTCTGTCGATGGAAGTCTTAAATATAATAAAAACAAAAAATGCACCTTGGTAATTATTGATTCAAACACTTTGAAATTTACAGGTCGAATAATTAAACTGACTCAGAATTTTTCTCCCTACATAAATAATCAATATTCGCAAAAGAGAAAAATTAAAAAAAAAGAAGAAGAAATTTCAAATTAGAAACTAAAAGTATACATTGAAGATTTTCGTTCAGGCTGGGACTCGAAACCAGGGCCACTCGCTTGGAAGCCTAACATTCTAGCCATTAGTCTATGGGAGCTCTGTCGGTGGGAGTTTTAAATATAATAAAAACAAAAAATGCACCTTGGTAATTGTTTATTTAAACACTTTGAAATCTTCGTGTCGAAAAATTAAACTGACTCAGAATTTTCTTCCCTACATAAATAATCAATAATTGCAAAGGAAAGAAATTGAAAAAAAAAAGAATTTTCAAATTAGAAAAGAAATATATACATTGAAGACATTCGCTCCGGCTGGGACTCGAACCCAGGCCACTCGCTTGGAAGACCAGCGGTCTAGCCATTAGGCTATCGGAGTTCTGTCGAGCGGAGTCTTACTGCCTGACTGATACTGCCTGACTGACAGACTGACTCACTGACTGACTGATACTGACTGACTGACTCACTGACTGACCGAGACTGACTGACTAACTGCCTGACTGACTGAGACTGGACTGACTGACTGACTGACTGACTGACTGACTGAGTGACTAACTGACTGACTGAGACTGACTGACTGACTGCTTGACTCTCTGACTGGCTATTTCACTGACTGACTGAATGACTAAATGACTGACTGACACTGACTGACTGACTGCTTGACTACCTGACTGACTGCTTGACTGACTAACTGACTGGACAGGACTGACCGACTGACTGACTGACAGACTGACTGAATAAGGATGACTGACAGACTGACTGAATAAGGCTGACTGACTGACTGACAGACAGACTGACTGAATAAGGCTGACCGACTGACTGACTGCCTGACTGACTGACTGACTGAATGACTGACTGACTGACTGACCGAGACTGACTGACTGACTGACTGAGACTGGACTGGACTGACTGACTGACTGACTGACTGAGACTGACTGACTGCTTTAGTGACTAACTGACTGCACAGGACTGACCGACTGACTGACTGACTGACTGCCTGACTGCCTGACTGACTGACTGACTGAATGACTGACTGACTTAGACTAAATGACTGACTGCTTGACTGACTGGCTGAAGGACTAACTGACTGACTGAGTGACTGACTGACTGGACTGACTGACTGAGACTGAATGACTGAGTGCTTGACTGATTGACTGTCAGACTGACTGACTGACTTCGCAAAAGGGAAAAATAAAAAAAAATGAATTATAAAATTAGAAAAAAATATTTGCACTTAAGATTTCCTTTCCGGCCGGGACTCGAACCCAGTACCACGCGCTAGGAACCCAACGGTCTAGCCATTAGGCTATCGGAGCTCTGTCGATGGAAGTCTTAAATATAATAAAAACAAAAAATGCACCTTGGTAATTATTGATTCAAACACTTTGAAATTTACAGGTCGAATAATTAAACTGACTCAGAATTTTTCTCCCTACATAAATAATCAATATTCGCAAAAGAGAAAAATTAAAAAAAAAAAGAAGAAGAAATTTCAAATTAGAAACTAAAAGTATACATTGAAGATCTTCGTTCAGGCTGGGACTCGAACCCAGGGCCACTCGCTTGGAAGCCTAACACTCTAGCCATTAGTCTATGGGAGCTCTGTCGGTGGGAGTTTTAAATATAATAAAAACAAAAAATGCACCTTGGTAATTGTTTATTTAAACACTTTGAAATCTTCGTGTCGAAAAATTAAACTGACTCAGAATTTTCTTCCCTACATAAATAATCAATAATTGCAAAGGAAAGAAATTGAAAAAAAAAAGAATTTTCAAATTAGAAAAGAAATATATACATTGAAGATATTCGCTCCGGCTGGGACTCGAACCCAGGCCACTCGCTTGGAAGACCAGCGGTCTAGCCATTAGGCTATCGGAGTTCTGTCGAGCGGAGTCTTACTGCCTGACTGATACTGCCTGACTGACAGACTGACTGATACTGACTGACTGACTCACTGACTGACCGAGACTGACTGACTAACTGCCTGACTGACTGAGACTGGACTGACTGACTGACTGACTGACTGACTGACTGACTAACTGACTGACTGAGACTGACTGACTGACTGCTTGACTCTCTGACTGGTTATTTCACTGACTGACTGAATGACTAAATGACTGACTGACACTGACTGACTGACTGCTTGACTACCTGACTGACTGTTTGACTGACTAACTGACTGGACAGGACTGACCGACTGACTGACTGACAGACTGACTGAATAAGGATGACTGACAGACTGACTGACAGACTGACTGAATAAGGCTGACTGACTGACTGACTGACAGACTGACTGAATAAGGCTGACCGACTGACTGACTGAATAAGGCTGACCGACTGACTGACTGCCTGACTGACTGACTGACTGAGACTGGACTGGACTGACTGACTGACTGACTGACTGAGACTGACTGACTGCTTTAGTGACTAACTGACTGCACAGGACTGACCGACTGACTGACTGACTGACTGCCTGACTGACTGACTGACTGAATGACTGACTGACTGAGACTAAATGACTGACTGCTTGACTGACTGGCTGAAGGACTAACTGACTGACTGAGTGACTGACTGACTGGACTGACTGACTGAGACTGAATGACTGAGTGCTTGACTGATTGACTGTCAGACTGACTGACTGACTTCGCAAAAGGGAAAAATAAAAAAAAAAAATTATAAAATTAGAAAAAATTATTTGCATTTAAGATTTCCTTTCCGGCCGGGACTCGAACCCAGTACCACGCGCTAGGAACCCAACGGTCTAGCCATTAGGCTATCGGTGCTCTGTCGGTGGGAGTTTTAAATATAATAAAAACAAAAAATGCACCTTGGTAATTGTTTATTTAAACACTTTAAAATCTTTGTGTCGAAAAATTAAACTGACTCAGAATTTTCTTCCCTACATAAATAATCAATAATTGCAAAGGAAAGAAATTGAAAAAAAAAAGAATTTTCAAATTAGAAAAGAAATATATACATTGAAGATATTCGCTCCGGCTGGGACTCGAACCCAGGCCACTCGCTTGGAAGACCAGCGGTCTAGCCATTAGGCTATCGGAGTTCTGTCGAGCGGAGTCTTACTGCCTGACTGATACTGCCTGACTGACAGACTGACTCACTGACTGACTGATACTGACTGACTGACTCACTGACTGACCGAGACTGACTGACTAACTGCCTGACTGACTGAGACTGGACTGACTGACTGACTGACTGACTGACTGAGTGACTAACTGACTGACTGAGACTGACTGACTGACTGCTTGACTCTCTGACTGGCTATTTCACTGACTGACTGAATGACTAAATGACTGACTGACACTGACTGACTGACTGCTTGACTACCTGACTGAGTGCTTGACTGACTAACTGACTGGACAGGACTGACCGACTGACTGACTGACAGACTGACTGAATAAGGATGACTGACAGACTGACTGAATAAGGCTGACTGACTGACTGACAGACAGACTGACTGAATAAGGCTGACCGACTGACTGACTGCCTGACTGACTGACTGACTGAATGACTGACTGACTGACTGACCGAGACTGACTGACTGACTGACTGAGACTGGACTGGACTGACTGACTGACTGACTGACTGAGACTGACTGACTGCTTTAGTGACTAACTGACTGCACAGGACTGACCGACTGACTGACTGACTGACTGCCTGACTGACTGACTGACTGCCTGACTGACTGACTGACTGAATGACTGACTGACTGACTGACTGGCTGAAGGACTAACTGACTGACTGAGTGACTGACTGACTGGACTGACTGACTGAGACTGAATGACTGAGTGCTTGACTGATTGACTGTCAGACTGACTGACTGACTTCGCAAAAGGGAAAAATAAAAAAAAAGAATTATAAAATTAGAAAAAAATATTTGCATTTAAGATTTCCTTTCCGGCCGGGACTCGAACCCAGTACCACGCGCTAGGAACCCAACGGTCTAGCCATTAGGCTATCGGAGCTCTGTAGATGGAAGTCTTAAATATAATAAAAACAAAGAATGCACCTTGGTAATTATTGATTCAAACACTTTGAAATTTACAGGTCGAATAATTAAACTGACTCAGAATTTTTCTCCCTACATAAATAATCAATATTCGCAAAAGAGAGAAATTAAAAAAAAAAGAAGAAGAAATTTCAAATTAGAAACTAAAAGTATACATTGAAGATTTTCGTTCAGGCTGGGACTCGAACCCAGGGCCACTCGCTTGGAAGCCTAACACTCTAGCCATTAGTCTATGGGAGCTCTGTCGGTGGGAGTTTTAAATATAATAAAAACAAAAAATGCACCTTGGTAATTGTTTATTTAAACACTTTGAAATCTTCGTGTCGAAAAATTAAACTGACTCAGAATTTTCTTCCCTACATAAATAATCAATAATTGCAAAGGAAAGAAATTGAAAAAAAAAAAGAATTTTCAAATTAGAGAAGAAATATATACATTGAAGATATTCGCTCCGGCTTGGACTCGAACCCAGGCCACTCGCTTGGAAGACCAGCGGTCTAGCCATTAGGCTATCGGAGTTCTGTCGAGCGGAATCTTACTGCCTGACTGATACTGCCTGACTGACAGACTGACTCACTGACTGACTGATACTGACTGACTGACTCACTGACTGACCGAGACTGACTGACTAACTGCCTGACTGACTGAGACTGGACTGACTGACTGACTGACTGACTGACTGACTAACTGACTGACTGAGACTGACTGACTGACTGCTTGACTCTCTGACTGGCTATTTCACTGACTGACTGAATGACTAAATGACTGACTGACACTGACTGACTGACTGCTTGAGTACCTGACTGACTGCTTGACTGACTAACTGACTGGACAGGACTGACCGACTGACTGACTGACAGACTGACTGAATAAGGATGACTGACAGACTGACTGAATAAGGCTGACTGACTGACTGACTGACAGACTGACTGAATAAGGCTGACCGACTGACTGACTGCCTGACTGACTGACTGACTGAATGACTGACTGACTGACTGACCGAGACTGACTGACTGACTGACTGAGACTGGACTGGACTGACTGACTGACTGACTGACTGAGACTGACTGACTGCTTTAGTGACTAACTGACTGCACAGGACTGACCGACTGACTGACTGACTGACTGCCTGACTGACTGACTGACTGAATGACTGACTGACTGAGACTAAATGACTGACTGCTTGACTGACTGCCTGAAGGACTAACTGACTGAGTGAGTGACTGACTGACTGGACTGACTGACTGAGACTGAATGACTGAGTGCTTGACTGATTGACTGTCAGACTGACTGACTGACTTCGCAAAAGGGAAAAATAAAAAAAGAAGAATTATAAAATTAGAAAAAAATATTTGCATTTAAGATTTCCTTTCCGGCCGGGACTCGAACCCAGTACCACGCGCTAGGAGCCCAACGGTCTAGCCATTAGGCTATCGGAGCTCTGTCGGTGGGAGTTTTAAATATAATAAAAACAAAAAATGCACCTTGGTAATTATTTATTTAAACACTTTGAAATCTTCGTGTCGAAAAATTAAACTGACTCAGAATTTTCTTCCCTACATAAATAATCAATAATTGCAAAGGAAAGAAATTGAAAAAAAAAAGAATTTTCAAATTAGAAAAGAAATATATACATTGAAGATATTCGTTCCGGCTGGGACTCGAACCCAGGCCACTCGCTTGGAAGACCAGCGGTCTAGCCATTAGGCTATCGGAGTTCTGTGGATCGGAGTCTTACTGCCTGACTGATACTGCCTGACTGACAGACTGACTCACTGACTGACTGATACTGACTGACTGACTCACTGACTGACCGAGACTGACTGACTAACTGCCTGACTGACTGAGACTGGACTGACTGACTGACTGACTGACTGACTGACTAACTGACTGACTGAGACTGACTGACTGACTGCTTGACTCTCTGACTGGCTATTTCACGGACTGACTGAATGACTAAATGACTGACTGACACTGACTGACTGACTGCTTGACTACCTGACTGACTGCTTGACTGACTAACTGACTGGACAGGACTGACCGACTGACTGACTGACAGACTGACTGAATAAGGATGACTGACAGACTGACTGAATAAGGCTGACTGACTGACTGACTGACAGACTGACTGAATAAGGCTGACCGACTGACTGACTGCCTGACTGACTGACTGACTGAATGACTGACTGACTGACTGACCGAGACTGACTGACTGACTGACTGACTGAGACTGGACTGGACTGACTGACTGACTGACTGACTGAGACTGACTGACTGCTTTAGTGACTAACTGACTGCACAGGACTGACCGACTGACTGACTGACTGACTGCCTGACTGACTGACTGACTGAATGACTGACTGACTGAGACTAAATGACTGACTGCTTGACTGACTGGCTGAAGGACTGACTGACTGGACTGACTGACTGAGACTGAATGACTGAGTGCTTGACTGATTGACTGTCAGACTGACTGACTGACTTCGCAAAAGGGAAAAATAAAAAAAAAAGAATTATAAAATTAGAAAAAAATATTTGCATTTAAGATTTCCTTTCCGGCCGGGACTCGAACCCAGTACCACGCGCTAGGATCCCAACGGTCTAGCCATTAGGCTATCGGAGCTCTGTCGATGGAAGTCTTAAATATAATAAAAACAAAAAATGCACCTTGGTAATTATTGATTCAAACACTTTGAAATTTACAGGTCGAATAATTAAACTGACTCAGAATTTTTCTCCCTACATAAATAATCAATATTCGCAAAAGAGAAAAATTAAAAAAAAAAGAAGAAGAAATTTCAAATTAGAAACTAAAAGTATACATTGAAGATTTTCGTTCAGGCTGGGACTAGAACCCAGGGCCACTCGCTTGGAAGCCTAACACTCTAGCCATTAGTCTATGGCAGCTCTGTCGGTGGGAGTTTTAAATATAATAAAAACAAAAAATGCACCTTGGTAATTGTTTATTTAAACACTTTGAAATCTTCGTGTCGAAAAATTAAACTGACTCAGAATTTTCTTCCCTACATAAATAATCAATAATTGCAAAGGAAAGAAATTGAAAAAAAAAAAAAGAATTTTCAAATTAGAAAAGAAATATATACATTGAAGATATTCGCTCCGGCTGGGACTCGAACCCAGGCCACTCGCTTGGAAGACCAGCGGTCTAGCCATTAGGCTATCGGAGTTCTGTCGAGCGGAGTCTTACTGCCTGACTGATACTGCCTGACTGACAGACTGACTGACTGACTGACTGATACTGACTGACTGACTCACTGACTGACCGAGACTGACTGACTGACTGACTGACTGACTGACTGAATGACTGACTGACTGACTGACCGAGACTGACTGACTGACTGACTGAGACTGGACTGGACTGACTGACTGACTGACTGACTGAGACTGACTGACTGCTTTAGTGACTAACTGACTGCACAGGACTGACCGACTGACTGACTGACTGACTGCCTGACTGACTGACTGACTGAATGACTGACTGACTGAGACTAAATGACTGACTGCTTGACTGACTGCCTGAAGGACTAACTGACTGAGTGAGTGACTGACTGACTGGACTGACTGACTGAGACTGAATGACTGAGTGCTTGACTGATTGACTGTCAGACTGACTGACTGACTTCGCAAAAGGGAAAAATAAAAAAAGAAGAATTATAAAATTAGAAAAAAATATTTGCATTTAAGATTTCCTTTCCGGCCGGGACTCGAACCCAGTACCACGCGCTAGGAGCCCAACGGTCTAGCCATTAGGCTATCGGAGCTCTGTCGGTGGGAGTTTTAAATATAATAAAAACAAAAAATGCACCTTGGTAATTATTTATTTAAACACTTTGAAATCTTCGTGTCGAAAAATTAAACTGACTCAGAATTTTCTTCCCTACATAAATAATCAATAATTGCAAAGGAAAGAAATTGAAAAAAAAAAGAATTTTCAAATTAGAAAAGAAATATATACATTGAAGATATTCGTTCCGGCTGGGACTCGAACCCAGGCCACTCGCTTGGAAGACCAGCGGTCTAGCCATTAGGCTATCGGAGTTCTGTGGATCGGAGTCTTACTGCCTGACTGATACTGCCTGACTGACAGACTGACTCACTGACTGACTGATACTGACTGACTGACTCACTGACTGACCGAGACTGACTGACTAACTGCCTGACTGACTGAGACTGGACTGACTGACTGACTGACTGACTGACTGACTAACTGACTGACTGAGACTGACTGACTGACTGCTTGACTCTCTGACTGGCTATTTCACGGACTGACTGAATGACTAAATGACTGACTGACACTGACTGACTGACTGCTTGACTACCTGACTGACTGCTTGACTGACTAACTGACTGGACAGGACTGACCGACTGACTGACTGACAGACTGACTGAATAAGGATGACTGACAGACTGACTGAATAAGGCTGACTGACTGACTGACTGACAGACTGACTGAATAAGGCTGACCGACTGACTGACTGCCTGACTGACTGACTGACTGAATGACTGACTGACTGACTGACCGAGACTGACTGACTGACTGACTGACTGAGACTGGACTGGACTGACTGACTGACTGACTGACTGAGACTGACTGACTGCTTTAGTGACTAACTGACTGCACAGGACTGACCGACTGACTGACTGACTGACTGCCTGACTGACTGACTGACTGAATGACTGACTGACTGAGACTAAATGACTGACTGCTTGACTGACTGGCTGAAGGACTGACTGACTGGACTGACTGACTGAGACTGAATGACTGAGTGCTTGACTGATTGACTGTCAGACTGACTGACTGACTTCGCAAAAGGGAAAAATAAAAAAAAAAGAATTATAAAATTAGAAAAAAATATTTGCATTTAAGATTTCCTTTCCGGCCGGGACTCGAACCCAGTACCACGCGCTAGGATCCCAACGGTCTAGCCATTAGGCTATCGGAGCTCTGTCGATGGAAGTCTTAAATATAATAAAAACAAAAAATGCACCTTGGTAATTATTGATTCAAACACTTTGAAATTTACAGGTCGAATAATTAAACTGACTCAGAATTTTTCTCCCTACATAAATAATCAATATTCGCAAAAGAGAAAAATTAAAAAAAAAAGAAGAAGAAATTTCAAATTAGAAACTAAAAGTATACATTGAAGATTTTCGTTCAGGCTGGGACTAGAACCCAGGGCCACTCGCTTGGAAGCCTAACACTCTAGCCATTAGTCTATGGCAGCTCTGTCGGTGGGAGTTTTAAATATAATAAAAACAAAAAATGCACCTTGGTAATTGTTTATTTAAACACTTTGAAATCTTCGTGTCGAAAAATTAAACTGACTCAAAATTTTCTTCCCTACATAAATAATCAATAATTGCAAAGGAAAGAAATTGAAAAAAAAAAAAGAATTTTCAAATTAGAAAAGAAATATATACATTGAAGATATTCGCTCCGGCTGGGACTCGAACCCAGGCCACTCGCTTGGAAGACCAGCGGTCTAGCCATTAGGCTATCGGAGTTCTGTCGAGCGGAGTCTTACTGCCTGACTGATACTGCCTGACTGACAGACTGACTGACTGACTGACTGATACTGACTGACTGACTCACTGACTGACCGAGACTGACTGACTGACTGACTGACTGACTGACTGACTGACCGACTGACTGACTGACTGACTAACTGACTGACTGCTTGACTCTCTGACTGGCTATTTCACTGACTGACTGAATGACTAAATGACTGACTGACACTGACTGACTGACTGCTTGACTACCTGACTGACTGCTTGACTGACTAACTGACTGGACAGGACTGACCGACTGACTGACTGACAGACTGACTGAATAAGGATGACTGACAGACTGACTGAATAAGGCTGACTGACTGACTGACTGACAGACTGACTGAATAAGGCTGACCGACTGACTGACTGACTGAATGACTGACTGACTGACTGACCGAGACTGACTGACTGACTGACTGAGACTGGACTGGACTGACTGACTGACTGCTTTAGTGACTAACTGACTGCACAGGACTGACCGACTGACTGACTGACTGACTGCCTGACTGACTGACTGACTGAATGACTGACTGACTGAGACTAAATGACTGACTGCTTGACTGACTGGCTGAAGGACTAACTGACTGACTGAGTGACTGACTGACTGGACTGACTGACTGAGACTGAATGACTGAGTGCTTGACTGATTGACTGTCAGACTGACTGACTGACTTCGCAAAAGGGAAAAATAAAAAAAAAGAATTATAAAATTAGAAAAAACTATTTGCATTTAAGATTTCCTTTCCGGCTGGGATTTGAACCCAGGGCGACACTCATGGAAGCCCAACGCTCTCGCCAATATACTATCGGATCTCTGTTGATCGGTGTCTTAATTATAATAAAAACAAAAAATGCACCTTAGTAATTATTGATCTAAAATCTTTGAAATCTAAAGGTCGAATGATTAAACTGACTCAGAATTTTCTTCCGTACATAAATAATCCATATTTGCAAAAGAAAGAAATTGAAAAAAAAAGAATCTTCAAATTAGAAGAGAAATATATACATGGAAGATTTTCGTTCCGGCCGGGACTCGAACCCAGTACCACGCGCTTGGAACCCAACGGTCTAGCCATTAGGTTATCGGAGCTCTGTCGATGGAAGTCTTAAATATAATAAAAACAAAAAATGCACCTTGGTAATTATTGATTCAAACACTTTGAAATTTACAGGTCGAATAATTAAACTGACTCAGAATTTTTCTCCCTACATAAATAATCAATATTCGCAAAAGAGAAAAATTAAAAAAAAAGAAGAAGAAATTTCAAATTAGAAACTAAAAGTATAAATTGAAGATTTTCGTTCAGGCTGGGACTCGAACCCAGGGCCACTCGCTTGGAAGCCTAACACTCCAGCCATTAGTCTATGGGAGCTCTGTCGGTGGGAGTTTTAAATATAATAAAAACAAAAAATGCACCTTGGTAATTGTTTATTTAAACACTTTGAAATCTTCGTGTCGAAAAATTAAACTGACGGAGAATTTTCTTCCCTACATAAATAATCAATAATTGCAAAGGAAAGAAATTGAAAAAAAAAAGAATTTTCAAATTAGAAAAGAAATATATACATTGAAGATATTCGCTCCGGCTGGGACACGAACCCAGGCCACTCGCTTGGAAGACCAGCGGTCTAGCCATTAGGCTATCGGAGTTCTGTCGAGAGGAGTCTTACTGCCTGACTGATACTGCCTGACTGACAGACTGACTCACTGACTGACTGATACTGACTGACTGACTCACTGACTGACCGAGACTGACTGACTAACTGCCTGACTGACTGAGACTGGACTGACTGACTGACTGACTGACTGACTGACTGACTAACTGACTGACTGAGACTGACTGACTGACTGCTTGACTCTCTGACTGGCTATTTCACTGACTGACTGAATGACTAAATGACTGACTGACACTGACTGACTGACTGCTTGACTACCTGACTGACTGCTTGACTGACTAACTGACTGGACAGGACTGACCGACTGACTGACTGACAGACTGACTGAATAAGGATGACTGACAGACTGACTGAATAAGGCTGACTGACTGACTGACTGACAGACTGACTGAATAAGGCTGACCGACTGACTGACTGCCTGACTGACTGACTGACTGAATGACTGACTGACTGACTGACCGAGACTGACTGACTGACTGCCTGAGACTGGACTGGACTGACTGAATGACTTACTGACTGAGACTAAATGACTGACTGCTTGACTGACTGGCTGAAGGACTAACTGACTGACTGAGTGACTGAATGACTGGACTGACTGACTGAGACTGAATGACTGAGTGCTTGACTGATTGACTGTCAGACTGACTGACTGACTTCGCAAAAGGGAAAAATAAAAAAAAAAGAATTATAAAATTAGAAAAAAATATTTGCATTTAAGATTTCCTTTCCGGCCGGGACTCGAACCCAGTACCACGCGCTAGGAACCCAACGGTCTAGCCATTAGGCTATCGGAGCTCTGTCGATGGAAGTCTTGAATATAATAAAAACAAAAAATGCACCTTGGTAATTATTGATTCAAACACTTTGAAATTTACAGGTCGAATAATTAAACTGACTCAGAATTTTTCTCCCTACATAAATAATCAATATTCGCAAAAGAGAAAAATTAAAAAAAAAAGAAGAAGAAATTTCAAATTAGAAACTAAAATTATACATTGAAGATTTTCGTTCAGGCTGGGACTCGAACCCAGGGCCACTCGCTTGGAAGCCTAACACTCTAGCCATTAGTCTATGGGAGCTCTGTCGGTGGGAGTTTTAAATATAATAAAAACAAAAAATGCACCTTGGTAATTGTTTATTTAAACACTTTGAAATCTTCGTGTCGAAAAATTAAACTGACTCAGAATTTTCTTCCCTACATAAATAATCAATAATTGCAAAGGAAAGAAATTGAAAAAAAAAAGAATTTTCAAATTAGAAAAGAAATATATACATTGAAGATATTCGCTCCGGCTGGGACTCGAACCCAGGCCATTCGCTTGGAAGACCAGCGGTCTAGCCATTAGGCTATCGGAGTTCTGTCGAGCGGAGTCTTACTGCCTGACTGATACTGCCTGACTGACAGACTGACTCACTGACTGACTGATACTGACTGACTGACTCACTGACTGACCGAGACTGACTGACTAACTGCCTGACTGACTGAGACTGGACTGACTGACTGACTGAATGACTGAGACTGACTGACTGACTGCTTGACTCTCTGACTGGCTATTTCACTGACTGACTGAATGACTAAATGACTGACTGACACTGACTGACTGACTGCTTGACTACCTGACTGACTGCTTGACTGACTAACTGACTGGACAGGACTGACCGACTGACTGACTGACAGACTGACTGAATAAGGATGACTGACAGACTGACTGAATAAGGCTGACTGACTGACTGACTGGCAGACTGACTGAATAAGGCTGACCGACTGACTGACTGCCTGACTGACTGACTGACTGAATGACTGTCTGACCGAGACTGACTGACTGACTGACTGAGACTGGACTGGACTGACTGACTGACTGACTGACTGAGACTGACTGACTGCTTTAGTGACTAACTGACTGCACAGGACTGACCGACTGACTGACTGACTGACTGCCTGACTGACTGACTGACTGAATGACTGACTGACTGAGACTAAATGACTGACTGCTTGACTGACTGGCTGAAGGACTAACTGACTGACTGAGTGACTGACTGACTGGACTGACTGACTGAGACTGAATGACTGAGTGCTTGACTGATTGACTGTCAGACTGACTGACTGACTTCGCAAAAGGGAAAAATAAAAAAAAAAAGAATTATAAAATTAGAAAAAAATATTTGCATTTAAGATTTCCTTTCCGGCCGGGACTCGAACCCAGTACCACGCGCTAGGAACCCAACGGTCTAGCCATTAGGCTATCGGAGCTCTGTCGATGGAAGTCTTAAATATAACAAAAACAAAAAATGCACCTTGGTAATTATTGATTCAAACACTTTGAAATTTACAGGTCGAATAATTAAACTGACTCAGAATTTTTCTCCCTACATAAATAATCAATATTCGCAAAAGAGAAAAATTAAAAAAAAAGAAGAAGAAATTTCAAATTAGAAACTAAAAGTATACATTGATGATTTTCGTTCAGGCTGGGACTCGAACCCAGTACCACGCGCTTGGAACCCAACGGTCTAGCCATTAGGCTATCGGAGCTCTGTCGATGGAAGTCTTAAATATAATAAAAACAAAAAATGCACCTTGGTAATTATTGATTCAAACACTTTGAAATTTACAGGTCGAATAATTAAACTGACTCAGAATTTTTCTCCCTACATAAATAATCAATATTCGCAAAAGAGAAAAATTAAAAAAAAAAGAAGAAGAAATTTCAAATTAGAAACTAAAAGTATACATTGAAGATTTTCGTTCAGGCTGGGACTCGAACCCAGGGCAACTCGCTTGGAAGCCTAACACTCTAGCCATTAGTCTATGGGAGCTCTGTCGGTGGGAGTTTTAAATATAATAAAAACAAAAAATGCACCTTGGTAATTGTTTATTTAAACACTTTGAAATCTTCGTGTCGAAAAATTAAACTGACTCAGAATTTTCTTCCCTACATAAATAATCAATAATTGCAAAGGAAAGAAATTGAAAAAAAAGAATTTTCAAATTAGAAAAGAAATATATACATTGAAGATATTCGCTCCGGCTGGGACTCGAACCCAGGCCACTCGCTTGGAAGACCAGCGGTCTAGCCATTAGGCTATCGGAGTTCTGTCGAGCGGAGTCTTACTGCCTGACTGATACTGCCTGACTGACAGACTGACTCACTGACTGACTGATACTGACTGACTGACTCACTGACTGACCGAGACTGACTGACTAACTGCCTGACTGACTGAGACTGGACTGACTGACTGACTGACTGACTGACTGACTAACTGACTGACTGAGACTGACTGACTGACTGCTTGACTCTCTGACTGGCTATTTCACTGACTGACTGAATGACTAAATGACTGACTGACACTGACTGACTGACTGCTTGACTACCTGACTGACTGCTTGACTGACTAACTGACTGGACAGGACTGACCGACTGACTGACTGACAGACTGACCGACTGACTGACTGACAGACTGACTGAATAAGGATGACTGACTGACTGACTGACAGACTGACTGAATAAGGCTGACCGACTGACTGACTGCCTGACTGACTGACTGACTGAATGACTGACTGACTGACTGACCGAGACTGACTGACTGACTGACTGAGACTGGACTGGACTGACTGACTGACTGACTGACTGACTGAGACTGACTGACTGCTTTAGTGACTAACTGACTGCACAGGACTGACCGACTGACTGACTGACTGACTGACTGACTGACTGACTGACTGACTGAATGACTGACTGACTGAGACTAAATGACTGACTGCTTGACTGACTGGCTGAAGGACTAACTGACTGACTGAGTGACTGACTGACTGGACTGACTGACTGAGACTGAATGACTGAGTACTTGACTGATTGACTGTCAGACTGACTGACTGACTTCGCAAAAGGGAAAAATAAAAAAAAAAAGAATTATAAAATTAGAAAAAAATATTTGCATTTAAGATTTCCTTTCCGGCTGGGATTTGAACCCAGGGCGACACTCATGGAAGCCCAACGCTCTCGCCAATATACTATCGGATCTCTGTTGATCGGTGTCTTAATTATAATAAAAACAAAAAATGCACCTTAGTAATTATTGATCTAAAATCTTTGAAATCTAAAGGTCGAATGATTAAACTGACTCAGAATTTTCTTCCGTACATAAATAATCCATATTTGCAAAAGAAAGAAATTGAAAAAAAAAGAATCTTCAAATTAGAAGAGAAATATATACATGGAAGATTTTCGTTCCGGCCGGGACTCGAACCCAGTACCACGCGCTTGGAACCCAACGGTCTAGCCATTAGGCTATCGGAGCTCTGTCGATGGAAGTCTTAAATATAATAAAAACAAAAAATGCACCTTGGTAATTATTGATTCAAACACTTTGAAATTTACAGGTCGAATAATTAAACTGACTCAGAATTTTTCTCCCTACATAAATAATCAATATTCGCAAAAGAGAAAAATTAAAAAAAAAAGAAGAAGAAATTTCAAATTAGAAACTAAAAGTATACATTGAAGATTTTCGTTCAGGCTGGGACTCGAACCCAATGCCAGTCGCTTGGAAGCCTAACACTCTAGCCATTAGTCTATGGGAGCTCTGTCGGTGGGAGTTTTAAATATAATAAAAACAAAAAATGCACCTTGGTAATTGTTTATTTAAACACTTTGAAATCTTCGTGTCGAAAAATTAAACTGACTCAGAATTTTCTTCCCTACATAAATAATCAATAATTGCAAAGGAAAGAAATTGAAAAAAAAAAGAATTTTCAAATTAGAAAAGAAATATATACATTGAAGATATTCGCTCCGGCTGGGACTCGAACCCAGGCCACTCGCTTGGAAGACCAGCGGTCTAGCCATTAGGCTATCGGAGTTCTGTCGAGCGGAGTCTTACTGCCTGACTGACAGACTGACTCACTGACTGACTGATACTGACTGACTGACTCACTGACTGACCGAGACTGACTGACTAACTGCCTGACTGACTGAGACTGGACTGACTGACAGACTGACTGACTGACTGACTGACTGACTGACTAACTGACTGACTGAGACTGACTGACTGACTGCTTGACTCTCTGACTGGCTATTTCACTGACTGACTGCTTGACTACCTGACTGACTGCTTGACTGACTAACTGACTGGACAGGACTGACCGACTGACTGACTGACAGACTGACTGAATAAGGATGACTGACAGACTGACTGAATAAGGCTGACTGACTGACTGACTGAGAGACTGACTGAATAAGGCTGACCGACTGACTGACTGCCTGACTGACTGACTGACTGAATGACTGACTGACTGACTGACCGAGACTGACTGACTGACTGACTGAGACTGGACTGGACTGACTGACTGACTGACTGACTGAGACTGACTGACTGCTTTAGTGACTAACTGACTGCACAGGACTGACCGACTGACTGACTGACTGACTGCCTGACTGACTGACTGACTGAATGACTGACTGACTGAGACTAAATGACTGAAGGACTAACTGACTGACTGAGTGACTGACTGACTGGACTGACTGACTGAGACTGAATGACTGAGTGCTTGACTGATTGACTGTCAGACTGACTGACTGACTTCGCAAAAGGGAAAAATAAAAAAAAAGAATTATAAAATTAGAAAAAAATATTTGCATTTAAGATTTCCTTTCCGGCTGGGATTTGAACCCAGGGCGACACTCATGGAAGCCCAACGCCCTCGCCAATATACTATCGGATCTCTGTTGATCGGTGTCTTAATTATAATAAAAACAAAAAATGCACCTTAGTAATTATTGATCTAAAATCTTTGAAATCTAAAGGTCGAATGATTAAACTGACTCAGAATTTTCTTCCGTACATAAATAATCCATATTTGCAAAAGAAAGAAATTGAAAAAAAAAAATCTTCAAATTAGAAGAGAAATATATACATGGAAGATTTTCGTTCCGGCCGGGACTCGAACCCAGTACCACGCGCTTGGAACCCAACGGTCTAGCCATTAGGCTATCGGAGCTCTGCCGATGGAAGTCTTAAATATAATAAAAACAAAAAATGCACCTTGGTAATTATTGATTCAAACACTTTGAAATTTACAGGTCGAATAATTAAACTGACTCAGAATTTTTCTCCCTACATAAATAATCAATATTCGCAAAAGAGAAAAATTAAAAAAAAAAGAAGAAGAAATTTCAATTTAGAAACTAAAAGTATACATTGAAGATTTTCGTTCAGGCTGGGACTCGAACCCAGGGCCACTCGCTTGGAAGCCTAACACTCTAGCCATTAGTCTATGGGAGCTCTGTCGGTGGGAGTTTTAAATATAATAAAAACAAAAAATGCACCTTGGTAATTGTTTATTTAAACACTTTGAAATCTTCGTGTCGAAAAATTAAACTGACTCAGAATTTTCTTCCCTACATAAATAATCAATAATTGCAAAGGAAAGAAATTGAAAAAAAAAAGGAATTTTCAAATTAGAAAAGAAATATATACATTGAAGATATTCGCTCCGGCTGGGACTCGAACCCAGGCCACTCACTTGGAAGACCAGCGGTCTAGCCATTAGGCTACCGGAGTTCTGTCGAGCGGAGTCTTACTGCCTGACTGATACTGCCTGACTGACAGACTGACTCACTGACTGACTGATACTGACTGACTGACTCACTGACTGACTAACTGCCTGACTGACTGAAACTGGACTGATTGACTGACTGAGACTGGACTGATTGACTGACTGACTGACTGACTGACTAACTGACTGACTGAGACTGACTGACTGACTGCTTGACTCTCTGACTGGCTATTTCACTGACTGACTGAATGACTAAATGACTGACTGACACTGACTGACTGACTGCTTGACTACCTGACTGACTGCTTGACTGACTAACTGACTGGACAGGACTGACGGACTGACTGACTGACAGACTGACTGAATAAGGATGACTGACAGACTGACTGAATAAGGCTGACTGACTGACTGACTGACAGACTGACTGAATAAGGCTGACCGACTGACTGACTGCCTGACTGACTGACTGACTGAATGACTGACTGACTGGCTGACCGAGACTGACTGACTGACTGACTGAGACTGGACTGGACTGACTGACTGACTGAGACTGACTGACTGAGACTGACTGACTGCTTTAGTGACTAACTGACTGCACAGGACTGACCGACTGACTGACTGACTGACTGCCTGACTGACTGACTGACTGAAGAACTGACTGACTGAGACTAAATGACTGACTGCTTGACTGACTGACTGAAGGACTAACTGACTGACTGAGTGACTGACTGACTGGACTGACTGACTGAGACTGAATGACTGAGTGCTTGACTGATTGACTGTCAGACTGACTGACTGACTTCGCAAAAGGGAAAAATAAAAAAAAAAGAATTATAAAATTAGAAAAAAATATTTGCATTTAAGATTTCCATTCCGGCTGGGATTTGAACCCAGGGCGACACTCATGGAAGCCCAACGCTCTCGCCAATATACTATCCGATCTCTGTTGATCGGTGCCTTAATTATAATAAAAACAAAAAATGCACCTTAGTAATTATTGATCTAAAATCTTTGAAATCTAAAGGTCGAATGATTAAACTGACTCAGAATTTTCTTCCGTACATAAATAATCCATATTTGCAAAAGAAAGAAATTGAAAAAAAAAAGAATCTTCAAATTAGAAGAGAAATATATACATGGAAGATTTTCGTTCCGGCCGGGACTCGACCCCAGTACCACGCGCTTGGAACCCAACGGTCTAGCCATTAGGCTATCGGAGCTCTGTCGATGGAAGTCTTAAATATAATAAAAACAAAAAATGCACCTTGGTAATTATTGATTCAAACACTTTGAAATTTTCAGGTCGAATAATTAAACTGACTCAGAATTTTTCTCCCTACATAAATAATCAATATTCGCAAAAGAGAAAAATTAAAAAAAAAAAAAGAAGAAGAAATTTCAAATTAGAAACTAAAAGTATACATTGAAGATTTTCGTTCAGGCTGGGACTCGAACCCAGGGCCACTCGCTTGGAAGCCTAACACTCTAGCCATTAGTCTATGGGAGCTCTGTCGGTGGGAGTTTTAAATATAATAAAAACAAAAAATGCACCTTGGTAATTGTTTATTTAAACACTTTGAAATCTTCGTGTCGAAAAATTAAACTGACTCAGAATTTTCTTCCCTACATAAATAATCAATAATTGCAAAGGAAAGAAATTGAAAAAAAAAAGAATTTTCAAATTAGAAAAGAAATATATACATTGAAGATATTCGCTCCGGCTGGTACTCGAACCCAGGCCACTCGCTTGGAAGACCAGCGGTCTAGCCATTAGGCTAGCGGAGTTCTGTCGAGCGGAGTCTTACTGCCTGACTGATACTGCCTGACTGACAGACTGACTCACTGACTGACTGATACTGACTGACTGACTCACTGACTGACCGAGACTGACTGACTAACTGCCTGACTGACTGAGACTGGACTGACTGACTGACTGACTAACTGACTGACTGAGACTGACTGACTGACTGCTTGACTACCTGACTGACTGCTTGACTGACTAACTGACTGGACAGGACTGACCGACTGACTGACTGACAGACTGACTGAATAAGGATGACTGACAGACTGACTGAATAAGGCTGACTGACTGACTGACTGACAGACTGACTGAATAAGGCTGACCGACTGACTGACTGCCTGGCTGACTGACTGACTGAATGACTGACTGACTGACTGACCGAGACTGACTGACTGAGACTGGACTGACTGACTGACTGACTGACTGAGACTGACTGACTGCTTTAGTGACTAACTGACTGCACAGGACTGACCGACTGACTGACTGACTGACTGCCTGACTGACTGACTGACTGAATGACTGACTGACTGAGACTAAATGACTGACTGCTTGACTGACTGGCTGAAGGACTAACTGACTGACTGAGTGACTGACTGACTGGACTGACTGACTGAGACTGAATGACTGAGTGCTTGACTGATTGACTGTCAGACTGACTGACTGACTTCGCAAAAGGGAAAAATAAAAAAAAAAAGAATTATAAAATTAGAAAAAAAATATTTGCATTTAAGATTTCCTTTCCTACCGGGACTCGAACCCAGTACCACACGCTAGGAACCCAACGGTCTAGCCATTAGGCTATCGGAGCTCTGTCGATGGAAGTCTTAAATATAATAAAAACAAAAAATGCACCTTGGTAATTATTGATTCAAACACTTTGAAATTTACAGGTCGAATAATTAAACTGACTCAGAATTTTTCTCCCTACATAAATAATCAATATTCGCAAAAGAGAAAAATTAAAAAAAAAAGAAGAAGAAATTTCAAATTAGAAACTAAAAGAATACATTGAAGATTTTCGTTCAGGCTGGGACTCGAACCCAGGGCCACTCGCTTGGAAGCCTAACACTCTAGCCATTAGTCTATGGGAGCTCTGTCGGTGGGAGTTTTAAATATAATAAAAACAAAAAATGCACCTTGGTAATTGTTTATTTAAACACTTTGAAATCTTCGTGTCGAAAAATTAAACTGACTCAGAATTTTCTTCCCTACATAAATAATCAATAATTGCAAAGGAAAGAAATTGAAAAAAAAAAGAATTTTCAAATTAGAAAAGAAATATATACATTGAAGATATTCGCTCCGGCTGGGACTCGAACCCAGGCCACTCGCTTGGAAGACCAGCGGTCTAGCCATTAGGCTATCGGAGTTCTGTCGAGCGGAGTCTTACTGCCTGACTGATACTGCCTGACTGACAGACTGACTCACTAACTGACTGATACTGACTGACTGACTCACTGACTGACCGAGACTGACTGACTAACTGCCTGACTGACTGAGACTGGACTGACTGACTGACTGACTGACTGACTGACTGACTGACTGAGACTGACTGACTGACTGCTTGACTCTCTGACTGGCTATTTCACTGACTGACTGAATGACTAAATGACTGACTGACACTGACTGACTGACTGCTTGACTACCTGACTGACTGCTTGACTGACTAACTGACTGGACAGGACTGACCGACTGACTGACTGACAGACTGACTGAATAAGGATGACTGACAGACTGACTGAATAAGGCTGACTGACTGATTGACTGTCAGACTGACTGACTGAATTCGCAAAGGGGAAAAATAAAAAACAAAGAATTATAAAATTAGAAAAAAATATTTGCATTTAAGATTTCCTTTCCGGCTGGGATTTGAACCCAGGGCGACACTCATGGAAGCCCAACGCTCTCGCCAATATACTATCGGATCTCTGTTGATCGGTGTCTTAATTATAATAAAAACAAAAAATGCACCTTAGTAATTATTGATCTAAAATCTTTGAAATCTAAAGGTCGAATGATTAAACTGACTCGGAATTTTCTTCCGTACATAAATAATCCATATTTGCAAAAGAAAGAAATTGAAAAAAAAAGAATCTTCAAATTAGAAGAGAAATATATACATGGAAGATTTTCGTTCCGGCCGGGACTCGACCCCAGTACCACGCGCTTGGAACCCAACGGTCTAGCCATTAGGCTATCGGACCTCTGTCGATGGAAGTCTTAAATATAATAAAAACAAAAAATGCACCTTGGTAATTATTGATTCAAACACTTTGAAATTTACAGGTCGAATAATTAAACTGACTCAGAATTTTTCTCCCTACATAAATAATCAATATTCGCAAAAGAGAAAAATTAAAAAAAAAAAGAAGAAGAAATTTCAAATTAGAAACTAAAAGTATACATTGAAGATTTTCGTTCAGGCTGGGACTCGAACCCAGGGCCACTCGCTTGGAAGCCTAACACTCTAGCCATTAGTCTATGAGAGCTCTGTCGGTGGGAGTTTTAAATATAATAAAAACAAAAAATGCACCTTGGTAATTGTTCATTTAAACACTTTGAAATCTTCGTGTCGAAAAATTAAACTGACTCAGAATTTTCTTCCCTAGATAATTAATCAATAATTGCAAAGGAAAGAAATTGAAAAAAAAAAGAATTTTCAAATTAGAAAAGAAATATATACATTGAAGATATTCGCTCCAGCTGGTACTCGAACCCAGGCCACTCGCTTGGAAGACCAGCGGTCTAGCCATTAGGCTATCGGAGTTCTGTCGAGCGGAGTCTTACTGCCTGACTGATACTGCCTGACTGACAGACTGACTCACTGACTGACTGATACTGACTGACTGACTCACTGACTGACCGAGACTGACTGACTAACTGCCTGACTGACTGAGACTGGACTGACTGACTGACTGACTGACTAACTGACTGACTGAGACTGACTGACTGACTGCTTGACTCTCTGACTGGCTATTTCACTGACTGACTGAATGACTAAATGACTGACTGACACTGACTGACTGACTGCTTGGCTACCTGACTGACTGCTTGGCTACCTGACTGACTGCTTGACTGACTAACTGACTGGACAGGACTGACCGACTGACTGACTGACAGACTGACTGAATAAGGATGACTGACAGACTGACTGAATAAGGCTGACTGACTGACTGACTGACAGACTGACTGAATAAGGCTGACCGACTGACTGACTGCCTGACTGACTGACTGACTGAATGACTGACTGACTGACTGACCGAGACTGACTGACTGACTGACTGAGACTGGACTGGACTGACTGACTGACTGACTGACTGAGACTGACTGACTGCTTTAGTGACTAACTGACTGCACAGGACTGACCGACTGACTGACTGACTGACTGCCTGACTGACTGACTGACTGAATGACTGACTGACTGACTGACTGCCTGACTGACTGACTGACTGAATGACTGACTGACTGAGACTAAATGACTGACTGCTTGACTGACTGGCTGAAGGACTAACTGACTGACTGAGTGACTGACTGACTGGACTGACTGACTGAGACTGAATGACTGAGTGCTTGACTGATTGACTGTCAGACTGACTGACTGACTTCGCAAAAGGGAAAAATAAAAAAAAAAGAATTATAAAATTAGAAAAAAAATATTTGCATTTAAGATTTCCTTTCCGGCCGGGACTCGAACCCAGTACCACACGCTAGGAACCCAACGGTCTACCCATTAGGCTATCGGAGCTCTGTCGATGGAAGTCTTAAATATAATAAAAACAAAAAATGCACCTTGGTAATTATTGATTCTAACACTTTGAAATTTACAGGTCGAATAATTAAACTGACTCAGAATTATTCTCCCTACATAAATAATCAATATTCGCAAAAGAGAAAAATTAAAAAAAAAAGAAGAAGAAATTTCAAATTAGAAACTAAAAGTATACGTTGAAGATTTTCGTTCAGGCTGGGACTCGAACCCAGGGCCACTCGCTTGGAAGCCTAACACTCTAGCCATTAGCCTATGGGAGCTCTGTCGGTGGGAGTTTTAAATATAATAAAAACAAAAAATGCACCTTGGTAATTGTTTATTTAAACACTTTGAAATCTTCGTGTCGAAAAATTAAACTGACTCAGAATTTTCTTCCCTACATAAATAATCAATAATTGCAAAGGAAAGAAATTGAAAAAAAAAGAATTTTCAAATTAGAAAAGAAATACATACATTGAAGATATTCGCTCCGGCTGGGACTCGAACCCAGGCCACTCGCTTGGAAGACCAGCGGTCTAGCCATTAGGCTATCGGAGTTCTGTCGAGCGGAGTCTTACTGCCTGACTGATACTGCCTGACTGACAGACTGACTCACTAACTGACTGATACTGACTGACTGACTCACTGACTGACCGAGACTGACTGACTAACTGCCTGACTGACTGAGACTGGACTGACTGACTGACTGACTGACTGACTGACTAACTGACTGACTGAGACTGACTGACTGACTGCTTGACTCTCTGACTGGCTATTTCACTGACTGACTGAATGAATAAATGACTGACTGACACTGACTGACTGACTGCTTGACTACCTGACTGACTGCTTGACTGACTAACTGACTGGACAGGACTAACCGACTGACTGACTGACAGACTGACTGAATAAGGATGACTGACAGACTGACTGAATAAGGCTGACTGACTGATTGACTGTCAGACTGACTGACTGACTTCGCAAAGGGGAAAAATAAAAAAAAAAGAATTATAAAATTAGAAAAAAATATTTGCATTTAAGATTTCCTTTCCGGCTGGGATTTGAACCCAGGGCGACACTCATGGAAGCCCAACGCTCTCGCCAATATACTATCGGATCTCTGTTGATCGGTGTCTTAATTATAATAAAAACAAAAAATGCACCTTAGTAATTATTGATCTAAAATCTTTGAAATCTAAAGGTCGAATGATTAAACTGACTCAGAATTTTCTTCCGTACATAAATAATCCATATTTGCAAAAGAAAGAAATTGAAAAAAAAAAGAATCTTCAAATTAGAAGAAAAATATATACATGGAAGATTTTCGTTCCGGCCGGGACTCGACCCCAGTACCACGCGCTTGGAACCCAACGGTCTAGCCGTTAGGCTATCGGAGCTCTGTCGATGGAAGTCTTAAATATAATAAAAACAAAAAATGCACCTTGGTAATTATTGATTCAAACACTTTGAAATTTACAGGTCGAATAATTAAACTGACTCAGAATTTTTCTCCCTACATAAATAATCAATATTCGCAAAAGAGAAAAATTAAAAAAAAAAGAAGAAGAAATTTCAAATTAGAAACTAAAAGCATACATTGAAGATTTTCGTTCAGGCTGGGACTCGAACCCAGGGCCACTCGCTTGGAAGCCTAACACTCTAGCCATTAGTCTATGAGAGCTCTGTCGGTGGGAGTTTTAAATATAATAAAAACAAAAAATGCACCTTGGTAATTGTTTATTTAAACACTTTGAAATCTTCGTGTCGAAAAATTAAACTGACTCAGAATTTTCTTCCCTACATAAATAATCAATAATTGCAAAGGAAAGAAATTGAAAAAAAAAAGAATTTTCAAATTAGAAAAGAAATATATACATTGAAGATATTCGCTCCGGCTGGTACTCGAACCCAGGCCACTCGCTTGGAAGACCAGCGGTCTAGCCATTAGGCTATCGGAGTTCTGTCGAGCGGAGTCTTACTGCCTGACTGATACTGCCTGACTGACAGACTGACTCACTGACTGACTGATACTGACTGACTGACTCACTGACTGACCGAGACTGACTGACTGACTGACTGAGACTGGACTGACTGACACTGACTGACTGACTGCTTGACTACCTGACTGACTGCTTGACTGACTAACTGACTGGACAGGACTGACCGACTGACTGACTGACAGACTGACTGAATAAGGATGACTGACAGACTGACTGAATAAGGCTGACTGACTGACTGACTGACAGACTGACTGAATAAGGCTGACCGACTGACTGACTGCCTGGCTGACTGACTGACTGAATGACTGACTGACTGACTGACCGAGACTGACTGACTGACTGACTGAGACTGGACTGGACTGACTGACTGACTGACTGACTGAGACTGACTGACTGCTTTAGTGACTAACTGACTGCACAGGACTGACCGACTGACTGACTGACTGACTGCCTGACTGACTGACTGACTGACTGAATGACTGACTGACTGTCTGACTGACTGACTGACTGACTGAATGACTGACTGACTGAGACTAAATGACTGACTGCTTGACTGACTGGCTGAAGGACTAACTGACTGACTGAGTGACTGACTGACTGGACTGACTGACTGAGACTGAATGACTGAGTGCTTGACTGATTGACTGTCAGACTGACTGACTGACTTCGCAAAAGGGAAAAATAAAAAAAAAAGAATTATAAAAAAATATTTGCATTTAAGATTTCCTTTCCGGCCGGGACTCGAACCCAGTACCACACGCTAGGAACCCAACGGTCTAGCCATTAGGCTATCGGAGCTCTGTCGATGGAAGTCTTAAATATAATAAAAACAAAAAATGCACCTTGGTAATTATTGATTCAAACACTTTGAAATTTACAGGTCGAATAATTAAACTGACTCAGAATTTTTCTCCCTACATAAATAATCAATATTCGCAAAAGAGAAAAATTAAAAAAAAAAGAAGAAGAAATTTCAAATTAGAAACTAAAAGTATACATTGAAGATTTTCGTTCAGGCTGGGACTCGAACCCAGGGCCACTCGCTTGGAAGCCTAACACTCTAGCCATTAGCCTATGGGAGCTCTGTCGGTGGGAGTTTTAAATATAATAAAAACAAAAAATGCACCTTGGTAATTGTTTATTTAAACACTTTGAAATCTTCGTGTCGAAAAATTAAACTGACTCAGAATTTTCTTCCCTACATAAATAATCAATAATTGCAAAGGAAAGAAATTGAAAAAAAAAAGAATTTTCAAATTAGAAAAGAAATATATACATTGAAGATATTCGCTCCGGCTGGGACTCGAACCCAGGCCACTCGCTTGGAAGACCAGCGGTCTAGCCATTAGGCTATCGGAGTTCTGTCGAGCGGAGTCTTACTGCCTGACTGATACTGCCTGACTGACAGACTGACTCACTAACTGACTGATACTGACTGACTGACTCACTGACTGACCGAGACTGACTGACTAACTGCCTGACTGACTGAGACTGGACTGACTGACTGACTGACTGACTGACTGACTAACTGACTGACTGAGACTGACTGACTGACTGCTTGACTCTCTGACTGGCTATTTCACTGACTGACTGAATGACTAAATGACTGACTGACACTGACTGACTGACTGCTTGACTACCTGACTGACTGCTTGACTGACTAACTGACTGGACAGGACTGACCGACTGACTGACTGACAGACTGACTGAATAAGGATGACTGACAGACTGACTGAATAAGGCTGACTGACTGATTGACTGTCAGACTGACTGACTGAATTCGCAAAGGGGAAAAATAAAAAACAAAGAATTATAAAATTAGAAAAAAATATTTGCATTTAAGATTTCCTTTCCGGCTGGGATTTGAACCCAGGGCGACACTCATGGAAGCCCAACGCTCTCGCCAATATACTATCGGATCTCTGTTGATCGGTGTCTTAATTATAATAAAAACAAAAAATGCACCTTAGTAATTATTGATCTAAAATCTTTGAAATCTAAAGGTCGAATGATTAAACTGACTCAGAATTTTCTTCCGTACATAAATAATCCATATTTGCAAAAGAAAGAAATTGAAAAAAAAAGAATCTTCAAATTAGAAGAGAAATATATACATGGAAGATTTTCGTTCCGGCCGGGACTCGACCCCAGTACCACGCGCTTGGAACCCAACGGTCTAGCCATTATGCTATCGGACCTCTGCCGATGGAAGTCTTAAATATAATAAAAACAAAAAATGCACCTTGGTAATTATTGATTCAAACACTTTGAAATTTACAGGTCGAATAATTAAACTGACTCAGAATTTTTCTCCCTACATAAATAATCAATATTCGCAAAAGAGAAAAATTAAAAAAAAAAGAAGAAGAAATTTCAAATTAGAAACTAAAAGTATACATTGAAGATTTTCGTTCAGGCTGGGACTCGAACCCGGGGCCACTCGCTTGGAAGCCTAACACTCTAGCCATTAGTCTATGAGAGCTCTGTCGGTGGGAGTTTTAAATATAATAAAAACAAAAAATGCACCTTGGTAATTGTTTATTTAAACACTTTGAAATCTTCGTGTCGAAAAATTAAACTGACTCAGAATTTTCTTCCCTAGATAATTAATCAATAATTGCAAAGGAAAGAAATTGAAAAAAAAAAAAAGAATTTTCAAATTAGAAAAGAAATATATACATTGAAGATATTCGCTCCAGCTGGTACTCGAACCCAGGCCACTCGCTTGGAAGACCAGCGGTCTAGCCATTAGGCTATCGGAGTTCTGTCGAGCGGAGTCTTACTGCCTGACTGATACTGCCTGACTGACAGACTGACTCACTGACTGACTGATACTGACTGACTGACTCACTGACTGACCGAGACTGACTGACTAACTGCCTGACTGACTGAGACTGGACTGACTGACTGACTGACTGACTGACTGACTAACTGACTGACTGAGACTGACTGACTGACTGCTTGACTCTCTGACTGGCTATTTCACTGACTGACTGAATGACTAAATGACTGACTGACACTGACTGACTGACTGCTTGGCTACCTGACTGACTGCTTGGCTACCTGACTGACTGCTTGACTGACTAACTGACTGGACAGGACTGACCGACTGACTGACTGACAGACTGACTGAATAAGGATGACTGACAGACTGACTGAATAAGGCTGACTGACTGACTGACTGACAGACTGACTGAATAAGGCTGACCGACTGACTGACTGCCTGACTGACTGACTGACTGAATGACTGACTGACTGACTGACCGAGACTGACTGACTGACTGACTGAGACTATACTGGACTGACTGACTGACTGACTGACTGAGACTGACTGACTGCTTTAGTGACTAACTGACTGCACAGGACTGACCGACTGACTGACTGACTGACTGCCTGACTGACTGACTGACTGAATGACTGACTGACTGACTGACTGCCTGACTGACTGACTGACTGAATGACTGACTGACTGAGACTAAATGACTGACTGCTTGACTGACTGGCTGAAGGACTAACTGACTGACTGAGTGACTGACTGACTGGACTGACTGACTGAGACTGAATGACTGAGTGCTTGACTGATTGACTGTCAGACTGACTGACTGACTTCGCAAAAGGGAAAAATAAAAAAAAAAGAATTATAAAATTAGAAAAAAAATATTTGCATTTAAGATTTCCTTTCCGGCCGGGACTCGAACCCAGTACCACACGCTAGGAACCCAACGGTCTAGCCATTAGGCTATCGGAGCTCTGTCGATGGAAGTCTTAAATATAATAAAAACAAAAATGCACCTTGGTAATTATTGATTCTAACACTTTGAAATTTACAGGTCGAATAATTAAACTGACTCAGAATTATTCTCCCTACATAAATAATCAATATTCGCAAAAGAGAAAAATTAAAAAAAAAAGAAGAAGAAATTTCAAATTAGAAACTAAAAGTATACGTTGAAGATTTTCGTTCAGGCTGGGACTCGAACCCAGGGCCACTCGCTTGGAAGCCTAACACTCTAGCCATTAGCCTATGGGAGCTCTGTCGGTGGGAGTTTTAAATATAATAAAAACAAAAAATGCACCTTGGTAATTGTTTATTTAAACACTTTGAAATCTTCGTGTCGAAAAATTAAACTGACTCAGAATTTTCTTCCCTACATAAATAATCAATAATTGCAAAGGAAAGAAATTGAAAAAAAAAGAATTTTCAAATTAGAAAAGAAATATATACATTGAAGATATTCGCTCCGGCTGGGACTCGAACCCAGGCCACTCGCTTGGAAGACCAGCGGTCTAGCCATTACGCTATCGGAGTTCTGTCGAGCGGAGTCTTACTGCCTGACTGATACTGCCTGACTGACAGACTGACTCACTAACTGACTGATACTGACTGACTGACTCACTGACTGACCGAGACTGACTGACTAACTGCCTGACTGACTGAGACTGGACTGACTGACTGACTGACTGACTGACTGACTAACTGACTGACTGAGACTGACTGACTGACTGCTTGACTCTCTGACTGGCTATTTCACTGACTGACTGAATGAATAAATGACTGACTGACACTGACTGACTGACTGCTTGACTACCTGACTGACTGCTTGACTGACTAACTGACTGGACAGGACTGACCGACTGACTGACTGACAGACTGACTGAATAAGGATGACTGACAGACTGACTGAATAAGGCTGACTGACTGATTGACTGTCAGACTGACTGACTGACTTCGCAAAGGGGAAAAATAAAAAAAAAAGAATTATAAAATTAGAAAAAAATATTTGCATTTAAGATTTCCTTTCCGGCTGGGATTTGAACCCAGGGCGACACTCATGGAAGCCCAACGCTCTCGCCAATATACTATCGGATCTCTGTTGATCGGTGTCTTAATTATAATAAAAACAAAAAATGCACCTTAGTAATTATTGATCTAAAATCTTTGAAATCTAAAGGTCGAATGATTAAACTGACTCAGAATTTTCTTCCGTACATAAATAATCCATATTTGCAAAAGAAAGAAATTGAAAAAAAAAAAGAATCTTCAAATTAGAAGAGAAATATATACATGGAAGATTTTCGTTCCGGCCGGGACTCGACCCCAGTACCACGCGCTTGGAACCCAACGGTCTAGCCATTAGGCTATCGGAGCTCTGTCGGTGGAAGTCTTAAATATAATAAAAACAAAAAATGCACCTTGGTAATTATTGATTCAAACACTTTGAAATTTACAGGTCGAATAATTAAACTGACTCAGAATTTTTCTCCCTACATAAATAATCAATATTCGCAAAAGAGAAAAATTAAAAAAAAAAGAAGAAGAAATTTCAAATTAGAAACTAAAAGTATACATTGAAGATTTTCGTTCAGGCTGGGACTCGAACCCAGGGCCACTCGCTTGGAAGCCTAACACTCTAGCCATTAGTCTATGAGAGCTCTGTCGGTGGGAGTTTTAAATATAATAAAAACAAAAAATGCACCTTGGTAATTGTTTATTTAAACACTTTGAAATCTTCGTGTCGAAAAATTAAACTGACTCAGAATTTTCTTCCCTACATAAATAATCAATAATTGCAAAGGAAAGAAATTGAAAAAAAAAAGAATTTTCAAATTAGAAAAGAAATATATACATTGAAGATATTCGCTCCGGCTGGTACTCGAACCCAGGCCACTCGCTTGGAAGACCAGCGGTCTAGCCATTAGGCTATCGGAGTTCTGTCGAGCGGAGTCTTACTGCCTGACTGATACTGCCTGACTGACAGACTGACTCACTGACTGACTGATACTGACTGACTGACTCACTGACTGACCGAGACTGACTGACTAACTGCCTGACTGACTGAGACTGGACTGACTGACTGACTGACTGACTAACTGACTGACTGAGACTGACTGACTGACTGCTTGACTCTCTGACTGGCTATTTCACTGACTGACTGAATGACTAAATGACTGACTGACACTGACTGACTGACTGCTTGACTACCTGACTGACTGCTTGACTGACTAACTGACTGGACAGGACTGACCGACTGACTGACTGACAGACTGTCTGAATAAGGATGACTGACAGACTGACTGAATAAGGCTGACTGACTGACTGACTGACAGACTGACTGAATAAGGCTGACCGACTGACTGACTGCCTGGCTGACTGACTGACTGAATGACTGACTGACTGACTGACCGAGACTGACTGACTGACTGACTGAGACTGGACTGGACTGACTGACTGACTGACTGACTGAGACTGACTGACTGCTTTAGTGACTAACTGACTGCACAGGACTGACCGACTGACTGACTGACTAAGTGCCTGACTGACTGACTGACTGACTGAATGACTGACTGGCTGAAGGACTAACTGACTGACTGAGTGACTGACTGACTGGACTGACTGACTGAGACTGAATGACTGAGTGCTTGACTGATTGACTGTCAGACTGACTGACTGACTTCGCAAAAGGGAAAACTAAAAAAAAAGAATTATAAAATTAGAAAAAAATATTTGCATTTAAGATTTCCTTTCCGGCCGGGACTCGAACCCAGTACCACACGCAAGGAACCCAACGGTCTAGCCATTAGGCTATCGGAGCTCTGTCGATGGAAGTCTTAAATATAATAAAAACAAAAAATGCACCTTGGTAATTATTGATTCAAACACTTTGAAATTTACAGGTCGAATAATTAAACTGACTCAGAATTTTTCTCCCTACATAAATAATCAATATTCGCAAAAGAGAAAAATTAAAAAAAAAAGAAGAAGAAATTTCAAATTAGAAACTAAAAGTATACATTGAAGATTTTCGTTCAGGCTGGGACTCGAACCCAGGGCCACTCGCTTGGAAGCCTAACACTCTAGCCATTAGTCTATGGGAGCTCTGTCGGTGGGAGTTTTAAATATAATAAAAACAAAAAATGCACCTTGGTAATTGTTTATTTAAACACTTTGAAATCTTCGTGTCGAAAAATTAAACTGACTCAGAATTTTCTTCCCTACATAAATAATCAATAATTGCAAAGGAAAGAAATTGAAAAAAAAAGAATTTTCAAATTAGAAAAGAAATATATACATTGAAGATATTCGCTCCGGCTGGGACTCGAACCCAGGCCACTCGCTTGGAAGACCAGCGGTCTAGCCATTAGGCTATCGGAGTTCTGTCGAGCGGAGTCTTACTGCCTGACTGATACTGCCTGACTGACTGACTGATACTGACTGACTGACCGAGACTGACTGACTAACTGCCTGACTGACTGAGACTAGACTGACTGACTGACTGACTGACTAACTGACTGACTGAGACTGACTGACTGACTGCTTGACTCTCTGACTGGCTATTTCACTGACTGACTGAATGACTAAATGACTGACTGACACTGACTGACTGACTGCTTGACTACCTGACTGACTGCTTGACTGACTAACTGACTGGACAGGACTGACCGACTGACTGACTGACAGACTGACTGAATAAGGATGACTGACAGACTGACTGAATAAGGCTGACTGACTGATTGACTGTCAGACTGACTGACTGACTTCGCAAAGGGGAAAAATAAAAAAAAAAGAATTATAAAATTAGAAAAAAATATTTGCATTTAAGATTTCCTTTCCGGCTGGGATTTGAACCCAGGGCGACACTCATGGAAGCCCAACGCTCTCGCCAATATACTATCGGATCTCTGTTGATCGGTGTCTTAATTATAATAAAAACAAAAAATGCACCTTAGTAATTACTGATCTAAAATCTTTGAAATCTAAAGGTCGAATGATTAAACTGACTCAGAATTTTCTTCCGTACATAAATAATCCATATTTGAAAAAGAAAGAAATTGAAAAAAAAAGAATCTTCAAATTAGAAGAGAAATATATACATGGAAGATTTTCGTTCCGGCCGGGACTCGAACCCAGTACCACGCGCTTGGAACCCAACGGTCTAGCCATTAGGCTATCGGAGCTCTGTCGATGGAAGTCTTAAATATAATAAAAACAAAAAATGCACCTTGGTAATTATTGATTCAAACACTTTGAAATTTACAGGTCGAATAATTAAACTGACTCAGAATTTTTCTCCCTACATAAATTATCAATATTCGCAAAAGAGAAAAATTAAAAAAAAAAGAAGAAGAAATTTCAAATTAGAAACTAAAAGTATACATTGAAGATTTTCGTTCAGGCTGGGACTCGAACCCAGGGCCACTCGCTTGGAAGCCTAACACTCTAGCCATCAGTCTATGGGAGCTCTGTCGGTGGGAGTTTTAAATATAATAAAAACAAAAAATGCACCTTGGTAATTGTTTATTTAAACACTTTGAAATCTTCGTGTCGAAAAATTAAACTGACTCATAATTTTCTTCCCTACATAAATAATCAATAATTGCAAAGGAAAGAAATTGAAAAAAAAAAGAATTTTCAAATTAGAAAAGACATATATACATTGAAGATATTCGCTCCGGCTGGGACTCGAACCCAGGCCACTCGCTTGGAAGACCAGCGGTCTAGCCATTAGGCTATCGGAGTTCTGTCGAGCGGAGTCTTACTGCCTGACTGATACTGCCTGACTGACAGACTGACTCACTGACTGACTGATACTGACTGACTGACTCACTGACTGACCGAGACTGACTGACTAACTGCCTGACTGACTGAGACTGGACTGACCGACTGACTGACTGACTGACTGACTAACTGACTGACTGAGACTGACTGACTGACTGCTTGACTCTCTGACTGGCTATTTCACTGACTGACTGAATGACTAAATGACTGACTGACACTGACTGACTGACTGCTTGACTACCTGACTGACTGCTTGACTGACTAACTGACTGGACAGGACTGACCGACTGACTGACTGACAGACTGACTGAATAAGGATGACTGACAGACTGACTGAATAAGGCTGACTGACTGACTGACTGACAGACTGACTGAATAAGGCTGACCGACTGACTGACTGACTGACTGACTGACTGAATGACCGAGACTGACTGACTGACTGACTGAATGACCGAGACTGACTGACTGACTGACTGAGACTGGACTGGACTGACTGACTGACTGACTGACTGAGACTGACTGACTGCTTTAGTGACTGACTGACTGCACAGGACTGACCGACTGACTGACTGACTGACTGCCTGACTGACTGACTGACTGAATGACTGACTGACTGAGACTAAATGACTGACTGCTTGACTGACTGGCTGAAGGACTAACTGACTGACTGAGTGACTGACTGACTGGACTGACTGACTGAGACTGAATGACTGAGTGCTTGACTGATTGACTGTCAGACTGACTGACTGACTTCGCAAAAGGGAAAAATAAAAAAAAAAGAATTATAAAATTAGAAAAAATATTTGCATTTAAGATTTCCTTTCCGGCTGGGATTTGAACCCAGGGCGACACTCATGCAAGCCCAACGCTCTCGCCAATATACTATCGGATCTCTGTTGATCGGTGTCTTAATTATAATAAAAACAAAAAATGCACCTTAGTAATTATTGATCTAAAATCTTTGAAATCTAAAGGTCGAATGATTAAACTGACTCAGAATTTTCTTCCGTACATAAATAATCCATATTTGCAAAAGAAAGAAATTGAAAAAAAAAAGAATCTTCAAATTAGAAGAGAAATATATACATGGAAGATTTTCGTTCCGGCCGGGACTCGAACCCAGTACCACGCGCTTGGAACCCAACGGTCTAGCCATTAGGCTATCGGAGCTCTGTCGATGGAAGTCTTAAATATAATAAAAACAAAAAATGCACCTTGGTAATTATTGATTCAAACACTTTGAAATTTACAGGTCGAATAATTAAACTGACTCAGAATTTTTCTCCCTACATAAATAATCAATATTCGCAAAAGAGAAAAATTAAAAAAAAAGAAGAAGAAATTTCAAATTAGAAACTAAAAGTATACATTGAAGATATTCGCTCCGGCTGGGACTCGAACCCAGGGCCACTCGCTTGGAAGCCTAACACTCTAGCCATTAGTCTATGGGAGCTCTGTCGAGCGGAGTCTTACTGCCTGACTGACAGACTGACTCACTGACTGACTGATACTGACTGACTGGCTCACTGACTGACCGAGACTGACTGACTAACTGCCTGACTGACTGAGACTGGACTGACTGACTGACTGACTGACTGACTGACTAACTGACTGACTGAGACTGACTGACTGACTGCTTGACTCTCTGACTGGCTATTTCACTGACTGACTGAATGACTAAATGACTGACTGACACTGACTGACTGACTGCTTGACTACCTGACTGACTGCTTGACTGACTAACTGACTGGACAGGACTGACAGACTGACTGACAGACTGACTGAATAAGGATGACTGACAGACTGACTGAATAAGGCTGACTGACTGACTGACTGAGACTGGACTGGACTGACTGACTGACTGACTGACTGAGACTGACTGACTGCTTTAGTGACTAACTGACTGCACAGGACTGACCGACTGACTGACTGACTGACTGCCTGACTGACTGACTGACTGAATGACTGACTGACTGAGACTAAATGACTGACTGCTTGACTGACTGGCTGAAGGACTAACTGACTGACTGAGTGACTGACTGACTGGACTGACTGACTGAGACTGAATGACTGAGTGCTTGAAAGATTGACTGTCAGACTGACTGACTGACTTCGCAAAAGGGAAAAATAAAAAAAAAAGAATTATAAAATTAGGAAAAATATTTGCATTTAAGATTTCCTTTCCGGCTGGGATTTTAACCCAGGGCGACACTCATGGAAGCCCAACGCTCTCGCCAATATACTATCGGATCGCTGTTGATCGGTGTCTTAATTATAATAAAAACAAAAAATGCACCTTAGTAATTATTGATCTAAAATCTTTGAAATCTAAAGGTCGAATGATTAAACTGACTCAGAATTTTCTTCCGTACATAAATAATCCATATTTGCAAAAGAAAGAAATTGAAAAAAAAAGAATCTTCAAATTAGAAGAGAAATATATACATGGAAGATTTTCGTTCCGGCCGGGACTCGAACCCAGTACCACGCGCTTGGAACCCAACGGTCTAGCCATTAGGCTATCGGAGCTCTGTCGATGGAAGTCTTAAATATAATAAAAACAAAAAATGCACCTTGGTAATTATTGATTCAAACACTTTGAAATTTACAGGTCGAATAATTAAACTGACTCAGAATTTTTCTCCCTACATAAATTATCAATATTCGCAAAAGAGAAAAATTAAAAAAAAAAGAAGAAGAAATTTCAAATTAGAAACTAAAAGTATACATTGAAGATTTTCGTTCAGGCTGGGACTCGAACCCAGGGCCACTCGCTTGGAAGCCTAACACTCTAGCCATCAGTCTATGGGAGCTCTGTCGGTGGGAGTTTTAAATATAATAAAAACAAAAAATGCACCTTGGTAATTGTTTATTTAAACACTTTGAAATCTTCGTGTCGAAAAATTAAACTGACTCATAATTTTCTTCCCTACATAAATAATCAATAATTGCAAAGGAAAGAAATTGAAAAAAAAAAGAATTTTCAAATTAGAAAAGACATATATACATTGAAGATATTCGCTCCGGCTGGGACTCGAACCCAGGCCACTCGCTTGGAAGACCAGCGGTCTAGCCATTAGGCTATCGGAGTTCTGTCGAGCGGAGTCTTACTGCCTGACTGATACTGCCTGACTGACAGACTGACTCACTGACTGACTGATACTGACTGACTGACTCACTGACTGACCGAGACTGACTGACTAACTGCCTGACTGACTGAGACTGGACTGACCGACTGACTGACTGACTGACTGACTAACTGACTGACTGAGACTGACTGACTGACTGCTTGACTCTCTGACTGGCTATTTCACTGACTGACTGAATGACTAAATGACTGACTGACACTGACTGACTGACTGCTTGACTACCTGACTGACTGCTTGACTGACTAACTGACTGGACAGGACTGACCGACTGACTGACTGACAGACTGACTGAATAAGGATGACTGACAGACTGACTGAATAAGGCTGACTGACTGACTGACTGACAGACTGACTGAATAAGGCTGACCGACTGACTGACTGACTGACTGACTGACTGAATGACCGAGACTGACTGACTGACTGACTGAGACTGGACTGGACTGACTGACTGACTGACTGACTGAGACTGACTGACTGCTTTAGTGACTGACTGACTGCACAGGACTGACCGACTGACTGACTGACTGACTGCCTGACTGACTGACTGACTGAATGACTGACTGACTGAGACTAAATGACTGACTGCTTGACTGACTGGCTGAAGGACTAACTGACTGACTGAGTGACTGACTGACTGGACTGACTGACTGAGACTGAATGACTGAGTGCTTGACTGATTGACTGTCAGACTGACTGACTGACTTCGCAAAAGGGAAAAATAAAAAAAAAAGAATTATAAAATTAGAAAAAATATTTGCATTTAAGATTTCCTTTCCGGCTGGGATTTGAACCCAGGGCGACACTCATGCAAGCCCAACGCTCTCGCCAATATACTATCGGATCTCTGTTGATCGGTGTCTTAATTATAATAAAAACAAAAAATGCACCTTAGTAATTATTGATCTAAAATCTTTGAAATCTAAAGGTCGAATGATTAAACTGACTCAGAATTTTCTTCCGTACATAAATAATCCATATTTGCAAAAGAAAGAAATTGAAAAAAAAAAGAATCTTCAAATTAGAAGAGAAATATATACATGGAAGATTTTCGTTCCGGCCGGGACTCGAACCCAGTACCACGCGCTTGGAACCCAACGGTCTAGCCATTAGGCTATCGGAGCTCTGTCGATGGAAGTCTTAAATATAATAAAAACAAAAAATGCACCTTGGTAATTATTGATTCAAACACTTTGAAATTTACAGGTCGAATAATTAAACTGACTCAGAATTTTTCTCCCTACATAAATAATCAATATTCGCAAAAGAGAAAAATTAAAAAAAAAGAAGAAGAAATTTCAAATTAGAAACTAAAAGTATACATTGAAGATATTCGCTCCGGCTGGGACTCGAACCCAGGGCCACTCGCTTGGAAGCCTAACACTCTAGCCATTAGTCTATGGGAGCTCTGTCGAGCGGAGTCTTACTGCCTGACTGACAGACTGACTCACTGACTGACTGATACTGACTGACTGGCTCACTGACTGACCGAGACTGACTGACTAACTGCCTGACTGACTGAGACTGGACTGACTGACTGACTGACTGACTGACTGACTAACTGACTGACTGAGACTGACTGACTGACTGCTTGACTCTCTGACTGGCTATTTCACTGACTGACTGAATGACTAAATGACTGACTGACACTGACTGACTGACTGCTTGACTACCTGACTGACTGCTTGACTGACTAACTGACTGGACAGGACTGACAGACTGACTGACAGACTGACTGAATAAGGATGACTGACAGACTGACTGAATAAGGCTGACTGACTGACTGACTGAGACTGGACTGGACTGACTGACTGACTGACTGACTGAGACTGACTGACTGCTTTAGTGACTAACTGACTGCACAGGACTGACCGACTGACTGACTGACTGACTGCCTGACTGACTGACTGACTGAATGACTGACTGACTGAGACTAAATGACTGACTGCTTGACTGACTGGCTGAAGGACTAACTGACTGACTGAGTGACTGACTGACTGGACTGACTGACTGAGACTGAATGACTGAGTGCTTGAAAGATTGACTGTCAGACTGACTGACTGACTTCGCAAAAGGGAAAAATAAAAAAAAAAGAATTATAAAATTAGGAAAAATATTTGCATTTAAGATTTCCTTTCCGGCTGGGATTTTAACCCAGGGCGACACTCATGGAAGCCCAACGCTCTCGCCAATATACTATCGGATCGCTGTTGATCGGTGTCTTAATTATAATAAAAACAAAAAATGCACCTTAGTAATTATTGATCTAAAATCTTTGAAATCTAAAGGTCGAATGATTAAACTGACTCAGAATTTTCTTCCGTACATAAATAATCCATATTTGCAAAAGAAAGAAATTGAAAAAAAAAGAATCTTCAAATTAGAAGAGAAATATATACATGGAAGATTTTCGTTCCGGCCGGGACTCGAACCCAGTACCACGCGCTTGGAACCCAACGGTCTAGCCATTAGGCTATCGGAGCTCTGTCGATGGAAGTCTTAAATATAATAAAAACAAAAAATGCACCTTGGTAATTATTGATTCAAACACTTTGAAATTTACAGGTCGAATAATTAAACTGACTCAGAATTTTTCTCCCTACATAAATAATCAATATTCGCAAAAGAGAAAAATTAAAAAAAAAAGAAGAAGAAATTTCAAATTAGAAACTAAAAGAATACATTGAAGATTTTCGTTCAGGCTGGGACTCGAACCCAGGGCCACTCGCTTGGAAGCCTAACACTCTAGCCATTAGTCTATGGGAGCTCTGTCGGTGGGAGTTTTAAATATAATAAAAACAAAAAATGCACCTTGGTAATTGTTTATTTAAACACTTTGAAATCTTCGTGTCGAAAAATTAAACTGACTCAGAGTTTTCTTCTCTACATAAATAATCAATAATTGCAAAGGAAAGAAATTGAAAAAAAAAAAAGGAATTTTCAAATTAGAAAAGAAATATATACATTGAAGATATTCGCTCCGGCTGGGACTCGAACCCAGGCCACTCACTTGGAAGACCAGCGGTCTAGCCATTAGGCTATCGGAGTTCTGTCGAGCGGAGTCTTACTGCCTGACTGATACTGCCTGACTGACAGACTGACTCACTGACTGACTGATACTGACTGACTGACTCACTGACTGACCGAGACTGACTGACTAACTGCCTGACTGACTGAGACTGGACTGACTGACTGACTGACTGACTGACTGACTAACTGACTGACTGAGACTGACTGACTGACTGCTTGACTCTCTGACTGGCTATTTCACTGACTGACTGAATGACTAAATGACTGACTGACACTGACTGACTGACTGCTTGACTACCTGACTGACTGCTTGACTGACTAACTGACTGGACAGGACTGACCGACTGACTGACTGACAGACTGACTGAATAAGGATGACTGACAGACTGACTGAATAAGGCTGACTGACTGACAGACTGACTGAATAAGGCTGACCGACTGACTGACTGCCTGACTGACTGACTGAATGACTGACTGACTGACTGACCGAGACTGACTGACTGACTGACTGAGACTGGACTGGACTGACTGACTGACTGACTGACTGAGACTGACTGACTGCTTTAGTGACTAACTGACTGCACAGGACTGACCGACTGACTGACTGACTGACTGCCTGACTGACTGACTGACTGAATGACTGACTGACTGAGACTAAATGACTGACTGCTTGACTGACTGGCTGAAGGACTAACTGACTGACTGAGTGACTGACTGACTGGACTGACTGACTGAGACTGAATGACTGAGTGCTTGACTGATTGACTGTCAGACTGACCGACTGACTTCGCAAAAGGGAAAAATAAAAAAAAAGAATTATAAAATTAGAAAAAAATATTTGCATTTAAGATTTCCTTTCCGGCTGGGATTTGAACCCAGGGCGACACTCATGGAAGCCCAACGCTCTCGCCAATATACGATCGGATCTCTGTTGATCGGTGATTTAATTATAATAAAAACAAAAAATGCACCTTAGTAATTATTGATCTAAAATCTTTGAAATCTAAAGGTCGAATGATTAAACTGACTCAGAATTTTCTTCCGTACATAAATAATCCATATTTGCAAAAGAAAGAAATTGAAAAAAAAAAGAATCTTCAAATTAGAAGAGAAATATATACATGGAAGATTTTCGTTCCGGCCGGGACTCGACCCCAGTACCACGCGCTTGGGACCCAACGGTCTAGCCATTAGGCTATCGGAGCTCTGTCGATGGAAGTCTTAAATATAATAAAAACAAAAAATGCACCTTGGTAATTATTGATTCAAACACTTTGAAATTTACAGGTCGAATAATTAAACTGACTCAGAATTTTTCTCCCTACATAAATAATCAATATTCGCAAAAGAGAAAAATTAAAAAAAAAAGAAGAAGAAATTTCAAATTAGAAACTAAAAGTATACATTGAAGATTTTTGTTCAGGCTGGGACTCGAACCCAGGGCCACTCGCTTGGAAGCCTAACACTCTAGCCATTAGTCTATGGGAGCTCTGTCGGTGGGAGTTTTAAATATAATAAAAACAAAAAATGCACCTTGGTAATTGTTTATTTAAACACTTTGAAATCTTCGTGTCGAAAAATTAAACTGACTCAGAATTTTCTTCCCTACATAAATAATCAATAATTGCAAAGGAAAGAAATTGAAAAAAAAAAAGAATTTTCAAATTAGAAAAGAAATATATACATTGAAGATATTCGCTCCGGCTGGGACTCGAACCCAGGCCACTCGCTTGGAAGACCAGCGGTCTAGCCATTAGGCTATCGGAGTTCTGTCGAGCGGAGTCTTACTGCCTGACTGATACTGCCTGACTGACAGACTGACTCACTGACTGACTGATACTGACTGACTGACTCACTGACTGACCGAGACTGACTGACTAACTGCCTGACTGACTGAGACTGGACTGACTGACTGACTGACTGACTGACTGACTAACTGACTGACTGAGACTGACTGACTGACTGCTTGACTCTCTGACTGGCTATTTCACTGACTGACTGAATGACTAAATGACTGACTGACACTGACTGACTGACTGCTTGACTACCTGACTGACTGCTTGACTGACTAACTGACTGGACAGGACTGACCGACTGACTGACTGACAGACTGACTGAATAAGGCTGACTGACTGACTGACTGACAGACTGACTGAATAAGGCTGACCGACTGACTGACTGCCTGACTGACTGACTGACTGAATGACTGACTGACTGACTGACCGAGACTGACTGACTGACTGACTGAGACTGACTGACTGACTGACTGAGACTGGACTGGACTGACTGACTGAGACTGACTGACTGACTGACTGAGACTGGACTGGACTGACTGACTGACTGAGACTGACTGACTGCTTTAGTGACTAACTGACTGCACAGGACTGACCGACTGACTGACTGACTGACTGCCTGACTGACTGACTGACTGAATGACTGACTGACTGAGACTAAATGACTGACTGCTTGACTGACTGGCTGAAGGACTAACTGACTGACTGAGTGACTGACTGAGACTGAATGACTGAGTGCTTGACTGATTGACTGTCAGACTGACCGACTGACTTCGCAAAAGGGAAAAATAAAAAAAAAAGAATTATAAAATTAGAAAAAAATATTTGCATTTAAGATTTCCTTTCCGGCCGGGACTCGAACCCAGTACCACGCGCTAGGAACCCAACGGTCTAGCCATTAGGCTATCGTAGCTCTGTCGATGGAAGTCTTAAATATAATAAAAACAAAAAATGCACCTTGGTAATTATTGATTCAAACACTTTGAAATTTACAGGTCGAATAATTAAACTGACTCAGAATTTTTCTCCCTACATAAATAATCAATATTCGCAAAAGAGAAAAATTAAAAAAAAAAGAAGAAGAAATTTCAAATTAGAAACTAAAAGTATACTTTGAAGATTTTCGTTCAGGCTGGGACTCGAACCCAGGGCCACTCGCTTGGAAGCCTACCACTCTAGCCATTAGTCTATGGGAGCTCTGTCGGTGGGAGTTTTAAATATAATAAAAACAAAAAATGCACCTTGGTAATTGTTTATTTAAACACTTTGAAATCTTCGTGTCGAAAAATTAAACTGACTCAGAATTTTCTTCCCTACATAAATAATCAATAATTGCAAAGGAAAGAAATTGAAAAAAAAAAGAATTTTCAAATTAGAAAAGAAATATATACATTGAAGATATTCGCTCCGGCTGGGACTCGAACCCAGGCCACTCGCTTGGAAGACCAGCGGTCTAGCCATTAGGCTATCGGAGTTCTGTCGAGCGGAGTCTTACTGCCTGACTGATACTGCCTGACTGACAGACTGACTCACTGACTGACTGATACTGACTGACCGAGACTGACTGACTAACTGCCTGACTGACTGAGACTGGACTGACTGACTGACTGAATGACTGACTGACTAACTGACTGACTGAGACTGACTGACTGACTGCTTGACTCTCTGACTGGCTATTTCACTGACTGACTGAATGACTAAATGACTGACTGACACTGACTGACTGACTGCTTGACTACCTGACTGACTGCTTGACTGACTAACTGACTGGACAGGACTGACCGACTGACTGACTGACAGACTGACTGAATAAGGATGACTGACAGACTGACTGAATAAGGCTGACTGACTGACTGACTGACAGACTGACTGAATAAGGCTGACCGACTGACTGACTGCCTGACTGACTGACTGACTGAATGACTGACTGACTGACTGACCGAGACTGACTGACTGACTGACTGAGACTGGACTGGACTGACTGACTGACTGACTGACTGAGACTGACTGACTGCTTTACTGACTAACTGACTGCACAGGACTGACCGACTGACTAACTGACTGACTGCCTGACTGACTGAATGACTGACTGGCTGAGACTAAATGACTGACTGCTTGACTGACTGGCTGAAGGACTAACTGACTGACTGAGTGACTGACTGACTGGACGGACTGACTGAGACTGAATGACTGAGTACTTGACTGATTGACTGTCAGACTGACTGACTGACTTCGCAAAAGGGAAAAATAAAAAAAAAGAATTATAAAATTAGAAAAAAATATTTGCATTTAAGATTTCCATTCCGGCTGGGATTTGAACCCAGGGCGACTCATGGAAGCCCAACGCTCTCGCCAATATACTATCGGATCTCTGTTGATCGGTGTCTTAATTATAATAAAAACAAAAAATGCACCTTAGTAATTATTGATCTAAAATCTTTGAAATCTAAAGGTCGAATGATTAAACTGACTCAGAATTTTCTTCCGTACATAAATAATCCATATTTGCAAAAGAAAGAAATTGAAAAAAAAAGAATCTTCAAATTAGAAGAGAAATATATACATGGAAGATTTTCGTTCCGGCCGGGACTCGTACCCAGTACCACGCGCGTGGAACCCAACGGTCTAGCCATTAGGCTATCGGAGCTCTGTCGATGGAAGTCTTAAATATAATAAAAACAAAAAATGCACCTTGGTAATTATTGATTCAAACACTTTGAAATTTACAGGTCGAATAATTAAACTGACTCAGAATTTTTCTCCCTACATAAATAATCAATATTCGCAAAAGAGAAAAATTAAAAAAAAAAGAAGAAGAAATTTCAAATTAGAAACTAAAAGTATACATTGAAGATTTTCGTTCAGGCTGGGACTCGAACCCAGGGCCACTCGCTTGGAAGCCTAACACTCTAGCCATTAGTCTATGGGAGCTCTGTCGGTGGGAGTTTTAAATATAATAAAAACAAAAAATGCACCTTGGTAATTGTTTATTTAAACACTTTGAAATCTTCGTGTCGAAAAATTAAACTGACTCAGAATTTTCTTCCCTACATAAATAATCAATAATTGCAAAGGAAAGAAATTGAAAAAAAAAAAGAATTTTCAAATTAGAAAAGAAATATATACATTGAAGATATTCGCTCCGGCTGGGACTCGAACCCAGGCCACTCGCTTGGAAGACCAGCGGTCTAGCCATTAGGCTATCGGAGTTCTGTCGAGTGGAGTCTTACTGCCTGACTGATACTGCCTGACTGACAGACTGACTCACTGACTGACTGATACTGACTGACTGACTCACTGACTGACCGAGACTGACTGACTAACTGCCTGACTGACTGAGACTGGACTGACTGACTGACTAACTGACTGACTGACTGAGACTGGACTGACTGACTGACTGACTGACTGACTGACTAACTGACTGACTGAGACTGACTGACTGACTGCTTGACTCTCTGACTGGCTATTTCACTGACTGACTGAATGACTAAATGACTGACTGACACTGACTGACTGACTGCTTGACTACCTGACTGACTGCTTGACTGACTAACTGACTGGACAGGACTGACCGACTGACTGACTGACAGACTGACTGAATAAGGATGACTGACAGACTGACTGAATAAGGCTGACTGACTGACAGACTGACTGAATAAGGCTGACCGACTGACTGACTGCCTGACTGACTGACTGAATGACTGACTGACTGACTGACCGAGACTGACTGACTGACTGACTGAGACTGGACTGGACTGACTGACTGACTGACTGACTGAGACTGACTGACTGCTTTAGTGACTAACTGACTGCACAGGACTGACCGACTGACTGACTGACTGACTGCCTGACTGACTGACTGACTGAATGACTGACTGACTGAGACTAAATGACTGACTGCTTGACTGACTGGCTGAAGGACTAACTGACTGACTGAGTGACTGACTGACTGGACTGACTGACTGAGACTGAATGACTGAGTGCTTGACTGATTGACTGTCAGACTGACCGACTGACTTCGCAAAAGGGAAAAATAAAAAAAAAGAATTATAAAATTAGAAAAAAATATTTGCATTTAAGATTTCCTTTCCGGCTGGGATTTGAACCCAGGGCGACACTCATGGAAGCCCAACGCTCTCGCCAATATACGATCGGATCTCTGTTGATCGGTGATTTAATTATAATAAAAACAAAAAATGCACCTTAGTAATTATTGATCTAAAATCTTTGAAATCTAAAGGTCGAATGATTAAACTGACTCAGAATTTTCTTCCGTACATAAATAATCCATATTTGCAAAAGAAAGAAATTGAAAAAAAAAAGAATCTTCAAATTAGAAGAGAAATATATACATGGAAGATTTTCGTTCCGGCCGGGACTCGACCCCAGTACCACGCGCTTGGGACCCAACGGTCTAGCCATTAGGCTATCGGAGCTCTGTCGATGGAAGTCTTAAATATAATAAAAACAAAAAATGCACCTTGGTAATTATTGATTCAAACACTTTGAAATTTACAGGTCGAATAATTAAACTGACTCAGAATTTTTCTCCCTACATAAATAATCAATATTCGCAAAAGAGAAAAATTAAAAAAAAAAGAAGAAGAAATTTCAAATTAGAAACTAAAAGTATACATTGAAGATTTTTGTTCAGGCTGGGACTCGAACCCAGGGCCACTCGCTTGGAAGCCTAACACTCTAGCCATTAGTCTATGGGAGCTCTGTCGGTGGGAGTTTTAAATATAATAAAAACAAAAAATGCACCTTGGTAATTGTTTATTTAAACACTTTGAAATCTTCGTGTCGAAAAATTAAACTGACTCAGAATTTTCTTCCCTACATAAATAATCAATAATTGCAAAGGAAAGAAATTGAAAAAAAAAAAGAATTTTCAAATTAGAAAAGAAATATATACATTGAAGATATTCGCTCCGGCTGGGACTCGAACCCAGGCCACTCGCTTGGAAGACCAGCGGTCTAGCCATTAGGCTATCGGAGTTCTGTCGAGCGGAGTCTTACTGCCTGACTGATACTGCCTGACTGACAGACTGACTCACTGACTGACTGATACTGACTGACTGACTCACTGACTGACCGAGACTGACTGACTAACTGCCTGACTGACTGAGACTGGACTGACTGACTGACTGACTGACTGACTGACTGACTGACTAACTGACTGACTGAGACTGACTGACTGACTGCTTGACTCTCTGACTGGCTATTTCACTGACTGACTGAATGACTAAATGATTGACTGACACTGACTGACTGACTGCTTGACTACCTGACTGACTGCTTGACTGACTAACTGACTGGACAGGACTGACCGACTGACTGACTGACAGACTGACTGAATAAGGCTGACTGACTGACTGACTGACAGACTGACTGAATAAGGCTGACCGACTGACTGACTGCCTGACTGACTGACTGACTGAATGACTGACTGACTGACTGACCGAGACTGACTGACTGACTGACTGAGACTGACTGACTGACTGACTGAGACTGGACTGGACTGACTGACTGACTGAGACTGACTGACTGCTTTAGTGACTAACTGACTGCACAGGACTGACCGACTGACTGACTGACTGACTGCCTGACTGACTGAGACTAAATGACTGACTGCTTGACTGACTGGCTGAAGGACTAACTGACTGACTGAGTGACTGACTGAGACTGAATGACTGAGTGCTTGACTGATTGACTGTCAGACTGACCGACTGACTTCGCAAAAGGGAAAAATAAAAAAAAAAGAATTATAAAATTAGAAAAAAATATTTGCATTTAAGATTTCCTTTCCGGCCGGGACTCGAACCCAGTACCACGCGCTAGGAACCCAACGGTCTAGCCATTAGGCTATCGTAGCTCTGTCGATGGAAGTCTTAAATATAATAAAAACAAAAAATGCACCTTGGTAATTATTGATTCAAACACTTTGAAATTTACAGGTCGAATAATTAAACTGACTCAGAATTTTTCTCCCTACATAAATAATCAATATTCGCAAAAGAGAAAAATTAAAAAAAAAAGAAGAAGAAATTTCAAATTAGAAACTAAAAGTATACTTTGAAGATTTTCGTTCAGGCTGGGACTCGAACCCAGGGCCACTCGCTTGGAAGCCTAACACTCTAGCCATTAGTCTATGGGAGCTCTGTCGGTGGGAGTTTTAAATATAATAAAAACAAAAAATGCACCTTGGTAATTGTTTATTTAAACACTTTGAAATCTTCGTGTCGAAAAATTAAACTGACTCAGAATTTTCTTCCCTACATAAATAATCAATAATTGCAAAGGAAAGAAATTGAAAAAAAAAAGAATTTTCAAATTAGAAAAGAAATATATACATTGAAGATATTCGCTCCGGCTGGGACTCGAACCCAGGCCACTCGCTTGGAAGACCAGCGGTCTAGCCATTAGGCTATCGGAGTTCTGTCGAGCGGAGTCTTACTGCCTGACTGATACTGCCTGACTGACAGACTGACTCACTGACTGAGTGATACTGACTGACCGAGACTGACTGACTAACTGCCTGACTGACTGAGACTGGACTGACTGACTGACTGACTGACTGACTAACTGACTGACTGAGACTGACTGACTGACTGCTTGACTCTCTGACTGGCTATTTCACTGACTGACTGAATGACTAAATGACTGACTGACACTGACTGACTGACTGCTTGACTACCTGACTGACTTCTTGACTGACTAACTGACTGGACAGGACTGACCGACTGACTGACTGACAGACTGACTGAATAAGGATGACTGACAGACTGACTGAATAAGGCTGACTGACTGACTGACTGACAGACTGACTGAATAAGGCTGACCGACTGACTGACTGCCTGACTGACTGACTGACTGAATGACTGACTGACTGACTGACTGACTGACTAACTGACTGACTGAACTGACTGGACAGGACTGACCGACTGACTTACTGCTTGACTGACTGACTGACAATTTCACTGACTGACTGAATGACTAAATGACTGACTGAGACTCACTGACTGACTGCTTGACTGCCTGACTGACTGCTTGACTGACTAACTGACTGGACAGGACTGACCGACTGACTGACTGACAGACTGACTGAATAAGGCTGACTGACTGACTGACTGCCTGACTGACTGACTGACTGAATGACTGACAGACTGAGACTAAATGATTGACTGCTTGACTGACTGGCTGAATGACTAACTGACTGACTGAGACTGACTGACTGACTGCCTGAACGAGACTGACTGATTGACTTCGCAAAAGGAAAAAATAAATAAAAAAAGAATTATCAAATTTAAAAAAAATATTTGCATTTAAGATTTCGTTTTCGGCTGGGATTCGAACCCAGGGCCACACACATGGAAGCCCAACGCTCTCGCCAATAGATTATCGGATCTCTGTTGGCCGGTGTCTTAATTATAATAAAAACAAAAAATGCACCTTGGTAATTATTGATCTAAAATCTTTGAAATCTACAGGTCGAATAATTAAACTGACTCAGAATTTTTTTCCGCACATAAATAATCGATATTTTCAAAAGAAAGAAATTGAAAAAAAAATGAATTTTCAAATTAGAAAAGAAATATATACATTGAAGACATTCGTTCCGGCCGGGACTCGAACCCAGTACCACGTGCTTGGAAGCCCAACGGGACAACCATTAGGCTATCAGAGCTCTGTCAGTCGAAGTCTTAAATATAATAATAAAAAAATGCATCTTGGTAATTATTGATTCAAACACTTTGAAATTTACAGGTCGAATAATTAAACTGACTCAGAATTTTTCTCCCTACATAAATAATCAATGCTCGCAAAAGAGAAAAATGAAAAAAAAAGAAGAAGAATTTTCAAATTAGAAACCAAAAATATGCATTGAAAATTTCCGTTCAGGCTGGGACTCGAACCCAGGGCCACTCGCTTGGAAGCCCAACACTCTAGCCATTAGTCTATCGGAGCTCTGTCCGTCGGAGTTTTAAATGTACTAAAAACAAAAAATGCATATTGGTAATTCTTTATTTAAACACTTTGAAATCTGCGGGTCGAAAAATTAAACTGACTCAGAATTTTCTTCCCTACATAAATAATCAATATTTGCAAAAGAAAGAAATTGAAAAAAGAAAAAGAATTTTCAAATTAGAAAAGAAATATATACATTGAAGACATTCGTATATATTTCTTTTAAAAATATATTAAAATTAAAAGAAATATATCTTTGAAATCTACAGGTCGAATAATTAAACAGACTCAGAATTTTCTTCCGCACATAAATAATCGATATTTTCAAAAGAAAGAAATTGAAAAAAAAAAGAATTTTCAAATTAGAAAAGAAATATATACATTGAAGACATTCGTTCCGGCCGGGACTCGAACCCTGGCCACTCGCTTGGAAGACCAACGGTCTAGCCATTAGGCTATCAGAGTTCTGTCGGTCAGAAGCTTACTGCCTGACTGACAGACTGATACTGACTGACTGACTGACCGAGACTGACTGACTGACTGCCTGACTGACTGAGACTGGATTGGACTAACTGACTGAGACTGACTGACTGACAGTTTGACTGACTGACTGAGACTGACTGACTGACAGTATGACTGACTGACTGAGACTGACTGACTGACAGTTTGACTGACTGACTGAATGACTAACTGACTGACTGACTGATTGCTTGACTGACTAAATGACTGACTGAACTGACTGGACAGGACTGACCGACTGACTGCCTGACTGACTGACTGACCGAGACTGACTGACTGACTGCCTGACTGACTGACTGACCGAGACTGACTGACTGACTGCCTGACTGACTGAGACTGGACAGGACTGACTGACTGACTGATACTGACTGACTGACTGATACTAACTGACTGACTGATACTGACTGACTGACTGACTCACTGACTGACCGAGACTGACTGACTGACTGCCTCACTGACTGAGACTGGACTTGACTGACTGACTGACTGAGACTGGACTGGACTGACTGCCTGACTGACTGCTTGACTGACTAACTGACTGGACAGGACTGACCGACTGACTGACTGACAGACTGACTGAATAAGGCTGACTGACTGACTGAATAAGGCTGACTGACTGACTGACTGCCTGACTGACTGACTGAGTGAATGACTGACAGACTGAGACTGAATGATTGACTGCTTGACTGACTGGCTGAATGACTAACTGACTGACTGAGACTGACTGACTGACTGCCTGACCGAGACTGACTGATTGACTGTCGGACTGACTGACTGACTTCGCAAAAGGAAAAAATAAAAAAAAAAGAATTATCAAATTTTAAAAAAACATTTGCATTTAAGATTTCGTTTTCGATTGGGATTCGAACCCAGGGCCACACACATGGAAGCCCAACGCTCTCGCCAATAGACTATCGGATCTCTGTTGGTCGGTGTCTTAATTATAATAAAAACAAAAAATGCACCTTGGTAATTATTGATCTAATATCTTTGAAATCTACAGGTCGAATAATTAAACAGACTCAGAATTTTCTTCCGCACATAAATAATCCATATTTTCAAAAGAAAGAAATTGAAAAAAGAAAAAGAATTTTCAAATTAGAAAAGAAATATATACATTGAAGACATTCGTATATATTTCTTTTAAAAATATATTAAAATTAAAAGAAATATATCTTTGAAATCTACAGGTCGAATAATTAAACAGACTCAGAATTTTCTTCCGCACATAAATAATCGATATTTTCAAAAGAAAGAAATTGAAAAAAAAAAGAATTTTCAAATTAGAAAAGAAATATATACATTGAAGACATTCGTTCCGGCCGGGAGTCGAACCCAGTACCACGCGCTTGGAAGCCCAACGGTCTAGCCATTAGGCTATCGGAGCTCTGTGGGTCGAAGTCTTAAATATAATAAAAACAAAAAATGCATCTTGGTAATTATTGATTCAAACACTTTGAAATTTACAGGTCGAATAATTAAACTGACTCAGAATTTTTCTCCCTACATAAATAATCAATGCTCGCAAAAGAGAAAAATGAAAAAAAAAAAAGAAGAATTTTCAAATTAGAAACCAAAATTATGCATTGAAAATTTCCGTTCAGGCTGGGACTCAAACCCAGGGCCACTCGCTTGGAAGCCCAACACTCTAGCCATTAGTCTATCGGAGCTCTGTCGGTCGGAGTTTTAAATGTAATAAAAACAAAAAATGCATATTGGTAATTCTATATTTAAACACTTTGAAATCTGCGGGTCGAAAAATTAAACTGACTCAGAATTTTCTTCCCTACATAAATAATCAATATTTGCAAAAGAAAGAAATTGAAAAAAAAAGAATTTTCAAATTAGAAAAGAAATATATACATTGAAGATATTCGTTCAGGCTGGGACTCGAACCCCGGCCACTCGCTTGGAAGACCAACGGTCTAGCCATTAGGCTATCGGAGTTCTGTCGATCAGAATCTTACTGCCTGACTGACAGACTGATATTGACTGACTGACTGATACTGACTGACCGAGACTGACTGACTGACTGCCTGACTGACTGAGACTGGATTGGACTGACTGACTGACTGACTGACTGACTGACTGAGACTGACTGACTGACTGACTGCCTGACTGACTGAGACTGGATTGGACTGACTGACTGACTGACTGACTGTCTGAGACTGACAGACTGACAGTTTGACTGACTGACTGAATGACTAACTGACTGACTGACTGATTGCTTGACTGACTAACTGACTGACTGAACTGACTGGACAGGACTGACCGACTGACTGACTGACAGACTGACTGAATGAGGCTGACTGACTGACTGACTGCCCGACTGACTGACTGACCGAGACTGACTGACTGACTGCCTGACTGACTGAGACTGGACTGGTCTGACTGACTGACTGACTGATACTGACTGACTGACTGATACAAACTGACTGACTGATACTGACTGACTGACTGACTCACTGACTGACCGAGACTGACTGACTGACTGCCTCACTGACTGAGACTGGACTTGACTGACTGACTGACGGACTGACTGAGACTGACTGACTGACTGCTTGACTGACTAACTGACTGGACAGGACTGACCAGGACTGACCAGGACTGACCGACTGACTGACTGACAGACTGACTGAATAAGGCTGACTGACTGACTGACTGCCTGACTGACTGACTGACTGACTGACTGAATGACTGACAGACTGAGACTAAATGATTGACTGCTTGACTGACTGGCTGAATAACTAACTGACTGACTGAGACTGACTGACTGACTGCCTGACTGGGACTGACTGATTGACTGTCGGACTGACTGACTGACTTCGCAAAAGGAAAAAATAAAAAAAAAAGAATTATCAAATTTTAAAAAAACATTTGCATTTAAGATTTCGTTTTCGGCTGGGATTCGAGCCCAGGGCCACACACATGGAAGCCCAACGCTCTCACACATAGACTATCGGATCTCGTTTGGTCGGTGTCTTAATTATAATAAAAACAAAAAATGCACCTTGGTAATTATTGATCTAAAATCTTTGAAATCTACAGGTCGAATAATTAAACTGACTCAGAATTTTCTTCCGCACATAAATAATCGATATTTTCAAAAGAAAGAAATTGAAAAAAAAAAGAATTTTCAAATTAGAGAAGAAATATATACTTTGAAGACATTCGTTCGGCCGGGACTCGAACCCAGTACCACGCGCTTGGATGCCCAACGGTCTAGCCATTAGGCTATCGGAGCTCTGTGGGTCGAAGTCTTAAATGTAATAAAAACAAAAAATGCATATTGGTAATTCTATATTTAAACACTTTGAAATCTGCGGGTCGAAAAATTAAACTGACTCAGAATTTTCTTCCCTACATAAATAATCAATATTTGCAAAAGAAAGAAATTGAAAAAAAAAGAATTTTCAAATTAGAAAAGAAATATATACATTGAAGATATTCGTTCAGGCTGGGACTCGAACCCCGGCCACTCGCTTGGAAGACCAACGGTCTAGCCATTAGGCTATCGGAGTTCTGTCGATCAGAATCTTACTGCCTGACTGACAGACTGATATTGACTGACTGACTGATACTGACTGACCGAGACTGACTGACTGACTGCCTGACTGACTGAGACTGGATTGGACTGACTGACTGACTGACTGACTGACTGAGACTGACTGACTGACTGACTGCCTGACTGACTGAGACTGGATTGGACTGACTGACTGACTGACTGACTGTCTGAGACTGACTGACTGTCTGAGACTGACTGACTGACAGTTTGACTGACTGACTGAATGACTAACTGACTGACTGACTGATTGCTTGACTGACTAACTGACTGGACAGGACTGACCGACTGACTGACTGACAGACTGACTGAATAAGGATGACTGACAGACTGACTGAATAAGGCTGACTGACTGACTGACTGAGACTGGACTGGACTGACTGACTGACTGACTGACTGAGACTGACTGACTGCTTTAGTGACTAACTGACTGCACAGGACTGACCGACTGACTGACTGACTGACTGCCTGACTGACTGACTGACTGAATGACTGACTGACTGAGACTAAATGACTGACTGCTTGACTGACTGGCTGAAGGACTAACTGACTGACTGAGTGACTGACTGACTGGACTGACTGACTGAGACTGAATGACTGAGTGCTTGACTGATTGACTGTCAGAATGACCGACTGACTTCGCAAAAGGGAAAAATAAAAAAAAAGAATTATAAAATTAGAAAAAAATATTTGCATTTAAGATTTCCTTTCCGGCTGGGATTTGAACCCAGGGCGACACTCATGGAAGCCCAACGCTCTCGCCAATATACGATCGGATCTCTGTTGATCGGTGATTTAATTATAATAAAAACAAAAAATGCACCTTAGTAATTATTGATCTAAAATCTTTGAAATCTAAAGGTCGAATGATTAAACTGACTCAGAATTTTCTTCCGTACATAAATAATCCATATTTGCAAAAGAAAGAAATTGAAAAAAAAAAGAATCTTCAAATTAGAAGAGAAATATATACATGGAAGATTTTCGTTCCGGCCGGGACTCGACCCCAGTACCACGCGCTTGGGACCCAACGGTCTAGCCATTAGGCTATCGGAGCTCTGTCGATGGAAGTCTTAAATATAATAAAAACAAAAAATGCACCTTGGTAATTATTGATTCAAACACTTTGAAATTTACAGGTCGAATAATTAAACTGACTCAGAATTTTTCTCCCTACATAAATAATCAATATTCGCAAAAGAGAAAAATTAAAAAAAAAAGAAGAAGAAATTTCAAATTAGAAACTAAAAGTATACATTGAAGATTTTTGTTCAGGCTGGGACTCGAACCCAGGGCCACTCGCTTGGAAGCCTAACACTCTAGCCATTAGTCTATGGGAGCTCTGTCGGTGGGAGTTTTAAATATAATAAAAACAAAAAATGCACCTTGGTAATTGTTTATTTAAACACTTTGAAATCTTCGTGTCGAAAAATTAAACTGACTCAGAATTTTCTTCCCTACATAAATAATCAATAATTGCAAAGGAAAGAAATTGAAAAAAAAAAAGAATTTTCAAATTAGAAAAGAAATATATACATTGAAGATATTCGCTCCGGCTGGGACTCGAACCCAGGCCACTCGCTTGGAAGACCAGCGGTCTAGCCATTAGGCTATCGGAGTTCTGTCGAGCGGAGTCTTACTGCCTGACTGATACTGCCTGACTGACAGACTGACTCACTGACTGACTGATACTGACTGACTGACTCACTGACTGACCGAGACTGACTGACTAACTGCCTGACTGACTGAGACTGGACTGACTGACTGACTGACTGACTAACTGACTGACTGAGACTGACTGACTGACTGCTTGACTCTCTGACTGGCTATTTCACTGACTGACTGAATGACTAAATGACTGACTGACACTGACTGACTGACTGCTTGACTACCTGACTGACTGCTTGACTGACTAACTGACTGGACAGGACTGACCGACTGACTGACTGACAGACTGACTGAATAAGGCTGACTGACTGACTGACTGACAGACTGACTGAATAAGGCTGACCGACTGACTGACTGCCTGACTGACTGACTGACTGAATGACTGACTGACTGACTGACCGAGACTGACTGACTGACTGACTGAGACTGACTGACTGACTGACTGAGACTGGACTGGACTGACTGACTGACTGACTGAGACTGACTGACTGCTTTAGTGACTAACTGACTGCACAGGACTGACCGACTGACTGACTGACTGACTGCCTGACTGACTGAATGACTGACTGACTGAGACTAAATGACTGACTGCTTGACTGACTGGCTGAAGGACTAACTGACTGACTGAGTGACTGACTGAGACTGAATGACTGAGTGCTTGACTGATTGACTGTCAGACTGACCGACTGACTTCGCAAAAGGGAAAAATAAAAAAAAAAGAATTATAAAATTAGAAAAAAATATTTGCATTTAAGATTTCCTTTCCGGCCGGGACTCGAACCCAGTACCACGCGCTAGGAACCCAACGGTCTAGCCATTAGGCTATCGTAGCTCTGTCGATGGAAGTCTTAAATATAATAAAAACAAAAAATGCACCTTGGTAATTATTGATTCAAACACTTTGAAATTTACAGGTCGAATAATTAAACTGACTCAGAATTTTTCTCCCTACATAAATAATCAATATTCGCAAAAGAGAAAAATTAAAAAAAAAAGAAGAAGAAATTTCAAATTAGAAACTAAAAGTATACTTTGAAGATTTTCGTTCAGGCTGAGACTCGAACCCAGGGCCACTCGCTTGGAAGCCTAACACTCTAGCCATTAGTCTATGGGAGCTCTGTCGGTGGGAGTTTTAAATATAATAAAAACAAAAAATGCACCTTGGTAATTGTTTATTTAAACACTTTGAAATCTTCGTGTCGAAAAATTAAACTGACTCAGAATTTTCTTCCCTACATAAATAATCAATAATTGCAAAGGAAAGAAATTGAAAAAAAAAAGAATTTTCAAATTAGAAAAGAAATATATACATTGAAGATATTCGCTCCGGCTGGGACTCGAACCCAGGCCACTCGCTTGGAAGACCAGCGGTCTAGCCATTAGGCTATCGGAGTTCTGTCGAGCGGAGTCTTACTGCCTGACTGATACTGCCTGACTGACAGACTGACTCACTGACTGACTGATACTGACTGACTGACTCACTGACTGACCGAGACTGACTGACTAACTGCCTGACTGACTGAGACTGGACTGACTGACTGACTAACTGACTGACTGACTGAGACTGACTGACTGACTGCTTGACTCTCTGACTGGCTATTTCACTGACTGACTGAATGACTAAATGACTGACTGACACTGACTGACTGACTGCTTGACTACCTGACTGACTGCTTGACTGACTAACTGACTGGACAGGACTGACCGACTGACTGACTGACAGACTGACTGAATAAGGATGACTGACAGACTGACTGAATATGGCTGACTGACTGACTGACTGACAGACTCACTGAATAAGGCTGACCGACTGACTGACTGCCTGACTGACTGACTGACTGAATGACTGACTGACTGACTGACCGAGACTGACTGACTGACTGACTGAGACTGGACTGGACTGACTGACTGACTGACTGACTGAGACTGACTGACTGCTTTAGTGACTAACTGACTGCACAGGACTGACCGACTGACTGACTGCCTGACTGACTGACTGACTGAATGACTGACTGACTGAGACTAAATGACTGACTGCTTGACTGACTGGCTGAAGGACTAACTGACTGACTGAGTGACTGACTGACTGGACTGACTGACTGAGACTGAATGACTGAGTGCTTGACTGATTGACTGTCAGACTGACTGACTGACTAACTGACTGACTGAGACTGACTGACTGACTGCTTGACTCTCTGACTGGCTATTTCACTGACTGACTGAATGACTAAATGACTGACTGACACTGACTGACTGACTGCTTGACTACCTGACTGACTGCTTGACTGACTAACTGACTGGACAGGACTGACCGACTGACTGACTGACAGACTGACTGAATAAGGCTGACTGACTGACTGACTGACTGACAGACTGACTGAATAAGGCTGACCGACTGACTGACTGCCTGACTGACTGACTGACTGAATGACTGACTGACTGACTGACCGAGACTGACTGACTGACTGACTGAGACTGACTGACTGACTGACTGAGACTGGACTGGACTGACTGACTGACTGACTGAGACTGACTGACTGCTTTAGTGACTAACTGACTGCACAGGACTGACCGACTGACTGACTGACTGACTGCCTGACTGACTGAATGACTGACTGACTGAGACTAAATGACTGACTGCTTGACTGACTGGCTGAAGGACTAACTGACTGACTGAGTGACTGACTGAGACTGAATGACTGAGTGCTTGACTGATTGACTGTCAGACTGACCGACTGACTTCGCAAAAGGGAAAAATAAAAAAAAAAGAATTATAAAATTAGAAAAAAATATTTGCATTTAAGATTTCCTTTCCGGCCGGGACTCGAACCCAGTACCACGCGCTAGGAACCCAACGGTCTAGCCATTAGGCTATCGTAGCTCTGTCGATGGAAGTCTTAAATATAATAAAAACAAAAAATGCACCTTGGTAATTATTGATTCAAACACTTTGAAATTTACAGGTCGAATAATTAAACTGACTCAGAATTTTTCTCCCTACATAAATAATCAATATTCGCAAAAGAGAAAAATTAAAAAAAAAAGAAGAAGAAATTTCAAATTAGAAACTAAAAGTATACTTTGAAGATTTTCGTTCAGGCTGAGACTCGAACCCAGGGCCACTCGCTTGGAAGCCTAACACTCTAGCCATTAGTCTATGGGAGCTCTGTCGGTGGGAGTTTTAAATATAATAAAAACAAAAAATGCACCTTGGTAATTGTTTATTTAAACACTTTGAAATCTTCGTGTCGAAAAATTAAACTGACTCAGAATTTTCTTCCCTACATAAATAATCAATAATTGCAAAGGAAAGAAATTGAAAAAAAAAAGAATTTTCAAATTAGAAAAGAAATATATACATTGAAGATATTCGCTCCGGCTGGGACTCGAACCCAGGCCACTCGCTTGGAAGACCAGCGGTCTAGCCATTAGGCTATCGGAGTTCTGTCGAGCGGAGTCTTACTGCCTGACTGATACTGCCTGACTGACAGACTGACTCACTGACTGACTGATACTGACTGACTGACTCACTGACTGACCGAGACTGACTGACTAACTGCCTGACTGACTGAGACTGGACTGACTGACTGACTAACTGACTGACTGACTGAGACTGACTGACTGACTGCTTGACTCTCTGACTGGCTATTTCACTGACTGACTGAATGACTAAATGACTGACTGACACTGACTGACTGACTGCTTGACTACCTGACTGACTGCTTGACTGACTAACTGACTGGACAGGACTGACCGACTGACTGACTGACAGACTGACTGAATAAGGATGACTGACAGACTGACTGAATATGGCTGACTGACTGACTGACTGACAGACTCACTGAATAAGGCTGACCGACTGACTGACTGCCTGACTGACTGACTGACTGAATGACTGACTGACTGACTGACCGAGACTGACTGACTGACTGACTGAGACTGGACTGGACTGACTGACTGACTGACTGACTGAGACTGACTGACTGCTTTAGTGACTAACTGACTGCACAGGACTGACCGACTGACTGACTGCCTGACTGACTGACTGACTGAATGACTGACTGACTGACACTAAATGACTGACTGCTTGACTGACTGGCTGAAGGACTAACTGACTGACTGAGTGACTGACTGACTGGACTGACTGACTGAGACTGAATGACTGAGTGCTTGACTGATTGACTGTCAGACTGACTGACTGACTTCGCAAAAGGGAAAAATAAAAAAAAAAGAATTATAAAATTAGAAAAAAATATTTGCATTTAAGATTTCCTTTCCGGCCGGGACTCGAACCCAGTACCACGCGCTAGGAACCCAACGGTCTAGCCATTAGGCTGTCGGAGCTCTGTCGATGGAAGTCTTAAATATAATAAAAACAAAAAATGCACCTTGGTAATTATTGATTCAAACACTTTGAAATTTACAGGTCGAATAATTAAACTGACTCAGAATTTTTCTCCCTACATAAATAATCAATATTCGCAAAAGAGAAAAATTTAAAAAAAAAAAAAGAAGAAGAAATTTCAAATTAGAAATTAAAAGTATACATTGAAGATTTTCGTTCAGGCTGGGACTCGAACCCAGGGCCACTCGCTTGGAAGCCTAACACTCGAGCCATTAGTCTATGGGAGCTCTGTCGGTGGGAGTTTTAAATATAATAAAAACAAAAAATGCACCTTGGTAATTGTTTATTTAAACACTTTGAAATCTTCGTGTCGAAAAATTAAACTGACTCAGAATTTTCTTCCCTACATAAATAATCAATAATTGCAAAGGAAAGAAATTGAAAAAAAAAAGAATTTTCAAATTAGAAAAGAAATATATACATTGAAGATATTCGCTCCGGCTGGGACTCGAACCCAGGCCACTCGCTTGGAAGACCAGCGGTCTAGCCATTAGGCTATCGGAGTTCTGTCGAGCGGAGTCTTACTGCCTGACTGATACTGCCTGACTGACAGACTGACTCACTGACTGACTGACTGAGACTGGACTGACTCACTGACTGACCGAGACTGACTGACTAACTGCCTGACTGACTGAGACTGGACTGACTGACTGACTGACTGACTGACTGACTGACTAACTGACTGACTGAGACTGACTGACTGACTGCTTGACTCTCTGACTGGCTATTTCACTGACTGACTGAATGACTAAATGACTGACTGACACTGACTGACTGACTGCTTGACTACCTGACTGACTGCTTGACTGACTAACTGACTGGACAGGACTGACCGACTGACTGACTGACAGACTGACTGAATAAGGATGACTGACAGACTGACTGAATAAGGCTGACTGACTGACTGACTGACAGACTGACTGAATAAGGCTGACCGACTGACTGACTGCCTGACTGACTGACTGACTGAATGACTGACTGACTGACTGACCGAGACTGACTGACTGACTGACTGAGACTGGACTGGACTGACTGACTGACTGACTGACTGAGACTGACTGACTGCTTTAGTGACTAACTGACTGCACAGGACTGACCGACTGACTGACTGACTGCCTGACTGACTGACTGACTGAATGACTGACTGACTGAGACTAAATGACTGACTGCTTGACTGACTGGCTGAAGGACTAACTGACTGACTGAGTGACTGACTGACTGGACTGACTGACTGAGACTGAATGACTGAGTGCTTGACTGATTGACTGTCAGACTGACTGACTGACTTCGCAAAAGGGAAAAATAAAAAAAAAAGAATTATAAAATTAGAAAAAAATATTTGCATTTAAGATTTCCTTTCCGGCTGGGATTTGAACCCAGGGCGACACTCATGGAAGCCCAACGCTCTCGCCAATATACTATCGGATCTCTGTTGATCGGTGTCTTATTTATAATAAAAACAAAAAATGCACCTTAGTAATTATTGATCTAAAATCTTTGAAATCTAAAGGTCGAATGATTAAACTGACTCAGAATTTTCTTCCGTACATAAATAATCCATATTTGCAAAAGAAAGAAATTGAAAAAAAAAAAGAATCTTCAAATTAGAAGAGAAATATATACATGGAAGATTTTCGTTCCGGCCGGGACTCGAACCCAGTACCACGCGCTTGGAACCCAACGGTCTAGCCATTAGGCTATCGGAGCTCTGTCGATGGAAGTCTTAAATATAATAAAAACTAAAAATGCACCTTTGTAATTATTGATTCAAACACTTTGAAATTTACAGGTCGAATAATTAAACTGACTCAGAATTTTTCTCCCTACATAAATAATCAATAATAATTTCAAAGGAAAGAAATTGAAAAAAAAAAGAATTTTCAAATTAGAAAAGAAATATATACATTGAAGATATTCGCTCCGGCTGGGACTCGAACCCAGGCCACTCGCTTGGAAGACCAGCGGTCTAGCCATTAGGCTATCGGAGTTCTGTCGAGCGGAGTCTTACTGCCTGACTGATACTGCCTGACTGACAGACTGACTCACTGACTGACTGACTGAGACTGGACTGACTCACTGACTGACCGAGACTGACTGACTAACTGCCTGACTGACTGAGACTGGACTGACTGAGACTGGACTGACTGACTGACTGACTGACTGACTGACTAACTGACTGACTGAGACTGACTGACTGACTGCTTGACTCTCAGACTGGCTATTTCACTGACTGACTGAATGACTAAACGACTGACTGACACTGACTGACTGACTGCTTGACTACCTGACTGACTGCTTGACTGACTAACTGACTGGACAGGACTGACCGACTGACTGACTGACAGACTGACTGAATAAGGATGACTGACAGACTGACTGAATAAGGCTGACTGACTGACTGACTGACAGACTGACTGAATAAGGCTGACCGACTGACTGACTGCCTGACTGACTGAATGACTGACTGACTGACTGACCGAGACTGACTGACTGACTGACTGACCGAGACTGACTGACTGACTGACTGAGACTGGACTGGACTGGACTGACTGACTGACTGACTGACTGAGACTGACTGACTGCTTTAGTGACTAACTGACTGCACAGGACTGACCGACTGACTGACTGACTGACTGCCTGACTGACTGACTGGACTGACTGACTGAGACTGAATGACCCTTGGTAATTATTGATTCAAACACTTTGAAATTTACAGGTCGAATAATTAAACTGACTCAGAATTTTTCTCCCTACATAAATAATCAATATTCGCAAAAGAGAAAAATTAAAAAAAAAAAGAAGAAGAAATTTCAAATTAGAAACTAAAAGTATACATTGAAGATTTTCGTTCAGGCTGGGACTGGAACCCAGGGCCACACGCTTGGAAGCCTAACACTCTAGCCATTAGTCTATGGGAGCTCTGTCGGTGGGAGTTTTAAATATAATAAAAACAAAAAATGCACCTTGGTAATTGTTTATTTAAACACTTTGAAATCTTCGTGTCGAAAAATTAAACTGACTCAGAATTTTCTTCCCTACATAAATAATCAATAATTGCAAAGGAAAGAAATTGAAAAAAAAAAGAATTTTCAAATTAGAAAAGAAATATATACATTGAAGATATTCGCTCCGGCTGGGACTCGAACCCAGGCCACTCGCTTGGAAGACCAGCGGTCTAGCCATTAGGCTATCGGAGTTCTGTCGAGCGGAGTCTTACTGCCTGACTGATACTGCCTGACTGACAGACTGACTCACTGACTGACTGATACTGACTGACTGACTCACTGACTGACCGAGACTGACTGACTAACTGCCTGACTGACTGAGACTGGACTGACTGACTGACTGACTGACTGACTGACTAACTGACTGACTGAGACTGACTGACTGACTGCTTGACTCTCTGACTGGCTATTTCACTGACTGACTGAATGACAAAATGACTGACTGACACTGACTGACTGACTGCTTGACTACCTGACTGACTGCTTGACTGACTAACTGACTGGACAGGACTGACCGACTGACTGACTGACAGACTGACTGAATAAGGATGACTGACAGACTGACTGAATAAGGCTGACTGACTGACTGACTGACAGACTGACTGAATAAGGCTGACCGACTGACTGACTGCCTGACTGACTGACTGACTGAATGACTGACTGACTGACTGACCGAGACTGACTGACCGAGACTGACTGACTGACTGACTGAGACTGGACTGGACTGACTGACTGACTGACTGAGACTGACTGACTGCTTTAGTAACTAACTGACTACACAGGACTGACCGACTGACTGACTGACTGACTGCCTGACTGACTGACTGACTGAATGACTGACTGACTGAGACTAAATGACTGACTGCTTGACTGACTGGCTGAAGGACTAACTGACTGACTGAGTGACTGACTGACTGGACTGACTGACTGAGACTGAATGACTGAGTGCTTGACTGATTGACTGTCAGACTGACTGACTGACTTCGCAAAAGGGAAAAATAAAAAAAAAAGAATTATAAAATTAGAAAAAAATATTTGCATTTAAGATTTCCTTTCCGGCCGGGACTCGATCCCAGTACCACGCGCTAGGAACCCAACGGTCTAGCCATTAGGCTATCGGAGCTCTGTCGATGGAAGTCTTAAATATAATAAAAACAAAAAATGCACCTTGGTAATTATTGATTCAAACACTTTGAAATTTACAGGTCGAATAATTAAACTGACTCAGAATTTTTCTCCCTACATAAATAATCAATATTCGCAAAAGAGAAAAATTAAAAAAAAGAAGAAGAAATTTCAAATTAGAAACTAAAAGTATACATTGAAGATTTTCGTTCAGGCTGGGACTCGAACCCAGGGCCACTCGCTTGGAAGCCTAACACTCTAGCCATTAGTCTACGGGAGCTCTGTCGGTGGGAGTTTTAAATATAATAAAAACAAAAAATGCACCTTGGTAAATGTTTATTTAAACACTTTGAAATCTTCGTGTCGAAAAATTAAACTGACTCAGAATTTTCTTCCCTACATAAATAATCAATAATTGCAAAGGAAAGAAATTGAAAAAAAAAAGAATTTTCAAATTAGAAAAGAAATATATACATTGAAGATATTCGCTCCGGCTGGGACACGAACCCAGGCCACTCGCTTGGAAGACCAGCGGTTTAGCCATTAGGCTATCGGAGTTCTGTCGAGCGGAGTCTTACTGCCTGACTGATACTGCCTGACTGACAGACTGACTCACTGACTGACTGATACTGACTGACTGACTCACTGACTGACCGAGACTGACTGACTAACTGCCTGACTGACTGAGACTGGACTGACTGACTGACTGACTGACTAACTGACTGACTGAGACTGACTGACTGACTGCTTGACTCTCTGACTGGCTATTTCACTGACTGACTGAATGACTGACTGACACTGACTGACTGACTGCTTGACTACCTGACTGACTGCTTGACTGACTAACTGACTGGACAGGACTGACCGACTGACTAACTGACAGACTGACTGAATAAGGATGACTGACAGACTGACTGAATAAGGCTGACTGACTGACTGACTGACAGACTGACTGAATAAGGCTGACCGACTGACTGACTGCCTGACTGACTGACTGACTGAATGACTGACTGACTGAATGACCGAGACTGACTGACTGACTGACTGAGACTGGACTGGACTGACTGACTGACTGACTGACTGAGACTGACTGACTGCTTTAGTGACTAACTGACTGCACAGGACTGACCGACTGACTGACTGACTGACTGCCTGACTGACTGACTGACTGAATGACTGACTGACTGAGACTAAATGACTGACTGCTTGACTGACTGGCTGAAGGACTAACTGACTGACTGAGTGACTGACTGACTGGACTGACTGACTGAGACTGAATGACTGAGTGCTTGACTGATTGACTGTCAGACTGACTGACTGACTTCGCAAAAGGGAAAAATAAAAAAAAAAGAATTATAAAATTAGAAAAAATATTTGCATTTAAGATTTCCTTTCCGGCCGGGACTCGAACCCAGTACCACGCGCTAGGAACCTAACGGTCTAGCCATTAGGCTATCGGAGCTCGGTCGATGGAAGTCTTAAATATAATAAAAACAAAAAATGCACCTTGGTAATTATTGATTCAAACACTTTGAAATTTACAGGTCGAATAATTAAACTGACTCAGAATTTTTCTCCCTACATAAATAATCAATATTCGCAAAAGAGAAAAATTAAAAAAAAAGAAGAAGAAATTTCAAATTAGAAACTAAAAGTATACATTGAAGATTTTCGTTCAGGCTGGGACTCGAACCCAGGGCCACTCGCTTGGATGCCTAACACTCTAGCCATTAGTCTATGGGAGCTCTGTCGGTGGGAGTTTTAAATATAATAAAAACAAAAAATGCACCTTGGTAATTGTTTATTTAAACACTTTGAAATCTTCGTGTCGAAAAATTAAACTGACTCAGAATTTTCTTCCCTACATAAATAATCAATAATTGCAAAGGAAAGAAATTGAAAAAAAAAAGAATTTTCAAATTAGAAAAGAAATATATACATCGAAGATATTCGCTCCGGCTGGGACTCGAACCCAGGCCACTCGCTTGGAAGACCAGCGGTCTAGCCATTAGGCTATCGGAGTTCTGTCGAGCGGAGTCTTACTGCCTAACTTATACTGCCTGACTGACAGACTGACTCACTGACTGACTGATACTGACTGACTGACTCACTGACTGACCGAGACTGACTGACTAACTGCCTGACTGACTGAGACTGGACTGACTGACTGACTGACTGACTGACTGACTAACTGACTGACTGAGACTGACTGACTGACTGCTTGACTCTCTGACTGGCTATTTCACTGACTGACTGAATGACTAAATGACTGACTGACACTGACTGACTGACTGCTTGACTACCTGACTGACTGCTTGACTGACTAACTGACTGGACAGGACTGACCGACTGACTGACTGACAGACTGACTGAATAAGGATGACTGACAGACTGACTGAATAAGGCTGACTGACTGACTGACTGACTGACAGACTGACTGAATAAGGCTGACCGACTGACTGACTGCCTGACTGACTGACTGACTGACTGCCTGACTGACTGACTGACTGAATGACTGACTGACTGACTGACCGAGACTGACTGACTGACCGAGACTGACTGACTGACTGACTGAGACTGGACTGGACTGACTGACTGACTGACTGACTGAGACTGACTGACTGCTTTAGTGACTAACTGACTGCACAGGACTGACCGACTGACTGACTGACTGACTGCCTGACTGACTGACTGACTGAATGACTGACTGACTGAGACTAAATGACTGACTGCTTGACTGACTGGCTGAAGGACTAACTGACTGACTGAGTGACTGACTGACTGGACTGACTGACTGAGACTGAATGACTGAGTGCTTGACTGATTGACTGTCAGACTGACTGACTGACTTCGCAAAAGGGAAAAATAAAAAAAAAAAGAATTATAAAATTAGAAAAAAATATTTGCATTTAAGATTTCCTTTCCGGCCGGGACTCGAACCCAGTACCACGCGCTAGGAACCCAACGGTCTAGCTATTAGGCTATCGGAGCTCTGTCGATGGAAGTCTTAAATATAATAAAAACAAAAAATGCACCTTGGTAATTATTGATTCAAACACTTTGAAATTTACAGGTCGAATAATTAAACTGACTCAGAATTTTTCTCCCTACATAAATAATCAATATTCGCAAAAGAGAAAAATTAAAAAAAAAAAGAAGAAGAAATTTCAAATTAGAAACTAAAAGTATACATTGAAGATTTTCGTTCAGGCTGGGACTCGAACCCAGGGCCACTCGCTTGGAAGCCTAACACTCTAGCCATTATTCTATGGGAGCTCTGTCGGTGGGAGTTTTAAATATAATAAAAACAAAAAATGCACCTTGGTAATTGTTTATTTAAACACTTTGAAATCTTCGTGTCGAAAAATTAAACTGACTCAGAATTTTCTTCCCTACATAAATAATCAATAATTCCAAAGGAAAGAAATTGAAAAAAAAAAGAATTTTCAAATTAGAAAAGAAATATATGCATTGAAGATATTCGCTCCGGCTGGGACTCGAACCCAGGCCACTCGCTTGGAAGACCAGCGGTCTAGCCATTAGGCTATCGGAGTTCTGTCGAGCGGAGTCTTACTGCCTGACTGCTACTGCCTCACTGACAGACTGACTCACTGACTGACTGATACTGACTGACTGACTCACTGACTGACCGAGACTGCCTGACTAACTGAGACTGGACTGACTGACTGACTGACTGACTAACTGACTGACTGAGACTGACTGACTGACTGCTTGACTCTCTGACTGGCTATTTCACTGACTGACTGAATGACTAAATGACTGACTGACTGACTGACTAACTGACTGACTGAGACTGACTGACTGACTGCTTGACTCTCTGACTGGCTATTTCACTGACTGACTGAATGACTAAATGACTGACTGACTGCTTGACTCTCTGACTGGCTATTTCACTGACTGACTGAATGACTAAATGACTGACTGACACTGACTGACTGACTGCTTGACTACCTGACTGACTGCTTGACTGACTAACTGACTGGACAGGACTGACCGACTGACTGACTGACAGACTGACTGAATAAGGATGACTGACAGACTGACTGAATAAGGCTGACTGACTGACTGACTGACTGAATAAGGCTGACCGACTGACTGACTGCCTGACTGACTGACTGACTGAATGACTGACTGACTGACTGACCGAGACTGACTGACTGACTGACTGAGACTGGACTGGACTGACTGACTGACTGACTGACTGAGACTGACTGACTGCTTTAGTGACTAACTGACTGCACAGGACTGACCGACTGACTGACCGACTGACTGCCTGACTGACTGACTGACTGAATGACTGACTGACTGACTGACTGGCTGAAGGACTAACTGACTGACTGAGTGACTGACTGACTGGACTGACTGACTGAGACTGAATGACTGAGTGCTTGACTGATTGACTGTCAGACTGACTGACTGACTTCGCAAAAGGGAAAAATAAAAAAAAAGAATTATAAAATTAGAAAAAAATATTTGCATTTAAGATTTCCTTTCCGGCTGGGATTTGAACCCAGGGCGACACTCATGGAAGCCCAACGCTCTCGCCAATATACTATCGGATCTCTGTTGATCGGTGTCTTAATTATAATAAAAACAAAAAATGCACCTTAGTAATTATTGATCTAAAATCTTTGAAATCTAAAGGTCGAATGATTAAACTGACTCAGAATTTTCTTCCGTACATAAATAATCCATATTTGCAAAAGAAAGAAATTGAAAAAAAAAGAATCTTCAAATTAGAAGAGAAATATATACATGGAAGATTTTCGTTCCGGCCGGGACTCGAACCCAGTACCACGCGCTTGGAACCCAACGGTCTAGCCATTAGGCTATCGGAGCTCTGTCGATGGAAGTCTTAAATATAATAAAAACAAAAAATGCACCTTGGTAATTATTGATTCAAACACTTTGAAATTTACAGGTCGAATAATTAAACTGACTCAGAATTTTTCTCCCTACATAAATAATCAATATTCGCAAAAGAGAAAAATTAAAAAAAAAAGAAGAAGAAATTTCAAATTAGAAACTAAAAGTAAACATTGAAGATTTTCGTTCAGGCTGGGACTCGAACCCAGGGCCACTCGCTTGGAAGCCTAACACTCTAGCCATTAGTCTATTGCAGCTCTGTCGGTGGGAGTTTTAAATATAATAAAAACAAAAAATGCACCTTGGTAATTGTTTATTTAAACACTTTGAAATCTTCGTGTCGAAAAATTAAACTGACTCAGAATTTTCTTCCCTACATAAATAATCAATAATTGCAAAGGAAAGAAATTGAAAAAAAAAAAGAATTTTCAAATTAGAAAAGAAATATATACATTGAAGATATTCGCTCCGGCTGGGACTCGAACCCAGGCCACTCGCTTGGAAGACCAGCGGTCTAGCCATTAGGCTATCGGAGTTCTGTCGAGCGGAGTCTTACTGCCTGACTGATACTGCCTGACTGACAGACTGACTCACTGACTGACTGATACTGACTGACTGACTCACTGACTGACCGAGACTGACTGACTAACTGCCTGACTGACTGAGACTGGACTGACTCACTGACTGACCGAGACTGACTGACTAACTGCCTGACTGACTGAGACTGGACTGACTGACTGACTGACTAACTGACTGACTGAGACTGACTGACTGACTGCTTGACTCTCTGACTGGCTATTTCACTGACTGACTGAATGACTAAATGACTGACTGACACTGACTGACTGACTGCTTGACTACCTGACTGACTGCTTGACTGACTAACTGACTGGACAGGACTGACCGACTGACTGACTGACAGACTGACTGAATAAGGATGACTGACAGACTGACTGAATAAGGCTGACTGACTGACTGACTGACTGACTGACTGAATAAGGCTGACCGACTGACTGACTGCCTGACTGACTGACTGACTGAATGACTGACTGACTGACTGACTGAATAAGGCTGACCGACTGACTGACTGCCTGACTGACTGACTGACTGAATGACTGACTGACTGACTGACCGAGACTGACTGCCTGACTGACTGACTGACTGAATGACTGACTGACTGAGACTAAATGACTGACTGCTTGACTGACTGGCTGAAGGACTAACTGACTGACTGAGTGACTGACTGACTGACTGACTGACTGACTAACTGACTGACTGAGACTGACTGACTGACTGCTTGACTCTCTGACTGGCTATTTCACTGACTGACTGAATGACTAAATGACTGACTGACACTGACTGACTGACTGCTTGACTACCTGACTGACTGCTTGACTGACTAACTGACTGGACAGGACTGACCGACTGACTGACTGAATGACTGACTGAATAAGGATGACTGACAGACTGACTGAATAAGGCTGACTGACTGACTGACTGACTGACTGACTGACTGACTGAATAAGGCTGACCGACTGACTGACTGCCTGACTGACTGACTGACTGAATGACTGACTGACTGACTGACCGAGACTGACTGACTGACTGACTGAGACTGGACTGGACTGACTGACTGACTGACTGACTGCTTTAGTGACTAACTGACTGCACAGGACTGACCGACTGACTGACTGACTGAATGACTGACTGACTGAGACTAAATGACTGACTGCTTGACTGACTGGCTGAAGGACTAACTGACTGACTGAGGGACTGACTGACTGGACTGACTGACTGAGACTGAATGACTGAGTGCTTGACTGATTGACTGTCAGACTGAATGACTGACTTCGCAAAAGGGAAAAATAAAAAAAAAGAATTATAAAATTAGAAAAAAATATTTGCATTTAAGATTTCCTTTCCGGCTGGGATTTGAACCCAGGGCACTCGCTTGGAAGACCAGCGGTCTAGCCATTAGGCTATCGGAGTTCTGTCGAACGGAGTCTTACTGCCTGACTGATACTGCCTGACTGACAGACTGACTCACTGACTGACTGATACTGACTGACTGACTCACTGACTGACCGAGACTGACTGACTAACTGCCTGACTGACTGAGACTGGACTGACTCACTGACTGACCGAGACTGACTGACTAACTGCCTGACTGACTGAGACTGGACTGACTGACTGACTGACTGACTGACTGACTAACTGACTGAGACTGACTGACTGTCTGCTTGACTCTCTGACTGGCTATTTCACTGACTGACTGAATGACTAAATGAATAACTGACACTGACTGACTGACTGCTTGACTACCTGACTGACTGCTTGACTGACTAACTGACTGGACAGGACTGACCGACTGACTGACTGACAGACTGACTGAATAAGGATGACTGACAGACTGACTGAATAAGGCTGACTGACTGACTGACTGACAGACTGACTGAATAAGGCTGACCGACTGACTGACTGCCTGACTGACTGACTGACTGAATGACTGACTGACTGACTGACCGAGACTGACTGACTGACTGACTGAGACTGGACTGGACTGACTGACTGACTGACTGAGTGAGACTGACTGACTGCTTTAGTGACTAACTGACTGCACAGGACTGACCGACTGACTGACTGACTGACTGACTGACTGAATGACTGACTGACTGAGACTAAATGATTGACTGCTTGACTGACTGGCTGAAGGACTAACTGACTGACTGAGTGACTGACTGACTGGACTGACTGACTGAGACTGAATGACTGAGTGCTTGACTGATTGACTGTCAGACTGACTGACTGACTTCGCAAAAGGGAAAAATAAAAAAAAAAGAATTATAAAATTAAAAAAAAATATTTGCATTTAAGATTTCCTTTCCGGCTGGGATTTGAACCCAGGGCGACACTCATGGAAGCCTAACGCTCTCGCCAATATACTATCGGATCTCTGTTGATCGGTGTCTTAATTATAATAAAAACAAAAAATGCACCTTAGTAATTATTGATCTAAAATCTTTGAAATCTAAAGGTCGAATGATTAAACTGACTCAGAATTTTCTTCCGTACATAAATAATCCATATTTGCAAAAGAAAGAAATTGAAAAAAAAAAAGAATCTTCAAATTAGAAGAGAAATATATACAAGGAAGATTTTCGTTAAGGCCGGGACTCGAACCCAGTACCACGCGCTAGGAACCCAACGGTCTAGCCATTAGGCTATCGGAGCTCTGTCGATGGAAGTCTTAAATATAATAAAAACAAAAAATGCACCTTGGTAATTATTGATTCAAACACTTTGAAATTTACAGGTCGAATAATTAAACTGACTCAGAATTTTTCTCCCTACATAAATAATCAATATTCGCAAAAGAGAAAAATTAAAAAAAAAAGAGAAGAAATTTCAAATTAGAAACTAAAAGTATACATTGAAGATTTTCGTTCAGGCTGGGACTCGAACCCAGGGCCACTCGCTTGGAAGCCTAACACCCTAGCCATTAGTCTATGGGAGCTCTGTCGGTGGGAGTTTTAAATATAATAAAAAAAAAAATGAACCTTGGTAATTGTTTATTTAAACACTTTGAAATCTTCGTGTCGAAAAATTAAACTGACTCAGAATTTTCTTCCCTACATAAATAATCAATAATTGCAAAGGAAAGAAATTGAAAAAAAAAAAAAAGAATTTTCAAATTAGAAAAGAAATATATACATTGAAGATATTCGCTCCGGCTGGGACTCGAACCCAGGGCACTCGCTTGGAAGACCAGCGGTCTAGCCATTAGGCTATCGGAGTTCTGTCGAGCGGAGTCTTACTGCCTGACTGATACTGCCTGACTGACAGACTGACTCACTGACTGACTGATACTGACTGACTGACTCACTGACTGACCGAGACTGACTGACTAACTGCCTGACTGACTGAGACTGGACTGACTGACTGACTGACTGACTGACTGACTGACTAACTGACTGACTGAGACTGACTGACTGACTGCTTGACTCTCTGACTGGCTATTTCACTGACTGACTGAATGACTAAATGACTGACTGACACTGACTGACTGACTGCTTGACTACCTGACTGACTGCTTGACTGACTAACTGACTGGACAGGACTGACCGACTGACTGACTGACAGACTGACTGAATAAGGATGACTGACAGACTGACTGAATAAGGCTGACTGACTGACTGACTGACAGACTGACTGAATAAGGCTGACCGACTGACTGACTGCCTGACTGACTGACTGACTGAATGACTGACTGACTGCTTTAGTGACTAACTGACTGCACAGGACTGACCGACTGACTGACTGACTGACTGCCTGACTGACTGACTGACTGAATGACTGAGACTAAATGACTGACTGCTTGACTGACTGGCTGAAGGACTAACTGACTGACTGAGTGACTGACTGACTGGACTGACTGACTGAGACTGAATGACTGAGTGCTTGACTGATTGACTGTCAGACTGACTGACTGACTTCGCAAAAGGGAAAAATAAAAAAAAAAGAATTATAAAATTAGAAAAAAATATTTGCATTTAAGATTTCCTTTCCGGCTGGGATTTGAACCCAGGGCGACACTCATGGAAGCCCAACGCTCTCGCCAATATACTATCGGATCTCTGTTGATCGGTGTCTTAATTATAATAAAAACAAAAAATGCACCTTAGTAATTATTGATCTAAAATCTTTGAAATCTAAAGGTCGAATGATTAAACTGACTCAGAATTTTCTTCCGTACATAAATAATCCATATTTGCAAAAGAAAGAAATTGAAAAAAAAAGAATCTTCAAATTAGAAGAGAAATATATACATGGAAGATTTTCGTTCCGGCCGGGACTCGAACCCAGTAGCACGCGCTTGGAACCCAACGGTCTAGCCATTAGGCTATCGGAGCTCTGTCGATGGAAGTCTTAAATATAATAAAAACAAAAAATGCACCTTGGTAATTATTGATTCAAACACTTTGAAATTTACAGGTCGAATAATTAAACTGACTCAGAATTTTTCTCCCTACATAAATAATCAATATTCGCAAAAGAGAAAAATTAAAAAAAGAAGAAGAAGAAATTTCAAATTAGAAACTAAAAGTATACATTGAAGATTTTCGTTCAGGCTGGGACTCGAACCCAGGGCCACTCGCTTGGAAGCCTAACACTCTAGCCATTAGTCTATGGGAGCTCTGTCGGTGGGAGTTTTAAATATAATAAAAACAAAAAATGCACCTTGGTAATTGTTTATTTAAACACTTTGAAATCTTCGTGTCGAAAAATTAAACTGACTCAGAATTTTCTTCCCTACATAAATAATCAATAATTGCAAAGGAAAGAAATTGAAAAAAAAAAGAATTTTCAAATTAGAAAAGAAATATATACATTGAAGATATTCGCTCCGGCTGGGACTCGAACCCAGGCCACTCGCTTGGAAGACCAGCGGTCTAGCCATTAGGCTATCGGAGTTCTGTCGAGCGGAGTCTTACTGCCTGACTGATACTGCCTGACTGACAGACTGACTCACTGACTGACTGATACTGACTGACTGACTCACTGACTGACCGAGACTGACTGACTAACTGCCTGACTGACTGAGACTGGACTGACTGACTGACTGACTGACTAACTGACTGACCGAGACTGACTGACTAACTGCCTGACTGACTGAGACTGGACTGACTGACTTACTGACTGACTGACTGACTAACTGACTGACTGAGACTGACTGATTGACTGCTTGACTCTCTGACTGGCTATTTCACTGACTGACTGAATGACTAAATGACTGACTGACACTGACTGACTGACTGCTTGACTACCTGACTGACTGCTTGACTGACTAACTGACTGGACAGGACTGACCGACTGACTGACTGACAGACTGACTGAATAAGGCTGACCGACTGACTGACTGCCTGACTGACTGACTGACTGAATGACTGACTGACTGACTGACCGAGACTGACTGACTGACTGACTGAGACTGGACTGGACTGACTGACTGACTGACTGACTGCTTTAGTGACTAACTGACTGCACAGGACTGACCGACTGACTGACTGCCTGACTGACTGACTGACTGAATGACTGACTGACTGAGACTAAATGACTGACTGCTTGACTGACTCGCTGAAGGACTAACTGACTGACTGAGTGACTGACTGACTGGACTGACTGACTGAGACTGAATGACTGAGTGCTTGACTGATTGACTGTCAGACTGACTGACTGACTTCGCAAAAGGGAAAAATAAAAAAAAAAGAATTATAAAATTAGAAAAAAATATTTGCATTTAAGATTTCCTTTCCGGCCGGGACTCGAACCCAGTACCACGCGCTAGGAACCCAACGGTCTAGCCATTAGGCTATCGGAGCTCTGTCGATGGAAGTCTTAAATATAATAAAAACAAAAAATGCACCTTGGTAATTATTGATTCAAACACTTTGAAATTTACAGGTCGAATAATTAAACTGACTCAGAATTTTTCTCCCTACATAAATAATCAATATTCGCAAAAGAGAAAAATTTAAAAAAAAGAAGAAGAAATTTCAAATTAGAAACTAAAAGTATACATTGAAGATTTTCGTTCAGGCTGGGACTCGAACCCAGGGCCACTCGCTTGGAAGCCTAACACTCTAGCCATTAGTCTATGGGAGCTCTGTCGGTGGGAGTTTTAAATATAATAAAAACAAAAAATGCACCTTGGTAATTGTTTATTTAAACACTTTGAAATCTTCGTGTCGAAAAATTAAACTGACTCAGAATTTTCTTCCCTACATAAATAATCAATAATTGCAAAGGAAAGAAATTGAAAAAAAAAGAATTTTCAAATTAGAAAAGAAATATATACATTGAAGATATTCGCTCCGGCTGGGACTCGAACCCAGGCCACTTGCTTGGAAGACCAGCGGTCTAGCCATTAGGCTATCGGAGTTCTGTCGAGCGGAGTCTTACTGCCTGACTGATACTGCCTGACTGACAGACTGACTCACTGACTGACTGATACTGACTGACTGACTCACTGACTGACCGAGACTGACTGACTAACTGCCTGACTGACTGAGACTGGACTGACTGACTGACTGACTGACTGACTGACTGACTGAGACTGACTGACTGACTGCTTGACTCTCTGACTGGCTATTTCACTGACTGACTGAATGACTAAATGACTGACTGACACTGACTGACTGACTGCTTGACTACCTGACTGACTGCTTGACTGACTAACTGACTGGACAGGACTGACCGACTGACTGACTGACAGACTGACTGAATAAGGATGACTGACAGGCTGACTGAATAAGGCTGACTGACTGACTGACTGACAGACTGACTGAATAAGGCTGACCGACTGACTGACTGCCTGACTGACTGACTGACTGAATGACTGACTGACTGACTGACCGAGACTGACTGACTGACTGACTGAGACTGGACTGGACTGACTGACTGACTGACTGACTGAGACTGACTGACTGCTTTAGTGACTAACTGACTGCACAGGACTGACCGACTGACTGACTGACTGACTGCCTGACTGACTGACTGACTGAATGACTGACTGACTGAGACTAAATGACTGACTGCTTGACTGACTGGCTGAAGGACTAACTGACTGACTGAGTGACTGACTGACTGGACTGACTGACTGAGACTGAATGACTGAGTGCTTGACTGATTGATTGTCAGACTGACTGACTGACTTCGCAAAATGGAAAAATAAAAAAAAAGAATTATAAAATTAGAAAAAAATATTTGCATTTAAGATTTCCTTTCCGGCCGGGACTCGAACCCAGTACCACGCGCTAGGAACCCAACGGTCTAGCCATTAGGCTATCGGAGCTCTGTCGATGGAAGTCTTAAATATAATAAAAACAAAAAATGCACCTTGGTAATTATTGATTCAAACACTTTGAAATTTACAGGTCGAATAATTAAACTGACTCAGAATTTTTCTCCCTACATAAATAATCAATATTCGCAAAAGAGAAAAATTAAAAAAAAAAAGAAGAAATTTCAAATTAGAAACTAAAAGTATACATTGAAGATTTTCGTTCAGGCTGGGACTCGAACCCAGGGCCACTCGCTTGGAAGCCTAACACTCTAGCCATTAGTCTATGGGAGCTCTGTCGGTGGGAGTTTTAAATATAATAAAAACAAAAAATGCACCTTGGTAATTGTTTATTTAAACACTTTGAAATCTTCGTGTCGAAAAATTAACCTGACTCAGAATTTTCTTCCCTACATAAATAATCAATAATTGCAAAAGAAAGAAATTGAAAAAAAAAAGAATTTTCAAATTAGAAAAGAAATATATACATTGAAGATATTCGCTCCGGCTGGGTCTCGAACCCAGGCCACTTGCTTGGAAGACCAGCGGTCTAGCCATTAGGCTATCGGAGTTCTGTCGAGCGGAGTCTTACTGCCTGACTGATACTGCCTGACTGACAGACTGACTCACTGACTGACTGATACTGACTGACTGACTCACTGACTGACCGAGACTGACTGACTAACTGCCTGACTGACTGAGACTGGACTGACTGACTGACTGACTGACTGACTGACTAACTGACTGACTGAGACTGACTGACTGACTGCTTGACTCTCTGACTGGCTATTTCACTGACTGACTGAATGACTAAATGACTGACTGACACTGACTGACTGACTGCTTGACTACCTGACTGACTGCTTGACTGACTAACTGACTGGACAGGACTGACCGACTGACTGACTGACAGACTGACTGAATAAGGATGACTGACAGACTGACTGAATAAGGCTGACCGACTGACTGACTGCCTGACTGACTGACTGACTGAATGACTGACTGACTGACTGACCGAGACTGACTGACTGACTGACTGAGACTGGACTGGACTGACTGACTGACTGACTGACTGAGACTGACTGACTGCTTTAGTGACTAACTGACTGCACAGGACTGACCGACTGACTGACTGACTGACTGCCTGACTGACTGACTGACTGAATGACTGACTGACTGAGACTAAATGACTGACTGCTTGACTGACTGGCTGAAGGACTAACTGACTGACTGAGTGACTGACTGACTGGACTGACTGACTGAGACTGAATGACTGAGTGCTTGACTGATTGACTGTCAGACTGACTGACTGACTTCGCAAAAGGGAAAAATAAAAAAAAAAGAATTATAAAATTAGAAAAAAATATTTGCATTTAAGATTTCCTTTCCGGCCGGGACTCGAACCCAGTACCACGCGCTAGGAACCCAACGGTCTAGCCATTAGGCTATCGGAGCTCTGTCGATGGAAGTCTTAAATATAATAAAAACAAAAAATGCACCTTGGTAATTATTGATTCAAACACTTTGAAATTTACAGGTCGAATAATAAAACTGACTCAGAATTTTTCTCCCTACATAAATAATCAATATTCGCAAAAGAGAAAAATTTAAAAAAAAAGAAGAAGAAATTTCAAATAAGAAACTAAAAGTATACATTGAAGATTTTCGTTCAGGCTGGGACTCGAACCCAGGGCCACTCGCTTGGAAGCCTAACACTCTAGTCATTAGTCTATGGGAGCTCTGTCGGTGGGAGTTTTAAATATAATAAAAACAAAAAATGCACCTTGGTAATTGTTTATTTAAACACTTTGAAATCTTCGTGTCGAAAAATTAAACTGACTCAGAATTTTCTTCCCTACATAAATAATCAATAATTGCAAAGGAAAGAAATTGAAAAAAAAAGAATTTGCAAATTAGAAAAGAAATATATACATTGAAGGTATTCGCTCCGGCTGGGACTCGAACCCAGGCCACTTGCTTGGAAGACCAGCGGTCTAGCCATTAGGCTATCGGAGTTCTGTCGAGCGGAGTCTTACTGCCTGAGTGATACTGCCTGACTGACAGACTGACTCACTGACTGACTGATACTGACTGACTGACTCACTGACTGACCGAGACTGACTGACTAACTGCCTGACTGACTGAGACTGGACTGACTGACTGACTGACTGACTGACTGACTAACTGACTGACTGAGACTGACTGACTGACTGCTTGACTCTCTGACTGGCTATTTCACTGACTGACTGAATGACTAAATGACTGACTGACACTGACTGACTGACTGCTTGACTACCTGACTGACTGCTTGACTGACTAACTGACTGGACAGGACTGACCGACTGACTGACTGACAGACTGACTGAATAAGGATGACTGACAGACTGACTGAATAAGGCTGACTGACTTTCTGACTGACAGACTGACTGAATAAGGCTGACCGACTGACTGACTGCCTGACTGACTGAATGACTGACTGACTGACTGACCGAGACTGACTGACTGACTGACTGAGACTGGACTGGACTGACTGACTGACTGACTGAGACTGACTGACTGCTTTAGTGACTAACTGACTGCACAGGACTGACCGACTGACTGACTGACTGCCTGACTGACTGACTGACTGAATGACTGACTGACTGAGACTAAATGACTGACTGCTTGACTGACTGGCTGAAGGACTAACTGACTGACTGAGTGACTGACTGACTGGACTGACTGACTGAGACTGAATGACTGAGTGCTTGACTGATTGACTGTCAGACTGACTGACTGACTTCGCAAAAGGGAAAAATAAAAAAAAAGAATTATAAAATTAGAAAAAAATATTTGCATTTAAGATTTCCTTTCCGGCCGGGACTCGAACCCAGTACCACGCGCTAGGAACCCAACGGTCTAGCCAATAGGCTATCGGAGCTCTGTCAAAGGAAGTCTTAAATATAATAAAAACAAAAAATGCACCTTGGTAATTATTGATTCAAACACTTTGAAATTTACAGGTCGAATAATTAAACTGACTCAGAATTTTTCTCCCTTCATAAATAATCAATATTCGCAAAAGAGAAAAATTAAAAAAAAAAAGAAGAAGAAATTTCAAATTAGAAACTAAAATTATACATTGAAGATTTTCGTTCAGGCTGGGACTCGTACCCAGGGCCACTCGCTTGGAAGCCTAACACTCTAGCCATTAGTCTATGGGAGCTCTGTCGGGGGGGGAGTTTTAAATATAATAAAAACAAAAAATGCACCTTGGTAATTGTTTATTTAAACACTTTGAAATCTTCGTGTCGAAAAATTAAACTGACTCAGAATTTTCTTCCCTACATAAATAATCAATAATTGCAAAGGAAAGAAATTGAAAAAAAAAAGAATTTTCAAATTAGAAAAGAAATATATACATTGAAGATATTCGCTCCGGCTGGGACTCGAACCCAGGCCACTCGCTTGGAAGAACAACGGTCTAGCCATTAGGCTATCGGAGTTCTGTCGAGCGGAGTCTTATTGCCTGACTGATACTGCCTGACTGACAGACTGACTCACTGACTGACTGATACTGACTGACTGACTCACTGACTGACCGAGACTGACTGACTAACTGTCTGACTGACTGAGACTGGACTGACTGACTGACTGACTGACTAACTGACTGACTGAGACTGACTGACTGACTGCTTGACTCTCTGACTGGCTATTTCACTGACTGACTGAATGACTAAATGACTGACTGACTGACTGCCTGACTGACTGACTGACTGAATGACTGACTGACTGACTGACCGAGACTGACTGACTGACTGACTGAGACTGGACTGGACTGACTGACTGACTGACTGACTGAGACTGACTGACTGCTTTAGTGACTAACTGACTGCACAGGACTGACCGACTGACTGACTGACTGACTGCCTGACTGACTGACTGTTTGAATGACTGACTGACTGAGACTAAATGACTGACTGCTTGACTGACTGGCTGAAGGACTAACTGACTGACTGAGTGACTGACTGACTGGACTGACTGACTGAGACTGAATGACTGAGTGCTTGACTGATTGACTGTCAGACTGACTGACTGACTTCGCAAAAGGGAAGAAAAAAAAAGAATTATAAAATTAGAAAAAAATATTTGCATTTAAGATTTCCTTTCCGGCCGGGACTCGAACCCAGTACCACGCGCTAGGAACCCAAAGGTCTAGCCATTAGGCTATCGGAGCTCTGTCGATGGAAGTCTTAAATATAATAAAAACAAAAAATGCACCTTGGTAATTATTGATTCAAACACTTTGAAATTTACAGGTCGAATAATTAAACTGACTCAGAATTTTTCTCCCTACATAAATAATCAATATTCGCAAAAGAGAAAAATTAAAAAAAAAGAAGAAGAAACTTCAAATTAGAAACTAAAATTATACATTGAAGATTTTCGTTCAGGCTGGGACTCGTACCCAGGCCCACTCGCTTGGAAGCCTAACACTCTAGCCATTAGTCTATGGGAGCTCTGTCGGGGGGGGGGAGTTTTAAATATAATAAAAACAAAAAATGCACCTTGGTAATTGTTTATTTAAACACTTTGAAATCTTCGTGTCGAAAAATTAAACTGACTCAGAATTTTCTTCCCTACATAAATAATCAATAATTGCAAAGGAAAGAAATTGAAAAAAAAAAGAATTTTCAAATTAGAAAAGAAATATATACATTGAAGATATTCGCTCCGGCTGGGACTCGAACCCAGGCCACTCGTTTGGAAGACCAGCGGTCTAGCCATTAGGCTATCGGAGTTCTGTCGAGCGGAGTCTTACTGCCTGACTGATACTGCCTGACTGACAGACTGACTCACTGACTGACTGATACTGACTGACTGACTCACTGACTGACCGAGACTGACTGACTAACTGCCTGACTGAGTGAGACTGGACTGACTGACTGACTGACTGACTGACTGACTAACTGACTGACTGAGACTGACTGACTGACTGCTTGACTCTCTGACTGGCTATTTCACTGACTGACTGAATGACTAAATGACTGACTGACACTGACTGACTGACTGCTTGACTACCTGACTGACTGCTTGACTGACTAACTGACTGGACAGGACTGACCGGCTGACTGACTGACAGACTTACTGAATAAGGATGACTGACAGACTGACTGAATAAGGCTGACTGACTGACTGACTGACTGACTGACTGAATAAGGCTGACCGACTGACTGACTGCCTGACTGACTGAATGACTGACTGAGACTGGACTGGACTGACTGACTGACTGACTGACTGAGACTGGACTGGACTGACTGACTGACTGACTGACTGAGACTGACTGACTGCTTTAGTGACTAACTGACTGCACAGGACTGACCGACTGACTGACTGACTGACTGACTGACTGACTGACTGACTGACTGACTGACTGACTGAGACTAAATGACTGACTGCTTGACTGACTGGCTGAAGGACTAACTGACTGACTGAGTGACTGACTGACTGGACTGACTGACTGAGACTGAATGACTGAGTGCTTGACTGATTGACTGTCAGACTGACTGACTGACTTCGCAAAAGGGAAAAATAAAAAAAAAAGAATAATAAAATTAGAAAAAAATATTTGCATTTAAGATTTCCTTTCCGGCCGGGACTCGAACCCAGTACCACGCGCTAAGAACCCAACGGTCTAGCCATTAGGCTATCGGAGCTCTGTCGATGGAAGTCTTAAATATAATAAAAACAAAAAATGCACCTTGGTAATTATTGATTCAAACACTTTGAAATTTACAGGTCGAATAATTAAACTGACTCAGAATTTTTCTCCCTACATAAATAATCAATATTCGCAAAAGAGAAAAATTAAAAAAAAAAGAAGAAGAAATTTCAAATTAGAAACTAAAAGTATACATTGAAGATTTTCGTTCAGGCTGGGACTCGAACCCAGGGCCACTCGCTTGGAAGCCTAACACTCTAGCCATTAGTCTATGGGAGCTCTGTCGGTGGGAGTTTTAAATATAATAAAAACAAAAAATGCACCTTGGTAATTGTTTATTTAAACACTTTGAAATCTTCGTGTCGAAAAATTAAACTGACTCAGAATTTTCTTCCCTACATAAATAATCAATAATTGCAAAGGAAAGAAATTGAAAAAAAAAAGAATTTTCAAATTAGAAAAGAAATATATACATTGAAGATATTCGCTCCGGCTGGGACTCGAACCCAGGCCACTCGCTTGGAAGACCAGCGGTCTAGCCATTAGGCTATCGGAGTTCTGTCGAGCGGAGTCTTACTGCCTGACTGATACTGCCTGACTGACAGACTGACTCACTGACTGACTGATACTGACTGACTGACTCACTGACTGACCGAGACTGACTGACTAACTGCCTGACTGACTGAGACTGGACTGACTGACTGACTGACTGACTGACTGACTAACTGACTGACTGAGACTGACTGACTGACTGCTTGACTCTCTGACTGGCTATTTCACTGACTGACTGAATGACTAAATGACTGACTGACACTGACTGACTGACTGCTTGACTACCTGACTGACTGCTTGACTGACTAACTGACTGGACAGGACTGACCGGCTGACTGACTCACAGACTTACTGAATAAGGATGACTGACAGACTGACTGAATAAGGCTGACTGACTGACTGACTGACTGACTGACTGAATAAGGCTGACCGACTGACTGACTGCCTGACTGACTGACTGACTGAATGACTGACTGACTGACTGACTGACTGAGACTGGACTGGACTGACTGACTGACTGACTGACTGAGACTGACTGACTGCTTTAGTGACTAACTGACTGCACAGGACTGACCGACTGACTGACTGACTGACTGACTGACTGACTGAATGACTGACTGACTGAGACTAAATGACTGACTTCTTGACTGACTGGCTGAAGGACTAACTGACTGACTGAGTGACTGACTGACTGGACTGACTGACTGAGACTGAATGACTGAGTGCTTGACTGATTGACTGTCAGACTGACTGACTGACTTCGCAAAAGGGTAAAATAAAAAAAAAAGAATTATAAAATTAGAAAAAAATATTTGCATTTAAGATTTCCTTTCCGGCCGGGACTCGAACACAGTACCACGCGCTAAGAACCCAACGGTCTAGCCATTAGGCTATCGGAGCTCTGTCGATGGAAGTCTTAAATATAATAAAAACAAAAAATGCACCTTGGTAATTATTGATTCAAACACTTTGAAATTTACAGGTCGAATAATTAAACTGACTCAGAATTTTTCTCCCTACATAAATAATCAATATTCGCAAAAGAGAAAAATTAAAAAAAAAAGAAGAAGAAATTTCAAATTAGAAACTAAAAGTATACATTGAAGATTTTCGTTCAGGCTGGGACTCGAACCCAGGGCCACTCGCTTGGAAGCCTAACACTCTAGCCATTAGTCTATGGGAGCTCTGTCGGTGGGAGTTTTAAATATAATAAAAACAAAAAATGCACCTTGGTAATTGTTTATTTAAACACTTTGAAATCTTCGTGTCGAAAAATTAAACTGACTCAGAATTTTCTTCCCTACATAAATAATCAATAATTGCAAAGGAAAGAAATTGAAAAAAAAAAGAATTTTCAAATTAGAAAAGAAATATATACATTGAAGATATTCGCTCCGGCTGGGACTCGAACCCAGGCCACTCGCTTGGAAGACCAGCGGTCTAGCCATTAGGCTATCGGAGTTCTGTCGAGCGGAGTCTTACTGCCTGACTGATACTGCCTGACTGACAGACTGACTCACTGACTGACTGATACTGACTGACTGACTCACTGACTGACCGAGACTGACTGACTAACTGCCTGACTGACTGAGACTGGACTGACTGACTGACTGACTGACTGACTGACTAACTGACTGACTGAGACTGACTGACTGACTGCTTGACTCTCTGACTGGCTATTTCACTGACTGACTGAATGACTAAATGACTGACTGACACTGACTGACTGACTGCTTGACTACCTGACTGACTGCTTGACTGACTAACTGACTGGACAGGACTGACCGGCTGACTGACTCACAGACTTACTGAATAAGGATGACTGACAGACTGACTGAATAAGGCTGACTGACTGACTGACTGACTGACTGACTGAATAAGGCTGACCGACTGACTGACTGCCTGACTGACTGACTGACTGAATGACTGACTGACTGACTGACTGACTGAGACTGGACTGGACTGACTGACTGACTGACTGACTGAGACTGACTGACTGCTTTAGTGACTAACTGACTGCACAGGACTGACCGACTGACTGACTGACTGACTGACTGACTGACTGAATGACTGACTGACTGAGACTAAATGACTGACTGCTTGACTGACTGGCTGAAGGACTAACTGACTGACTGTGTGACTGACTGACTGGACTGACTGACTGAGACTGAATGACTGAGTGCTTGACTGATTGACTGTCAGACTGACTGACTGACTTCGCAAAAGGGTAAAATAAAAAAAAAAGAATTATAAAATTAGAAAAAAATATTTGCATTTAAGATTTCCTTTCCGGCCGGGACTCGAACCCAGTACCACGCGCTAGGAACCCAACGGTCTAGCCATTAGGTTATCGGAGCTCTGTCGATGGAAGTCTTAAATATAATAAAAACAAAAAATGCACCTTGGTAATTATTGATTCAAACAATTTGAAATTTACAGGTCGAATAATTAAACTGACTCAGAATTTTTCTCCCTACATAAATAATCAATATTCGCAAAAGAGAAAAATTAAAAAAAAAAGAAGAAGAAATTTCAAATTAGAAACTAAAAGTACACATTGAAGATTTTCGTTCAGGCTATGACTCGAACCCAGGGCCACTCGCTTGGAAGCCTAACACTCTAGCCATTAGTCTACGGGAGCTCTGTCGGTGGGAGTTTTAAATATAATAAAAACAAAAAATGCACCTTGGTAATTGTTTATTTAAACACTTTGAAATCTTCGAGTCGAAAAATTAAACTGACTCAGAATTTTCTTCCCTACATAAATAATCAATAATTGCAAAGGAAAGAAATTGAAAAAAAAAAGAATTTTCAAATTAGAAAAGAAATATATACATTGAAGATATTCGCTCCGGCTGGGACTCGAACCCAGGCCACTCGCTTGGAAGACCAGCGGTCTAGCCATTAGGCTATCGGAGTTCTGTCGAGCGGAGTCTTACTGCCTGACTGATACTGCCTGACTGACAGACTGACTCACTGACTGACTGATACTGACTGACTGACTCACTGACTGACCGAGACTGACTGACTAACTGCCTGACTGACTGAGACTGGACTGACTGACTGACTGACTGACTGACTGACTAACTGACTGACTGAGACTGACTGACTGACTGCTTGACTCTCTGACTGGCTATTTCACTGACTGACTGAATGACTAAATGACTGACTGACACTGACTGACTGACTGCTTGACTACCTGACTGACTGCTTGACTGACTAACTGACTGGACAGGACTGACCGGCTGACTGACTGACAGACTTACTGAATAAGGATGACTGACAGACTGACTGAATAAGGCTGACTGACTGACAGACTGACTGACTGACTGAATAAGGCTGACCGACTGACTGACTGCCTGACTGACTGAATGACTGACTGACTGACTGACCGAGACTGACTGACTGACTGACTGACTGAGACTGGACTGGACTGACTGACTGACTGACTGACTGAGACTGACTGACTGCTTTAGTGACTAACTGACTGCACAGGACTGACCGACTGACTGACTGACTGACTGCCTGACTGACTGACTGACTGAATGACTGACTGACTGAGACTAAATGACTGACTGCTTGACTGACTGGCTGAAGGACTAACTGACTGACTGAGTGACTGACTGACTGGTCTGACTGACTGAGACTGAATGACTGAGTGCTTGACTGATTGACTGTCAGACTGACTGACTGACTTCGCAAAAGGGAAAAATAAAAAAAAAAGAATTATAAAATTAGAAAAAAATATTTGCATTTAAGATTTCCTTTCCGGCCGGGACTCGAACCCAGTACCACGCGCTAGGAACCCAACGGTCTAGCCATTAGGCTATCGGAGCTCTGTCGATGGAAGTCTTAAATATAATAAAAACAAAAAATGCACCTTGGTAATTATTGATTCAAACACTTTGAAATTTACAGGTCGAATAATTAAACTGACTCAGAATTTTTCTCAGTACATAAATAATCAATATTCGCAAAAGAGAAAAATTAAAAAAAAAGAAGAAGAAATTTCAAATTAGAAACTAAAAGTATACATTGAAGATTTTCGTTCAGGCTGGGACTCGAACCCAGGGCCACTCGCTTGGAAGCCTAACACTCTAGCCAATAGTCTATGGGAGCTCTGTCGGTGGGAGTTTTAAATATAATAAAAACAAAAAATGCACCTTGGTAATTGTTTATTTAAACACTTTGAAATCTTCGTGTCGAAAAATTAAACTGACTCAGAATTTTCTTCCCTACATAAATAAGCAATAATTGCAAAGGAAAGAAATTGAAAAAAAAAGAATTTTCAAATTAGAAAAGAAATATATACATTGAAGATATTCGCTCCGGCTGGGACTCGAACCCAGGGCACTCGCTTGGAAGACCAGCGGTCTAGCCATTAGGCTATCGGAGTTCTGTCGAGCGGAGTCTTACTGCCTGACTGATACTGCCTGACTGACAGACTGACTCACTGACTGACTGATACTGACTGACTGACTCACTGACTGACCGAGACTGACTGACTAACTGCCTGACTGACTGAGACTGGACAGACTGACTGACTGACTGACTGACTGACTAAATGACTGACTGAGACTGACTGACTGACTGCTTGACTCTCTGACTGGCTATTTCACTGACTGACTGAATGACTAAATGACTGACTGACACTGACTGACTGACTGCTTGACTACCTGACTGACTGCTTGACTGACTAACTGACTGGACAGGACTGACCGACTGACTGACTGACAGACTGACTGAATAAGGATGACTGACAGACTGACTGAATAAGGCTGACTGACTGACTGACTGACAGACTGACTGAATAAGGCTGACCGACTGACTGACTGCCTGACTGACTGACTGACTGAATGACTGACTGACTGACTGACCGAGACTGACTGACTGACTGACTGAGACTGGACTGGACTGACTGACTGAGACTGACTGACTGCTTTAGTGACTAACTGACTGCACAGGACTGACCGACTGACTGACTGACTGACTGCCTGACTGACTGACTGACTGAATGACTGACTGACTGAGACTAAATGACTGACTGCTTGACTGACTGGCTGAAGGACTAACTGACTGACTGAGTGACTGACTGACTGGACTGACTGACTGAGACTGAATGACTGAGTGCTTGACTGATTGACTGTCAGACTGACTGACTGACTTCGCAAAAGGGAAAAATAAAAAAAAAAAAAGAATTATAAAATTAGAAAAAAATATTTGCATTTAAGATTTCCTTTCCGGCCGGGACTCGAACCCAGTACCACGCGCTAGGAACCCAACGGTCTAGCCATTAGGCTATCGGAGCTCTGCCGATGGAAGTCTTAAATATAATAAAAACAAAAAATGCACCTTGGTAATTATTGATTCAAACACTTTGAAATTTACAGGTCGAATAATTAAACTGACTCAGAATTTTTCTCCCTACATAAATAATCAATATTCGCAAAAGAGAAAAATTAAAAAAAAAAGAAGAAATTTCAAATTAGAAACTAAAAGTATACATTGAAGATTTTCGTTCAGGCTGGGACTCGAACCCAGGGCCACTCGCTTGGAAGCCTAACACTCTAGCCATTAGTCTATGGGAGCTCTGTCGGTGGGAGTTTTAAATATAATAAAAACAAAAAATGCACCTTGGTAATTGTTTATTTAAACACTTTGAAATCTTCGTGTCGAAAAATTAAACTGACTCAGAATTTTCTTCCCTACATAAATAATCAATAATTGCAAAGGAAAGAAATTGAAAAAAAAAAGAATTTTCAAATTAGAAAAGAAATATATACATTGAAGATATTCGCTCCGGCTGGGACTCGAACCCAGGCCACTCGCTTGGAAGACCAGCGGTCTAGCCATTAGGTTATCGGAGTTCTGTCGAGCGGAGTCTTACTGCCTGACTGATACTGCCTGACTGACAGACTGACTCACTGACTGACTGATACTGACTGACTGACTCACTGACTGACCGAGACTGACTGACTAACTGCCTGACTGACTGAGACTGGACTGACTGACTGACTGACTGACTGACTGACTGACTAACTGACTGACTGAGACTGACTGACTGACTGCTTGACTCTCTGACTGGCTATTTCACTGACTGACTGAATGACTAAATGACTGACTGACACTGACTGACTGACTGCTTGACTACCTGACTGACTGCTTGACTGACTAACTGACTGGACAGGACTGACCGACTGACTGACTGACAGACTGACTGAATAAGGATGACTGACAGACTGACTGAATAAGGCTGACTGACTGACTGAATGACAGACTGACTGAATAAGGCTGACCGACTGACTGACTGCCTGACTGACTGAATGACTGACTGACTGACTGACCGAGACTGACTGACTGACTGACTGAGACTGGACTGGACTGACTGACTGACTGACTGACTGAGACTGACTGACTGCTTTAGTGACTAACTGACTGCACAGGACTGACCGACTGACTGACTGACTGACTGCCTGACTGACTGACTGACTGAATGACTGACTGACTGAGACTAAATGACTGACATCTTGACTGACTGGCTGAAGAACTAACTGACTGACTGAGTGACTGACTGACTGAGACTGAATGACTGAGTGCTTGACTGATTGACTGTCAGACTAACTGACTGACTTCGCAAAAGGGAAAAATAAAAAAAAAGAATTATAAAATTAGAAAAAAATATTTGCATTTAAGATTTCCTTTCCGGCCGGGAATCGAACCCAGTACCATGCGCTAGGAACCCAACGGTCTAGCCATTAGGCTATCGGAGCTCTGTCGATGGAAGTCTTAAATATAATAAAAACAAAAAATGCACCTTGGTAATTATTGATTCAAACACTTTGAAATTTACAGGTCGAATAATTAAACTGACTCAGAATTTTTCTCCCTACATAAATAATCAATATTCGCAAAAGAGAAAAATTAAAAAAAAAAGAAGAAGAAATTTCAAATTAGAAACTAAAAGTATACATTGAAGATTTTCGATCAGGCTGGGACTCGAACCCAGGGCCACTCGCTTGGAAGCCTAACACTCTAGCCATTAGTCTATGGGAGCTCTGTCGGTGGGAGTTTTAAATATAATAAAAACAAAAAATGCACCTTGGTAATTGTTTATTTAAACACTTTGAAAACTTCGTGTCGAAAAATTAAACTGACTCAGAATTTTCTTCCCTACATAAATAATCAATAATTGCAAAGGAAAGAAATTGAAAAAAAAAGAATTTTCAAATTAGAAAAGAAATATATACATTGAAGATGTTCGCTCCGGCTGGGACTCGAACCCAGGCCACTCGCTTGGAAGACCAGCGGTCTAGCCATTAGGCTATCGGAGTTCTGTCGAGCGGAGTCTTACTGCCTGACTGATACTGCCTGACTGACAGACTGACTCACTGACTGACTGATACTGACTGACTGACTCACTGACTGACCGAGACTGACTGACTAACTGCCTGACTGACTGAGACTGGACTGACTGACTGACTGACTGACTGACTGACTAACTGACTGACTGAGACTGACTGACTGACTGCTTGACTCTCTGACTGGCTATTTCACTGACTGACTGAATGACTAAAGGACTGACTGACACTGACTGACTGACTGCTTGACTACCTGACTGACTGCTTGACTGACTAACTGACTGGACAGGACTGACCGGCTGACTGACTGACAGACTTACTGAATAAGGATGACTGACAGACTGACTGAATAAGGCTGACTGACTGACTGACTGACAGACTGACTGAATAAGGCTGACCGACTGACTGACTGCCTGACTGACTGACTGACTGAATGACTGACTGACTGACTGAGCGAGACTGACTGACTGACTGACTGAGACTGGACTGGACTGACTGACTGACTGACTGACTGAGACTGACTGACTGCTTTAGTGACTAACTGACTGCACAGGACTGACCGACTGACGGACTGACTGACTGCCTGACTGACTGAATGACTGACTGACTGAGACTAAATGACTGACTGCTCGACTGACTGGCTGAAGGACTAACTGACTGACTGAGTGACTGACTGACTGGACTGACTGACTGAGACTGAATGACTGAGTGCTTGACTGATTGACTGTCAGACTGACTGACTGACTTCGCAAAAGGGAAAAATAAAAAAAAAGAATTATAAAATTAGAAAAAAATATTTGCATTTAAGATTTTCTTTCCGGCCGGGACTCGAACCCAGTACCACGCGCTAGGAACCCAACGGTCTAGCCATTAGGCTATCGGAGCTCTGTCGATGGAAGTCTTAAATATAATAAAAACAAAAAATGCACCTTGGTAATTATTGATTCAAACACTTTGAAATTTACAGGTCGAATAATTAACCACTCAAGCGGCTGCGACGTAATATTACGTCAACGAATTTATATGTCATTAGCGGCAGCGACGTAATATTACGTTCGAAGCGTTCGGCTTTCCTGCAGAACACCAGCAGTTTTTCCCCTCGCGGGAAGTGAAGGGTGAAGGAATTGACGAACAGTAGGGGCGTTAAAAGCATCTACCGCTCCTTTGTCCACCCTCCGTGTCAATTTCTCCCAGTCAGGAATCACTTGAGCATGATTTTCAACTGTCATGTTTCTTTTGAAATACTCGTACAATGTGGATTTTTTATTTATTTATTTATTTTTTTTAATGCTTGCAAGTTTGTGAATAAAAGTAAATAAACATTTTACAATTATTTATAATGGCAATTTTAATATTTGAATAAGTTTGATTATGTAGAAAAATCTCTGAAAGGTCTTATAAATTATGCAATCAAAATTGATTAAGCTTTAATGTAAAATTTGTCATCCCTAATTCTTCAGTTATTGCAGAACTGAGAACTAATATTATTTCTGTAATTTGAGTGTGCTTGGAAAAATCTTGCAGAAATGCTTTTATAGTAATTTTCATGGTAATCCTTAACTCGTATAAAGAGTTCAATGGATCGAAAGTTTTATTCGTAATAACGGAAATTTAGCTGCAATGGAGTTCAAGCAATATAATAGCATTTTTAAGGAAAAAAAACCCTTATTTTGTTTCATTGGTTTTCGCTTATGAGGTATTACATTTTTGAGCAATAAAAAGTTTTAAAGTTTGACGATATCAGATTTACAGTTATGTATATGATTAGAAATGATTTTATTATTTTAATGTTTTGAAGCTCAAATTTAGATAAAAAAATCATAACCTATAATTTTTTTAAATATTTATGCACTTTAAAACCGTGAAGAATATTCCGAAACGTTCCTGCAAAATAATGCGCAGCTAATGTGCTTAAATTCTGGCAGTAACGTATCGAGAGAAAAAAAGCACAACAGTTTCCCGCTAAAAGACAGTAACCCTTTCCGAAATCAACATGGAATTTTTCTGAAGTATTCAGAAACTTTCTCAATAGAAGGCAATGACGTTTTAGGGAAGAAATCAGGTACTCTGTAAGAAAACTTATTTATGTTAGTTTGTTAGCTCCCTGATTTATCCCCTCAATCTGGATAAACCGTATAGTTGAACTTAAGGCTCAATAATCAAGCTCAATAAGAATTTAATAAAACCGCTGAGTATATTTTGATACTGGTAGCTAAAGATATTTTTTTCAAAACAGCAAGAAGTTTGCATTCCTGCCACTTGAAGCAATTCTGGAAACCTTTTCGCCGAACCACTTGATTTTCGCAGAAAACTGGTGGAAACCCGTTAAATTCTAAAATGTTTCTCGGAAATAACCTGTGACGTTCAGGAATTTTCTTACAATGAAGAAGCTATTTCCACTTTTCTCCTCTCTTCATAGGTGATTTAAATTATAGCATTTGCTCTGGCGCGTTGAAAAGTAAACTAGTGCGTAATAAAAAAAAACGGAAAAAATTGGTGTTTTTGGACAAAAGAACCAAAATTTGAGTTGTTTCTTAACTTTTCATGGGAAGGGGGTGTAAAATCTTTTAAATGATGCTTCAATTGGTTTGATAAAGTATTGATGAAGTTATGGCGCTTCACCGAAAAAAAAAAAAGAAGCGTTTAAGAAACAATATATATGATAATGATAATAATAATAATAACAAACAATTTCAGCAAAAGTATTGGAGAAATTCAGGTTTCAAGTTATTCTAATTTCAAATTAATTAGACTTAAATAATGCAATGTGTTCAAAAAATAAAACAAAACTATATTTTATATTATGATTATTAGTTCGTTTTTTGTCCAAAACTAATATTGTGTAGTTGAAGCTTGCAAACTTTTCTCCTAAATAATAAAATTTTAAAGACATGCCAATATTATGTACCTTTTATTCGCCACCTCGCCCCAATTGCGTAAACTGACTTAACGCCCGTATTGAAGGTAGGAAAAAGTATAAAGTTGAGCATTTTTTTTTGGGTGGGGTGTATGGGACGGCTTTGGTTACGCATCAGCGACACACTCATGTTTAGAAGCGGAAATAATAATAATAATAATAATAATAATAATAATAATAATAATAATAATAATAATAATAATAAACTTTTCTTGTTACATAATAAAATTAGCAACTAAGTTTGAAGCTTGACCGTGTTAAAAATAAAAAATACAAATTACCATCTATAGCAAGTATTTTGAATCAAGTCTTGCCAGAAACAAGCAGAAAATTCATCGTCTCTTAGCTCTACTGATCGTATCTAGTATTCTCTGGATTTATACCTACTTTTTCGCGACTAAATTTTAGATTAGCAGAAAAGAAATCTGATTTGGTTGAAAGTCAACACTGGTTGGAACAGTAAATTTTCTCTGCAGTAGATAATCTTTTGACTTCGAATCACCAACAGGCCAATCTTAACAGTACTGCAACTATGGGCATGACGCCTTGCGCTTATCCGTCAGTGAAAGCATGCATATATTGGAAGCTCGTTTGAAATACAGCATAACTCCAAACGTACGCGATTTTCAAAGGACAGAAAAAAGTTATCGTTAATTCAAGGATATCGTTAAACCGAGGAGCATGGATTTTTAATGCAGTCGAATCTGGACCAGTGAAATTCGTCGTTAAATTGGGGAAATCTCAAATCGAAGTTATACCGTACTTCAATACAGATAATAAAAAGATGCTTCAGTTGCATAAATGTGTACTAAAATGTGTTCAAATGGGATCCGGTGTACGGGATGTGAACTAAAATATGTTCCGAATTATGTTTTGTTACAAAGAAAATGCAACAATTGTGTTCTGCTCAAGATATTTGCTTAGTTAAAACTTGGAAACTGATTTGAACAGAGATTGGAAGCACATTTGAGAATAGATTGGGGACAAATTTGAGAACAGATTTTGAGCACATCTTGGCGCACTTGTGAGATCATCCCTTTCTTTGTCACTACTGAGGGAAAGGGGGGGGATCCAGATGATAGAAAAGTATTTAATGCCACATTTAAATACTAATCGTAATGGAAGTACATTTGTATCAGAGATTGGAAGTGAGCTATAAGTAAATGTAAAAAATAAAGTCATAATTTTTTTAACTAGCTGCAAAACAAAAAACTATATGATAGAATATAATATAATGCAGTATAGCACCGTTGATGCGTTTTTCAAGCGACTGATATGGAATGATGCATAAATGATTTTTTTTTCTCTGCAGACAATAATTTTCGAAACAGTCTCGCTATTTTTTCTTTTGCTACGGCAGCATTCATGTAAAATTATTTTAAATTTTTAAATTTATTTTTTAAATGAAAATACTTTACATATCCGAAACAGGTCAATTTTTAGGTCAATAAATAGGGTGAAAAATAATAATAATGTTAAAAATACACAAATAAATCAAGTATAATCTATTAGCTTCAGATTATAGTTCAGAGCAAATCATATTTTTAGTTTATTAAGTGATTCATTTTGGAGAACTCATTTAATGAACAAGTTCAGATAATTTTATGAAATTTTGTTAAAAGCGTTGAAGAAAATAAGCAAAGGAACGAAGGAAAGAAGTGAAAGTGTAAAAATCACTCTTGTACATGTTACACTCACAAAAGCAGTTTGTCTACTTTCTTTCTCTTGAGTACTGAAGCACTCGTGTAAGCCCCCTGAATTTGACTGACAGCAGGGCGGAGAAGATAGATAACGTGACGTATGTTGCTTTTAGAATCCATTTCCAGTTTCATTGCATTCGTGAGGAAATTTCTCTGACCGTTCAACACGTTTCTTATTAGGAGTACAAGTTTCGCCAAGTTTCTTATCCAATTTTAAAACTAATAATTATAAAGTAAACAACAAATTAGCCTTTTTACAACTTAAAATAATTTACCACAACATTTAAACCTAATCCTACAGATTGTAATTTAAAAATTTGTAAAACTATGCTGATTGCAAAAATACTGAAACACATCTATACAACTGCCAATTTAACGTGCACACTAAAGATATATTGACAGATTAATGCATCTTTAAAAAAAACTGAAATATTGTATCTATACCTATTAAATAAAATATAATTTTAAAACAATTTTCTTTATTGATGCCCATTAACCGCATTATCCACCTTTTCATGTATAAATAACATCACTATTGTTATAAGTTTTAAAACTAGAAATCATTGAAGAATGTTTAATGCAGTACATTTATATAGCTTCATTTTAAATCTCAGAAATATTTTTCAAAACTAAACTTAATGTAATGTAACTTTCAATAGAATACATTGCAAATAAACTTTTTATTGATTGTTGAATGAATTCTGGATCCAAGGGAAGGGATCAATGCACAAATTTTAAAATCAAACATACATTTCTGTTATGATATATCAAAAGGTACAATTTTGAATTTAAAAAATATATATATCAAATTGCAAAAGAAAATTTGCAACATAATTTGTTTTTGGCCGAGGCGGTCGAATCACAGCTCAACCGTCATTTAGCCGGGGCACAAGTACATTTCACTGGCGTGCTAATCAATTTTAGATATCAATGTGAAGGAAGTGCCGGCTTATATGAGATATTTACTGCATTCAGTTTTTTTTATGACTATTCTAGACTGACGATCCCAAATAGGGTGAATTTGCTACTACTGAATGCGGCAAAGTTTGATAATATACTTATAACTCTTCCTAAGCTCTCTGACTAAGAGATGACACACACACATATATCGCATATTTATTTCTATATGTGTGTTTGGAAACCTGTAACGCATCATCCAAAGCAGATGATTTATTGTCCTTTAGATTGTACACATATTATCATTTGTCTGATTTCCTGAAGGGAATTGTATCTTTAACTGGAGTTTTGAGTCCGATGATAACATGTCTGTGAGCTTTTTTAAAATCAGTTCATTTGCTATTATTTTCCAAGACGGAAAGGTATCACAGAAATATTAGAACCTGTGCGGGGAAACCCAAATTTATTTCAATAGTTAATTCAAAATCTATTTTATTTTTCTTCATCTTCTTCAGAAGTTAGCGCAGTGGTGGTGCCCAGCCTACGGCAAGGGTGGATTTCAGGGGATGGTCATGGGGGTATGACCCCCCCTAAACCATCGACACTATTATCCATTCATCATTATTTTAATTGATCATAATTTAATAATTGCATACGAGTTAGATGGATGAATGTAGCATATCATGAAAATATATCATTACGCATTGTGTTCAGATGCTTCATGAATGAAGTTGTCATATGTAATAATTTTTAGTCTATTAATTATTTGTTTAAGTAAATATTTGAAATAATTCTTCCTTTCATTGCTTCTGATATTAATTTGAAAAAAAAAAAAAAAAGTGCAGTTCTAGATGCCATGTTTTTTGCCGATTTGATACATTTTATGGACACCCAAACTGTGTCAGAAATTTTTCGTAACCAAAACTGAATATTTTTCAGCATGACCACCCCTCCCCCTAAAATGCTTGTCTGCATCCTCCCTTGATCTACGGCCCGTGAAGCATATGTGCTCTGTAAAAAGAAATGTGTAAGGTTACCAGTATTAATAGGTGTAACGTTACAAGAATTATGTTTTTGGTTTGGAAGGTTGTCGTAACATAAAGGCATAATCATAAGCAGACTATTCATTTTTTATGAGAGTGTAAATATATATTATTAATGTATCCCTGGGCTTTTATAATGATCTTAAATGAGGAATATAAAAAATGTGAAATTCATTTATAAATTAATTAGTTGGTTAAGAACCAACCAATTTTAAGAGAAAATATATGTATATTTTTGTTTTTTTTTTTGCTGTTGTGAGATTAGTATAGAAATAATTCTGTTCTAAAAGAGACAGCTTTTTTTCTTTTGCATTTTTTCTATAGCTTTCTTGGGGAAGGGTGGGATGCAGGATCTTTCGAGAAAACATGAAAAGCACCTTATTGCACTCGATGTTGAAATCGATAAGGAATTCAGTTTCTACTTATTCTAGGTTGAAAGAAAGGCATGAGTAGAAAGAGCGAGAACATTCACAATACACAATAGCTCTTATCCATGGGGGTCGTTCCTGGGGGATCTTCTACCACACGTGTGTTTAGCAGGAGAGCTTGTCTCAATGGTCTAAGGTCATTTGTAACTGGTTTGTACTTACAAATACATATGACACAGAGACCTAAATTTAATAAACAAAGAGATAGAAAACTATTGTGATTGACCGATAATTGTGAATGGTTTTTGATGTTTTCGAGGCAAATCATTAATTTAAAAAAAGTGGTTTAAAGTATCACATTTTAGAACTTACATCCAAACTTTTACATCAATCAGAATGTATCGCACAACTTTTTAACGAATTCCTTACAAAAATAAAATTGTATGAGGCATTCACAATTCCCCAGAACGGATTTGTAAATCACGTGATTTTTTGGGTAATATAGATGGCAGAGTGATAATAATAAAATCCCCGATAAATTAGCGAATTTTGTTCTGATAGTTTTCTGCCTTATCTCTATCCAGGTCGTGATTTCGAATCCCCTCCCCCCTAACCGACGATCCTACCATTACCGTAATAATGCTAGATCTAAGTATTACTCCAAAAAAATCTAGTTCTGTGATCTTGCCATACATTCACAGTGCGTCTTACTATTCCGTCATTCGTGTTAAGTGACGAAAGGACATAAGTCTGGGACTTATGCCATTTCTGCACTAACGAAAAATGTGACCCCTCAATAAAGTGCTTTGTTGTACAAAGATAGACTTCCCTACTATACTAGTCGATTTCTCTACATACAAGTATGGTAAAACTAAAACCACAGCGAAATCGATTTTGAAAAAAAAAAAAAAATTGACATGCCCTTTCTGAAATAATCGATTCAAGTGTAATGTAAATTGTTATGTTAACCTTTTCTATTTGGCGCACCCCTCAAAATATTTTTTCTCGGCTACAGCACTGCATATAGTGAGATCACGTTACAACGAATACTAATAAAACAAAATTTCTGTTTCAGCTAAATGATTTTTTAGTCCCAAGGTAATTGCTGTTAAATTGCTTGAATTAAATTGCTACGAAATCTCCGTTACAGCGAGCAAACACAATGTGAGGCTTCTTGAAACACAGTAATATGGTGGTGTACCTAATATAAAGGGTTCCTCATGTCTCTGGGGGGGGGGGGGAGAGAGCTACGAATCAGTCGGGTAACGTAGGGGGAGGCAAAGGGGGTACTCGCCCCGGGCGGCACTATGCTAGGGGCGGCAAATTCTGTAACACTACATTAAAATTAAGTTTTTTTTTTTTTTTTACGGCACTTGTCTCAAGAAATTTTTCTCGTCCAACCACGAGCACGAAATACTGGATACTAACATGTATGTGTTGTATTGATCACTTTAGCTGATATAGTAAGACTAGAAGGGAGAGTTCAACCTCATTGAAGAGAATTATTAATATCACAAAAATCGACAAGCAGTCCGGGGCGGACTGAGTCCTCCCAGAGGGCGTCAACCTTGACTACCAAAGAGCGCAAAATAAATAAATAAATAAATAAAAAAGAAAAGAAAAAGAAAAAAACACGAAGGTGCACAGATGGTTAGAGGGCGGAAAAATAGAAGAAAAAACGAAGACGCACACGTTCGAGGACGCAAATAAAGTGATATAAAAAAAATTTAAAATTTTGAATATTTTACATCTTGAATTCGAATTATGTATTTCGCAATCAAGATTCACGAGACGCGTAAAATGGTACTCTGTGGCGACGTGACTTCTCGTGAAAAACGTACACTGTATGTGTGATCGTAACTTCAATAAATATAAATAATTTGGAAAGGTTTGCCACTAAAGGCCTGTGGAGTCGGCTTATATGCAACATACGGTGCTTCAAGATGTATAATTTTTTAAAAAATTCAATTCATTTTATTTTATCTATTTATGTTTTTTTTTCAACGTGCACATTTTTTCGGACATGGAACTCATGGAAATGAAGCCGATATTTTGATTTTTCATCGAGAAGTACAATCGAAAGCAAATTGCGTTGGCTTAAGATTATATTAAAATGTAAAACTTGTTTTGGATAATAAAATCATGTTTTCGTTCTGTAAAATACTAAAAATGTCGTTTTTTAGGTGGAGGGTGGGGGGGGGGGCATTTAGCAGGAGAGTGTAAGAGGGGCGGCAAATTTTGTGCCTGCCCCGGGCGGCAGAAACCTACGCTACGCCGCTGCTACTTATACAAACTACACAATAATATTAATCGACAGATATAAAGAAAAAAGTCGAAAAATGTAATTTTACTTCACATCTGTCGCTATGCCGCTCATATGTACTTATCAAAACTTCAGGGAGTAATTAAAAAAGCCTATGACAATTCCATAACTGAATGAGCTAAAGGAATTAATTATTTGTGTTAACATAACCAACTATAAGCTATTTAAAAAGAACTGAAAAAGGAAGGGGTTTCCTTCCAATTTCATTTTTCGAATTGAAATCAACTTCGGTCTACCTTTGGGAAGGAAGATTTCAGTGGATCTTCTGAGGAAATTTCAAAAGAAAATGAAATTATAAATTACTTATCGACACAGATGCAGCACTTTCGAAGAGGAAAGGAGTAACTAATATTGTGGAGCAAAAAACAAACATAAACATATCACCAAAAATACTGGAAAACTTTGAAAAATTCACAATTTTACAAATTTCTCGAGAAATAAAAGACCAATTGCTCTGTAGTTAGCTCCGGTTATCATTTTCCAATTAAAATTACGTCTACTAATATTCATTTAGGGGACCAGCAACAAATTGAGTTGACAAAAAAGGGTTTTTGATCATCTTTCATTGTAAATAGCGGGGAATAAGCTATAAATTTCAGAAATAAGTAAAAGAACTATGCAGCGTTTATTTTTATATTTTCGTGAAAGTATCTCTTATACGTACGGAAGATAAAAGTATTTCTTTCAAAAATACAATTTTTTTTTGGACGATATTTGGCTCATAACATGCAGAGTTTTCCTTCAAACGATACTAAACTTTCAGAATATTTGACAGCGTACAAGAGAAACATAATAATAAAATGTGAAGCAAAAATATTGAAAATTCGATGAAATAGGAACGTTTAAAGCAATTATTTTTTCACTGTGCATGCGCAAAAGATAACAATTTACAACCTTTATAATTCAAATTCCAAATAGATCTTACAACTCATAAAAAAGTTCCACTTCGATATCATTAAAATTTAAAAAGTTATCAGTGTTCAAATGAGCTGAATTTCAATAATTCTTGGCTAGGCAACGAATGATAAGGGGTCGTTCTCAAACTGGCAAAACTTTCCTCTTATCGTGCAAAATGATTCATGATAAAAACGGATTATTTGCGAACGATCCCTCATGCTTCGTCGCCTATCCATGAATTCGGCTTATTAGATCGTTGACAACTTTTCAAATTTTAAAGATATCGAGTGGAATTTTTTCAATAGTTGGAGGATATATCCGGAATTTGGATTATGAAAGTTATAATTTTCTTATGGTTAGCGCATGCACAGTGAAAAAGTAATTGCTTTAAACGTTCATATTTCATCAAATTTTCAATATTTTTACTTCAAATTTTCTTACTATATTTCTCAAGTATGCTGTCAAATATTCTGAAAGTTTAGTAACGTTTGACGGAAAACTGCGTGTTATGAGCTGAAAACCGTCAAAAACAATTTGTATTTTTCAAAGAAATGCTTATATCTCCGTAGTTTTAAGTGATATTTTCACCAAAATATAAAAATGAATTCTACATCGTTCTTTAACTTATTTCTGAAAGTTGTAGCATATTCTAAGCTATTTACAGTAAAAGAAGATCAAAAACCTTTTTTTGTTTCCTCATATTGTTGCTAGTCCCCTAACTGAATAGACTTAATTTTAATTGGAAAATGATAACTGGAGTATACTTTTTATTTGAAAAAAAATTACACAGAATTAGCTTCTTATTTTGGAGAAATCCGTAAAACTGAATTTTTCAAAGTTTCCTAATACCGAATTACTAATTTTGGTCATATAGTGTATGCGCGTGTCGAAGTGTTGATGTGTAATATTATACACACATTGTGTTGAAAAGCATAGTAACACGATGTTGTTTCAGAAGAACGAAGCCAAGCGTTTAAGTATCTGTTTTCAATGCGTTTCAAATTCCTTCTTTTACACCTTTCTACAACTGACCGCCGAACACGCCCAGGAATGGGGAGCATTGGAAGTCACTCGTGCGAACTAAAAGGCAGGCGTGGTCGAAGATAATCTTGACACTTTCCAGGGGGAGAAGCAGAGTTCCAATATGTGCTGCAGTGAAACTAACGCGCGAAAACCTGCTGCAATATGGCTACAATTTTTCCTAGAATTAGAGCCGCCAAAGTGGTTAATTATAATAAAAAAAAAATGCACCTTAGTAATTATTGATCTAAAATCTTTGAAATCTAAAGGTCGAATGATTAAACTGACTCAGAATTTTCTTCCGTACATAAATAATCCATATTTGCAAAAGAAAGAAATTGAAAAAAAAAGAATCTTCAAATTAGAAGAGAAATACATACATGGAAGATTTTCGTTCCGGCCGGGACTCGAACCCAGTACCACGCGCTTGGAACCCAACGGTCTAGCCATTAGGCTATCGGAGCTCTGTCGATGGAAGTCTTAAATATAATAAAAACAAAAAATGCACCTTGGTAATTATTGATTCAAACACTTTGAAATTTACAGGTCGAATAATTAAACTGACTCAGAATTTTTCTCCCTACATAAATAATCAATATTCGCAAAAGAGAAAAATAAAAAAAAAAAAAGAAGAAGAAATTTCAAATTAGAAACTAAAAGTATACATTGAAGATTTTCGTTCAGGCTGGGACTCGAACCCAGGGCCACTCGCTTGGAAGACCAGCGGTCTAGCCATTAGGCTATCGGAGTTCTGTCGAGCGGAGTCTTACTGCCTGACTGATACTGCCTGACTGACAGACTGACTCACTGACTGACTGATACTGACTGACTGACTCACTGACTGACCGAGACTGACTGACTAACTGCCTGACTGACTGAGACTGGACTGACTGACTGACTGACTGACTAACTGACTGACTAACTGACTGACTGAGACTGACTGACTGACTGCTTGACTCTGACTGGCTATTTCACTGACTGACTGAATGACTAAATGACTGACTGACACTGACTGACTGACTGCTTGACTACCTGACTGACTGCTTGACTGACTAACTGACTGGACAGGACTGACCGACTGACTGACTGACAGACTGACTGAATAAGGATGACTGACAGACTGACTGAATAAGGCTGACTGACTGACTGACTGACAGACTGACTGAATAAGGCTGACCGACTGACTGACTGCCTGACTGACTGACTGACTGAATGACTGACTGACTGACTGACCGAGACTGACTGACTGACTGACTGAGACTGGACTGGACTGACTGACTGACTGACTGACTGAGACTGACTGACTGCTTTAGTGACTAACTGACTGCACAGGACTGACCGACTGACTGACTGACTGCCTGACTGACTGACTGACTGAATGACTGACTGACTGAGACTAAATGACTGACTGCTTGACTGACTGGCTGAAGGACTAACTGACTGACTGAGTGACTGACTGACTGGACTGACTGACTGAGACTGAATGACTGAGTGCTTGACTGATTGACTGTCAGACTGACTGACTGACTTCGCAAAAGGGAAAAATAAAAAAAAATAATTATAAAATTAGAAAAAAATATTTGCATTTAAGATTTCCTTTCCGGCTGGGATTTGAACCCAGGGCGACACTCAGGGAAGCCCAACGCTCTCGCCAATATACTATAGGATCTCTGTTGATCGGTGTCTTAATTATAATAAAAACAAAAAATGCACCTTAGTAATTATTGATCTAAAATCTTTGAAATCTAAAGGTCGAATGATTAAACTGACTCAGAATTTTCTTCCGTACATAAATAATCCATATTTGCAAAAGAAAGAAATTGAAAAAAAAAGAATCTTCAAATTAGAAGAGCAATATATACATGGAAGATTTTCGTTCCGGCCGGGACTCGAACCCAGTACCACGCGCTTGGAACCCAACGGTCTAGCCATTAGGCTATCGGTGCTCTGTCGATGGAAGTCTTAAATATAATAAAAACAAAAAATGCACCTTGGTAATTATTGATTCAAACACTTTGAAATTTACAGGTCGAATAATTAAACTGACTCAGAATTTTTCTCCCTACATAAATAATCAATATTCGCAAAAGAGAAAAATTAAAAAAAAAGAAGAAGAAATTTCAAATTAGAAACTAAAAGTATACATTGAAGATTTTCGTTCAGGCTGGGACTCGAACCCAGGGCCACTCGCTTGGAAGCCTCACACTCTAGCCATTAGTCTATGGGAGCTCTGTCGGTGGGAGTTTTAAATATAATAAAAACAAAAAATGCACCTTGGTAATTGTTTATTTAAACACTTTGAAATCTTAGTGTCGAAAAATTAAACTGACTCAGAATTTTCTTCCCTACATAAATAATCAATAATTGCAAAGGAAAGAAATTGAAAAAAAAAGAATTTTCAAATTAGAAAAGAAATATATACATTGAAGATATTCACTCCGGCTGGGACTCGAACCCAGGCCACTCGCTTGGAAGACCAGCGGTCTAGCCATTAGGCTATCGGAGTTCTGTCGAGCGGAGTCTTACTGCCTGACTGATACTGCCTGACTGACAGACTGACTCACTGACTGACTGATACTGACTGACTGACTCACTGACTGACCGAGACTGACTGACTAACTGCCTGACTGACTGAGACTGGACTGACTGACTGACTGACTGACTGACTGACTAAATGACTGACTGAGACTGACTGACTGACTGCTTGACTCTCTGACTGGCTATTTCACTGACTGACTGAATGACTAAATGACTGACTGACACTGACTGACTGACTGCTTGACTGACTAACTGACTGGACAGGACTGACCGACTGACTGACTGACAGACTGACTGAATAAGGATGACTGACAGACTGACTGAATAAGGCTGACTGACTGACTGACTGACAGACTGACTGAATAAGGCTGACCGACTGACTGACTGCCTGACTGACTGACTGACTGAATGACTGACTGACTGACTGACCGAGACTGACTGACTGACTGACTGAGACTGGACTGGACTGACTGACTGACTGACTGAGACTGACTGACTGCTTTAGTGACTAACTGACTGCACAGGACTGACCGACTGACTGACTGACTGCCTGACTGACTGACTGACTGAATGACTGACTGACTGAGACTAAATGACTGACTGCTTGACTGACTGGCTGAAGGACTAACTGACTGACTGAGTGACTGACTGACTGGACTGACTGACTGAGACTGAATGACTGAGTGCTTGACTGATTGACTGTCAGACTGACTGACTGACTTCGCAAAAGGGAAAAATAAAAAAAAAAAATTATAAAATTAGAAAAAAATATTTGCATTTAAGGTTTCCTTTCCGGCTGGGATTTGAACCCAGGGCGACACTCATGGAAGCCCAACGCTCTCGCCAATATACTATAGGATCTCTGTTGATCGGTGTCTTAATTATAATAAAAACAAAAAATGCACCTTAGTAATTATTGATCTAAAATCTTTGAAATCTAAAGGTCGAATGATTAAACTGACTCAGAATTTTCTTCCGTACATAAATAATCCATATTTGCAAAAGAAAGAAATTGAAAAAAAAAAGAATCTTCAAATTAGAAGAGAAATATATACATGGAAGATTTTCGTTCCGGCCGGGACTCGAACCCAGTACCACGCGCTTGGAACCCAACGGTCTAGCCATTAGGCTATCGGAGCTCTGTCGATGGAAGTCTTAAATATAATAAAAACAAAAAATGCACCTTGGTAATTATTGATTCAAACACTTTGAAATTTACAGGTCGAATAATTAAACTGACTCAGAATTTTTCTCCCTACATAAATAATCAATATTCGCAAAAGAGAAAAATTAAAAAAAAAGAAGAAGAAATTTCAAATTAGAAACTAAAAGTATACATTGAAGATTTTCGTTCAGGCTGGGACTCGAACCCAGGGCCACTCGCTTGGAAGCCTAGCACTCTAGCCATTAGTCTATGGGAGCTCTGTCGGTGGGAGTTTTAAATATAATAAAAACAAAAAATGCACCTTGGTAATTGTTTATTTAAACACTTTGAAATCTTTGTGTCGAAAAATTAAACTGACTCAGAATTTTCTTCCCTACATAAATAATCAATAATTGCAAAGGAAAGAAATTGAAAAAAAAAGAATTTTCAAATTAGAAAAGAAATATATACATTGAAGATATTCGCTCCGGCTGGGACTCGAACCCAGGCCACTGGCTTGGAAGACCAGCGGTCTAGCCATTAGGCTATCGGAGTTCTGTCGAGCGGAGTCTTACTGCCTGACTGATACTGCCTGACTGACAGACTGACTCACTGACTGACTGATACTGACTGACTGACTCACTGACTGACCGAGACTGACTGACTAACTGCCTGACTGACTGAGACTGGACTGACTGACTGACTGACTGACTGACTGACTAACTGACTGACTGAGACTGACTGACTGACTGCTTGACTCTCTGACTGGCTATTTCACTGACTGACTGAATGACTAAATGACTGACTGACACTGACTGACTGACTGCTTGACTACCTGACTGACTGCTTGACTGACTAACTGACTGGACAGGACTGACCGACTGACTGACTGACAGACTGACTGAATAAGGATGACTGACAGACTGACTGAATAAGGCTGACTGACTGACTGACTGACAGACTGACTGAATAAGGCTGACCGACTGACTGACTGCCTGACTGACTGACTGACTGAATGACTGACTGACTGACTGACCGAGACTGACTGACTGACTGACTGAGACTGACTGACTGCTTTAGTGACTAACTGACTGCACAGGACTGACCGACTGACTGACTGACTGCCTGACTGACTGACTGACTGAATGACTGACTGACTGAGACTAAATGACTGACTGCTTGACTGACTGGCTGAAGGACTAACTGAGTGACTGACTGACTGGACTGACTGACTGAGACTGAATGACTGAGTGCTTGACTGATTGACTGTCAGACTGACTTCGCAAAAGGGAAAAATAAAAAAAAAGAATTATAAAATTAGAAAAAAATATTTGCATTTAAGATTTCCTTTCCGGCGGGGATTTGAACCCCGGGCGACACTCATGGAAGCCCAACGCTCTCGCCAATATACTATAGGATCTCTGTTGATCGGTGTCTTAATTATAATAAAAACAAAAAATGCACCTTAGTAATTATTGATCTAAAATCTTTGAAATCTAAGGGTCGAATGATTAAACTGACTCAGAATTTTCTTCCGTACATAAATAATCCATATTTGCAAAAGAAAGAAATTGAAAAAAAAAGAATCTTCAAATTAGAAGAGAAATACATACATGGAAGATTTTCGTTCCGGCCGGGACTCGAACCCAGTACCACGCGCTTGGAACCCAACGGTCTAGCCATTAGGCTATCGGAGCTCTGTCGATGGAAGTCTTAAATATAATAAAAACAAAAAATGCACCTTGGTAATTATTGATTCAAACACTTTGAAATTTTCAGGTCGAATAATTAAACTGACTCAGAATTTTTCTCCCTACATAAATAATCAATATTCGCAAAAGAGAAAAATTAAAAAAAAAGAAGAAGAAATTTCAAATTAGAAACTAAAAGTATACATTGAAGATTTTCGTTCAGGCTGGGACTCGAACCCAGGGCCACTCGCTTGGAAGCCTAACACTCTAGCCATTAGTCTATGGGAGCTCTGTCGGTGGGAGTTTTAAATATAATAAAAACAAAAAATGCACCTTGGTAATTGTTTATTTAAACACTTTGAAATCTTCGTGTCGAAAAATTAAACTGACTCAGAATTTTCTTCCCTACATAAATAATCAATAATTGCAAAGGAAAGAAATTGAAAAAAAAAGAATTTTCAAATTAGAAAAGAAATATATACATTGAAGATATTCGCTCCGGCTGGGACTCGAACCCAGGCCACTCGCTTGGAAGACCAGCGGTCTAGCCATTAGGCTATCGGAGTTCTGTCGAGCGGAGTCTTACTGCCTGACTGATACTGCCTGACTGACAGACTGACTCACTGACTGACTGATACTGACTGACTGACTCACTGACTGACCGAGACTGACTGACTAACTGCCTGACTGACTGAGACTGGACTGACTGACTGACTGACTGACTAACTGACTGACTGAGACTGACTGACTGACTGCTTGACTCTCTGACTGGCTATTTCACTGACTGACTGAATGACTAAATGACTGACTGACACTGACTGACTGACTGCTTGACTACCTGACTGACTGCTTGACTGACTAACTGACTGGACAGGACTGACCGACTGACTGACTGACAGACTGACTGAATAAGGATGACTGACAGACTGACTGAATAAGGCTGACTGACTGACTGACTGACAGACTGACTGAATAAGGCTGACCGACTGACTGACTGCCTGACTGACTGACTGACTGAATGACTGACTGACTGACTGACTGACTGACTGAGACTGGACTGGACTGACTGACTGACTGACTGACTGAGACTGACTGACTGCTTTAGTGACTAACTGACTGCACAGGACTGACCGACTGACTGACTGACTGACTGCCTGACTGACTGACTGACTGAATGACTGACTGACTGAGACTAAATGACTGACTGCTTGACTGACTGGCTGAAGGACTAACTGACTGACTGAGTGACTGACTGACTGGACTGACTGACTGAGACTGAATGACTGAGTGCTTGACTGATTGACTGTCAGACTGACTGACTGACTTCGCAAAAGGGAAAAATAAAAAAAAAAGAATTATAAAATTAGAAAAAATAATTTGCATTTAAGAATTCCTTTCCGGCTGGGATTTGAACCCAGGGCGACACTCATGGAAGCCCAACGCTTTCGCCAATATACTATCGGATCTCTGTTGATCGGTGTCTTAATTATAATAAAAACAAAAAATGCACCTTAGTAATTATTGATCTAAAATCTTTGAAATCTAAAGGTCGAATGATTAAACTGACTCAGAATTTTCTTCCGTACATAAATAATCCATATTTGCAAAAGAAAGAAATTGAAAAAAAAAAGAATCTTCAAATTAGAAGAGAAATATATACATGGAAGATTTTCGTTCCGGCCGGGACTCGAACCCAGTACCACGCGCTTGGAACCCAACGGTCTAGCCATTAGGCTATCGGAGCTCTGTCGATGGAAGTCGTAAATATAATAAAAACAAAAAATGCACCTTGGTAATTATTGATTCAAACACTTTGAAATTTACAGGTCGAATAATTAAACTGACTCAGAATTTTTCTCCCTACATAAATAATCAATATTCGCAAAAGAGAAAAATTAAAAAAAAAAGAAGAAGAAATTTCAAATTAGAAACTAAAAGTGTACATTGAAGATTTTCGTTCAGGCTGGGACTCGAACCCAGGGCCACTCGCTTCGAAACCTAACACTCTAGCCATTAGTCTATGAGAGCTCTCTCGGTGGGAGTTTTAAATATAATAAAAACAAAAAATGCACCTTGGTAATTGTTTATTTAAACACTTTGAAATCTTCGTGTCGAAAAATTAAACTGACTCAGAATTTTCTTCCCTACATAAATAATCAATAATTGCAAAGGAAAGAAATTGAAAAAAAAAAAAGAATTTTCAAATTAGAAAAGAAATATATACATTGAAGATATTCGCTCCGGCTGGGACTCGAACCCATGCCACTCGCTTGGAAGACCAGTGGTCTAGCCATTAGGCTATCGGAGTTCTGTCGAGCGGAGTCTTACTGCCTGACTGATACTGCCTGACTGACAGACTGACTCACTGACTGACTGATACTGACTGACTGACTCACTGACTGACCGAGACTGACTGACTAACTGCCTGACTGACTGAGACTGGACTGACTGACTGACTGACTGACTAACTGACTGACTGAGACTGACTGACTGACTGCTTGACTCTCTGACTGGCTATTTCACTGACTGACTGAATGACTAAATGACTGACTGACACTGACTGACTGACTGCTTGACTACCTGACTGACTGCTTGACTGACTAACTGACTGGACAGGACTGACCGACTGACTGACTGACAGACTGACTGAATAAGGATGACTGACAGACTGACTGAATAAGGCTGACTGACTGACTGACTGACAGACTGACTGAATAAGGCTGACCGACTGAGTGACTGCCTGACTGACTGACTGACTGAATGACTGACTGACTGACTGACCGAGACTGACTGACTGACTGACTGAGACTGGACTGGACTGACTGACTGACTGACTGACTGAGACTGACTGACTGCTTTAGTGACTAACTGACTGCACAGGACTGACCGACTGACTGACTGACTGACTGCCTGAATGACTGACTGACTGAATGACTGACTGACTGAGACTAAATGACTGACTGCTTGACTGACTGGCTGAAGGACTAACTGACTGACTGAGTGACTGACTGACTGGACTGACTGACTGAGACTGAATGACTGAGTGCTTGACTGGTTGACTGTCAGACTGACTGACTGACTTCGCAAAAGGGAAAAATAAAAAAAAAGAATTATAAAATTAGAAAAAAATATTTGCACTTAAGATTTCCTTTCCGGCCGGGACTCGAACCCAGTACCCACGCGCAAGGAACCCAACGGTCTAGCCATTAGGCTATCGGAGCTCTGTCGATGGAAGTCTTAAATATAATAAAAACAAAAAATGCACCTTGGTAATTATTGATTCAAACACTTTGAAATTTACATGTCGAATAATTAAACTGACTCAGAATTTTTCTCCCTACATAAATAATCAATATTCGCAAAAGAGAAAAATTAAAAAAAAAGAAGAAGAAATTTCAAATTAGAAACTAAAAGTATACATTGAAGATTTTCGTTCAGGCTGGGACCCGAACCCAGGGCCACTCGCTTGGAAGCCTAACACTCTAGCCATTAGTCTATGGGAGCTCTGTCGGTGGGAGTTTTAAATATAATAAAAACAAAAAATGCACCTTGGTAATTGTTTATTTAAACACTTTCAAATCTTCGTGTCGAAAAATTAAACTGACTCAGAATTTTCTTCCCTACATAAATAATCAATATTTGCAAAGGAAAGAAATTGAAAAAAAAAGAATTTTCAAATTAGAAAAGAAATATATACATTAAAGATATTCGCTCCGACTGGGACTCGAACCCAGGCCACTCGCTTGGAAGACCAGCGGTCTAGCCATTAGGCTATCGGAGTTCTGTCGAGCGGAGTCTTACTGCCTGACTGATACTGCCTGACTGACAGACTGACTCACTGACTGACTGATACTGACTCACTGACTGACCGAGACTGACTGACTAACTGCCTGACTGACTGAGACTGGACTGACTGACTGACTGACTGACTGACTGACTAACTGACTGACTGAGACTGACTGACTGACTGCTTGACTCTCTGACTGGCTATTTCACTGACTGACTGAATGACTAAATGACTGACTGACACTGACTGACTGACTGCTTGACTACCTGACTGACTGCTTGACTGACTAACTGACTGGACAGGACTGACCGACTGACTGACTGACAGACTGACTGAATAAGGATGACTGACAGACTGACTGAATAAGGCTGACTGACTGACTGAATAAGGCTGACCGACTGACTGACTGCCTGACTGACTGACTGACTGAATGACTGACTGACTGACTGACCGAGACTGACTGACTGACTGACTGAGACTGGACTGGACTGACTGACTGACTGACTGACTGAGACTGACTGACTGCTTTAGTGACTAACTGACTGCACAGGACTGACCGACTGACTGACTGACTGACTGCCTGACTGACTGACTGACTGAATGACTGACTGACTGAGACTAAATGACTGACTGCTTGACTGACTGGCTGAAGGACTAACTGACTGACTGAGTGACTGACTGACTGGACTGACTGACTGAGACTGAATGACTGAGTGCTTGACTGATTGACTGTCAGACTGACTGACTGACTTCGCAAAAGGGAAAAATAAAAAAAAAAGAATTATAAAATTAGAAAAAAATATTTGCATTTAAGATTTCCTTTCCGGCTGGGATTTGAACCCAGGGCGACACTCATGGAAGCCCAACGCTCTCGCCAATATACTATCGGATCTCTGTTGATCGGTGTCTTAATTATAATAAAAACAAAAAATGCACCTTAGTAATTATTGATCTAAAATCTTTGAAATCTAAAGGTCGAATGATTAAACTGACTCAGAATTTTCTTCCGTACATAAATAATCCATATTTGCAAAAGAAAGAAATTGAAAAAAAAAAGAATCTTCAAATTAGAAGAGAAATATATACATGGAAGATTTTCGTTCCGGCCGGGACTCGAACACAGTACCACGCGCTTGGAACCCAACGGTCTAGCCATTAGGCTATCGGAGCTCTGTCGATGGAAGTCTTAAATATAATAAAAACAAAAAATGCACCTTGGTAATTATTGATTCAAACACTTTGAAATTTACAGGTCGAAAAATTAAACTGACTCAGAATTTTTCTCCCTACATAAATAATCAATATTCGCAAAAGAGAAAAATTAAAAAAAAAAAGAAGAAGAAATTTCAAATTAGAAACTAAAAGTATACATTGAAGATTTTCGTTCAGGCTGGGACTCGAACCCAGGGCCACTCGCTTGGAAGCCTAACACTCTAGCCATTAGTCTATGGGAACTCTGTCGGTGGGAGTTTTAAATATAATAAAAACAAAAAATGCACCTTGGTAATTGTTTATTTAAACACTTTGAAATCTTCGTGTCGAAAAATTAAACTGACTCAGAATTTTCTTCCCTACATAAATAATCAATAATTGCAAAGGAAAGAAATTGAAAAAAAAAAAGAATTTTCAAATTAGAAAAGAAATATATACATTGAAGATATTCGCTCCGGCTGGGACTCGAACCCAGGCCACTCGCTTGGAAGACCAGCGGTCTAGCCATTAGGCTATCGGAGTTCTGTCGAGCGGAGTCTTACTGCCTGACTGATACTGCCTGACTGACAGACTGACTCACTGACTGACTGATACTGACTGACTGACTCACTGACTGACCGAGACTGACTGACTAACTGCCTGACGGACTGAGACTGGACTGACTGACTGACTGACTGACGGACTGACTAACTGACTGACTGAGACTGACTGACTGACTGCTTGACTCTCTGACTGGCTATTTCACTGACTGACTGAATGACTAAATGACTGACTGACACTGACTGACTGACTGCTTGACTACCTGACTGACTGCTTGACTGACTAACTGACTGGACAGGACTGACCGACTGACTGACTGACAGACTGACTGAATAAGGAGGACTGACAGACTGACTGAATAAGGCTGACTGACTGACTGACTGACAGACTGACTGACTGACTGAATGACTGACTGACTGACTGACCGAGATTGACTGACTGACTGACTGAGACTGGACTGGACTGACTGACTGACTGACTGACTGAGACTGACTGACTGCTTTAGTGACTAACTGACTGCACAGGACTGACCGACTGACTGACTGACTGACTGCCTGACTGACTGACTGAATGACTGACTGACTGAGACTAAATGACTGACTGCTTGACTGACTGGCTGAAGGACTAACTGACTGACTGAGTGACTGACTGACTGGACTGACTGACTGAGACTAAATGACTGAGTGCTTGACTGATTGACTGTTAGACTGACTGACTGACTTCGCAAAAGGGAAAAATAAAAAAAAAAGAATTATAAAATTAGAAAAAAATATTTGCATATAAGATTTCCTTTCCGGCCGGGACTCGAACCCAGTACCACGCGCTAGGAACCCAACGGTCTAGCCATTAGGCTATCGGAGCTCTGTCGATGGAAGTCTTAAATATAATAAAAAGAAAAAATGCACCTTGGTAATTATTGATTCAAACACTTTGAAATTTACAGGTCGAATAATTAAACTGACTCAGAATTTTTCTCCCTACATAAATAATCAATATTCGCAAAAGAGAAAAATTAAAAAAAAAAGAAGAAGAAATTTCAAATTAGAAACTAAAAGTATACATTGAAGATTTTCGTTCAGGCTGGGACTCGAACCCAGGGCCACTCGCTTGGAAGCCTAACACTCTAGCCATTAGTCTATGGGAGCTCTCTCGGTGGGAGTTTTAAATATAATAAAAACAAAAAATGCACCTTGGTAATTGTTTATTTAAACACTTTGAAATCTTCGTGTCGAAAAATTAAACTGACTCAGAATTTTCTTCCCTACATAAATAATCAATAATTGCAAAGGAAAGAAATTGAAAAAAAAAAAAGAATTTTCAAATTAGAAAAGAAATATATACATTGAAGATATTCGCTCCGGCTGGGACTCGAACCCAGGCCACTCGCTTGGAAGACCAGTGGTCTAGCCATTAGGCTATCGGAGTTCTGTCGAGCGGAGTCTTACTGCCTGACTGATACTGCCTGACTGACAGACTGACTCACTGACTGACTGATACTGACTGACTGACTCACTGACTGACCGAGACTGACTGACTAACTGCCTGACTGACTGAGACTGGACTGACTGACTGACTGACTGACTAACTGACTGACTGAGACTGACTGACTGACTGCTTGACTCTCTGACTGGCTATTTCACTGACTGACTGAATGACTAAATGACTGACTGACACTGACTGACTGACTGCTTGACTGACTAACTGACTGGACAGGACTGACCGACTGACTGACTGACAGACTGTCTGAATAAGGATGACTGACAGACTGACTGAATAAGGCTGACTGACTGACTGACTGACAGACTGACTGAATAAGGCTGACCGACTGAGTGACTGCCTGACTGACTGACTGACTGAATGACTGACTGACTGACTGAGACTGGACTGGACTGACTGACTGACTGGGACTGGACTGGACTGACTGACTGCTTTAGTGACTAACTGACTGCACAGGACTGACCGACTGACTGACTGACAGACTGACTGAATAAGGATGACTGACAGACTGACTGAATAAGGCTGACTGACTGACTGACTGACAGACTGACTGAATAAGGCTGACCGACTGAGTGACTGCCTGACTGACTGACTGACTGAATGACTGACTGACTGACTGACCGAGACTGACTGACTGACTGACTGAGACTGGACTGGACTGACTGACTGACTGACTGACTGAGACTGACTGACTGCTTTAGTGACTAACTGACTGCACAGGACTGACCGACTGACTGACTGACTGACTGCCTGAATGACTGACTGACTGACTGAATAAGGCTGACTGACTGACTGACTGACAGACTGACTGAATAAGGCTGACCGACTGAGTGACTGCCTGACTGACTGACTGACTGAATGACTGACTGACTGACTGACCGAGACTGACTGACTGACTGACTGAGACTGGACTGGACTGACTGACTGACTGACTGACTGAGACTGACTGACTGCTTTAGTGACTAACTGACTGCACAGGACTGACCGACTGACTGACTGACTGACTGCCTGAATGACTGACTGACTGAATGACTGACTGACTGAGACTAAATGACTGACTGCTTGACTGACTGGCTGAAGGACTAACTGACTGACTGAGTGACTGACTGACTGGACTGACTGACTGAGACTGAATGACTGAGTGCTTGACTGGTTGACTGTCAGACTGACTGACTGACTTCGCAAAAGGGAAAAATAAAAAAAAAGAAATATAAAATTAGAAAAAAATATTTGCATTTAAGATTTCCTTTCCGGCCGGGACTCGAACCCAGTACCACGCGCAAGGAACCCAACGGTCTAGCCATTAGGCTATCGGAGCTCTGTCGATGGAAGTCCTTAATATAATAAAAACAAAAAATGCACCTTGGTAATTATTGATTCAAACACTTTGAAATTTACAGGTCGAATAATTAAACTGACTCAGAATTTTTCTCCCTACATAAATAATCAATATTCGCAAAAGAGAAAAATTAAAAAAAAAAGAAGAAGAAATTTCAAATTAGAAACTAAAAGTATACATTGAAGATTGTCATTCAGGCTGGGACCCGAACCCAGGGCCACTCGCTTGGAAGCCTAACACTCTAGCCATTAGTCTATGGGAGCTCTGTCGGTGGGAGTTTTAAATATAATAAAAACAAAAAATGCACCTTGGTAATTGTTTATTTAAACACTTTCAAATCTTCGTGTCGAAAAATTAAACTGACTCAGAATTTTCTTCCCTACATAAATAATCAATAATTGCAAAGGAAAGAAATTGAAAAAAAAAAAGAATTTTCAAATTAGAAAAGAAACATATACATTGAAGATATTCGCTCCGGCTGGGACTCGAACCCAGGCCACTCGCTTGGAAGACCAGGTGTCTAGCCATTAGGCTAGCGGAGTTCTGTCGAGCGGAGTCTCACTGCCTGACTGATACTGCCTGACTGACAGACTGACTCACTGACTGACTGATACTGACTGACTGACTCACTGACTGACCGAGACTGACTGACTAACTGCCTGACTGACTGAGACTGGACTGACTGACTGACTGACTGACTAACTGACTGACTGAGACTGACTGACTGACTGCTTGACTCTCTGACTGGCTATTTCACTGACTGACTGAATGACTAAATGACTGACTGACACTGACTGACTGACTGCTTGACTACCTGACTGACTGCTTGACTGACTAACTGACTGGACAGGACTGACCGACTGACTGACTGACTGACAGACTGACTGAATAAGGATGACTGACAGACTGACTGAATAAGGCTGACTGACCGACTGAAAAAGGCTGACCGACTGACTGACTGCCTGACTGACTGACTGAATGACTGACTGACTGACTGACCGAGACTGACTGACTGACTGACTGAGACTGGACTGGACTGACTGACTGACTGACTGACTGAGACTGACTGACTGCTTTAGTGACTAACTGACTGCACAGGACTGACCGACTGCTTTAGTGACTAACTGACTGCACAGGACTGACCGACTGACTGACTGACTGACTGCCTGACTGACTGACTGAATGACTGACTGACTGAGACTAAATGACTGACTGCTTGACTGACTGGCTGAAGGACTAACTGACTGACTGAGTGACTGACTGACTGGACTGACTGACTGAGACTGAATGACTGAGTGCTTGACTGATTGACTGTTAGACTGACTGACTGACTTCGCAAAAGGGAAAAATAAAAAAAAAAGAATTATAAAATTAGAAAAAAATATTTGCATTTAAGATTTCCTTTCCGGTCGGGACTCGAACCCAGTACCACGCGCTAGGAACCCAACGGTCTAGCCATTAGGCTATCGGAGCTCTGTCGATGGAAGTCTTACTGCCTGACTGATACTGCCTGACTGACAGACTGACTCACTGACTGACTGATACTGACTGACTGACCGAGACTGACTGACTAACTGCCTGACTGACTGAGACTGGACTGACTGACTGACTGACTGACTGACTGACTAACTGACTGACTGAGACTGACTGACTGACTGCTTGACTCTCTGACTGGCTATTTCACTGACTGACTGAATGACTAAATGACTGACTGACACTGACTGACTGACTGCTTGACTACCTGACTGACTGCTTGACTGACTAACTGACTGGACAGGACTGACCGACTGACTGACTGACAGACTGACTGAATAAGGATGACTGACAGACTGACTGAATAAGGCTGACTGACTGACTGACTGACAGACTGACTGAATAAGGCTGACCGACTGACTGACTGCCTGACTGACTGACTGACTGAATGACTGACTGACTGACTGACCGAGACTGACTGACTGACTGACTGAGACTGGACTGGACTGACTGACTGACTGACTGACTGACTGCTTTAGTGACTAACTGACTGCACAGGACTGACCGACTGACTGACTGACTGACTGCCTGACTGACTGACTGACTGAATGACTGACTGACTGAGACTAAATGACTGACTGCTTGACTGACTGGCTGAAGGACTAACTGACTGACTGAGTGACTGACTGACTGGACTGACTGACTGAGACTGAATGACTGAGTGCTTGACTGATTGACTGCCAGACTGACTGACTGACTTCGCAAAAGGGAAAAATAAAAAAAAAAGAATTATAAAATTAGAAAAAAATATTTGCATTTAAGATTTCCTTTCCGGCTGGGATTTGAACCCAGGGCGACACTCATGGAAGCCAAACGCTCTCGCCAATATACTATCGGATCTCTGTTGATCGGTGTCTTAATTATAATAAAAACAAAAAATGCACCTTAGTAATTATTGATCTAAAATCTTTGAAATCTAAAGGTCGAATGATTAAACTGACTCAGAATTTTCTTCCGTACATAAATAATCCATATTTGCAAAAGAAAGAAATTGAAAAAAAAAAGAATCTTCAAATTAGAAGAGAAATATATACATGGAAGATTTTCGTACCGGCCGGGACTCGAACCCAGTACCACGCGCTTGGAACCCAACGGTCTAGCCATTAGGCTATCGGAGCTCTGTCGATGGAAGTCTTAAATATAATAAAAACAAGAAATGCACCTTGGTAATTATTGATTCAAACACTTTGAAATTTACAGGTCGAATAATTAAACTGACTCAGAATTTTTCTCCCTACATAAATAATCAATATTCGCAAAAGAGAAAAATTAAAAAAAAAAAGAAGAAGAAATTTCAAATTAGAAACTAAAAGTATACATTGAAGATTTTCGTTCAGGCTGGGACTCGAACCCAGGGCCACTCGCTTGGAAGCCTACCACTCTAGCCATTAGTCTATGGGAGCTCTGTCGGTGGGAGTTTTAAATATAATAAAAACAAAAAATGCACCTTGGTAATTGTTTATTTAAACACTTTGAAATCTTCGTGTCGAAAAATTAAACTGACTCAGAATTTTCTTCCCTACATAAATAATCAATAATTGCAAAGGAAAGAAATTGAAAAAAAAAGAATTTTCAAATTAGAAAAGAAATATATACATTGAAGATATTCGCTCTGGCTGGGACTCGAACCCAGGCCACTCGCTTGGAAGACCAGCGGTCTAGCCATTAGGCTATCGGAGTTCTGTCGAGCGGAGTCTTACTGCCTGACTGATACTGCCTGACTGACAGACTGACTCACTGACTGACTGATACTGACTGACTGACTCACTGACTGACCGAGACTGACTGACTAACTGCTTGACTGACTGAGACTGGACTGACTGACTGACTGACTGACTGACTAACTGACTGACTGAGACTGACTGACTGACTGCTTGACTCTCTGACTGGCTATTTCACTGACTGACTGAATGACTAAATGACTGACTGACACTGACTGACTGACTGCTTGACTACCTGACTGACTGCTTGACTGACTAACTGACTGGACAGGACTGACCGACTGACTGACTGACAGACTGACTGAATAAGGATGACTGACAGACTGACTGAATAAGGCTGACCGACTGACTGACTGCCTGACTGACTGACTGAATGACTGACTGACTGACTGACCGAGACTGACTGACTGACTGACTGAGACTGGACTGGACTGACTGACTGACTGACTGAGACTGACTGACTGCTTTAGTGACTAACTGACTGCACAGGACTGACCGACTGACTGACTGACTGACTGCCTGACTGACTGACTGACTGAATGACTGACTGACTGAGACTAAATGACTGACTGCTTGACTGACTGGCTGAAGGACTAACTGACTGACTGAGTGACTGACTGACTGGACTGACTGACTGAGACTGAATGACTGAGTGCTTGACTGATTGACTGTCAGACTGACTGACTGACTTCGCAAAAGGGAAAAATAAAAAAAAAGAATTATAAAATTAGAAAAAAATATTTGCATTTAAGATTTCCTTTCCGGATTGGATTTGAACCCAGGGCGACACTCATGGAAGCCCAACGCTCTCGCCAATATACTATCGGATCTCTGTTGATCGGTGTCTTAATTATAATAAAAACAAAAAATGCACCTTAGTAATTATTGATCTAAAATCTTTGAAATCTAAAGGTCGAATGATTAAACTGACTCAGAATTTTCTTCCGTACATAAATAATCCATATTTGCAAAAGAAAGAAATTGAAAAAAAAAAGAATCTTCAAATTAGAAGAGAAATATATACATGGAAGATTTTCGTTCCGGCCGGGACTCGAACCCAGTACCACGCGCTTGGAACCCAACGGTCTAGCCATTAGGCTATCGGAGCTCTGTCGATGGAAGTCTTAAATATAATAAAAACAAAAAATGCACCTTGGTAATTATTGATTCAAACACTTTGAAATTTACAGGTCGAATAATTAAACTGACTCAGAATTTTTCTCCCTACATAAATAATCAATATTCACAAAAGAGAAAAATTAAAAAAAAAAGAAGAAGAAATTTCAAATTAGAAACTAAAAGTACACATTGAAGATTTTCGTTCAGGCTGGGACTCGAACCCCGGGCCACTCGCTTGGAAGCCTAACACTCTAGCCATTAGTCTATGGGAGCTCTGTCGGTGGGAGTTTTAAATATAATAAAAACAAAAAATGCACCTTGGTAATTGTTTATTTAAACACTTTGAAATCTTCGTGTCGAAAAATTAAACTGACTCAGAATTTTCTTCCCTACATAAATAATCAATAATTGCAAAGGAAAGAAATTGAAAAAAAAAGAATTTTCAAATAAGAAAAGAAATATATACATTGAAGATATTCGCTCCGGCTGGGACTCGAACCCAGGCCACTCGCTTGGAAGACCAGCGGTCTAGCCATTAGGCTATCGGAGTTCTGTCGAGCGGAGTCTTACTGCCTGACTGATACTGCCTGACTGACAGACTGACTCACTGACTGACTGATACTGACTGACTGACTCACTGACTGACCGAGACTGACTGACTAACTGCCTGACTGACTGAGACTGGACTGACTGACTGACTGACTGACTGACTGACTAACTGACTGACTGAGACTGACTGACTGACTACTTGACTCTCTGACTGGCTATTTCACTGACTGACTGAATGACTAAATGACTGACTGACACTGACTGACTGACTGCTTGACTACCTGACTGACTGCTTGACTGACTAACTGACTGGACAGGACTGACCGACTGACTGACTGACAGACTGACTGAATAAGGATGACTGACAGACTGACTGAATAAGGCTGACTGACTGACTGACTGACAGACTGACTGAATAAGGCTGACCGACTGACTGACTGCCTGACTGACTGACTGACTGAATGACTGACTGACTGACCGAGACTGACTGACTGACTGACTGAGACTGGACTGGACTGACTGACTGACTGACTGACTGAGACTGACTGACTGCTTTAGTGACTAACTGACTGCACAGGACTGACCGACTGACTGACTGACTGACTGCCTGACTGACTGACTGACCGAATGACTGAGACTAAATGACTGACTGCTTGACTGACTGGCTGAAGGACTAACTGACTCACTGAGTGACTGACTGACTGGACTGACTGACTGAGACTGAATGACTGAGTGCTTGACTGATTGACTGTCAGCCTGACTGACTGACTTCGCAAAAGGGAAAAATTAAAAAAAAAGAATTATAAAATTAGAAAAAAATATTTGCATTTAAGATTTCCTTTCCGGCCGGGACTCGAACCCAGTACCACGCGCTAGGAACCCAACGGTCTAGCCATTAGGCTATCGGAGCTCTGTCGATGGAAGTCTTAAATATAATAAAAACAAAAAATGCACCTTGGTAATTATTGATTCAAACACTTTGAAATTTACAGGTCGAATAATTAAACTGACTCAGAATTTTTCTCCCTACATAAATAATCAATATTCGCAAAAGAGAAAAATTAAAAAAAAAAGAAGAAGAAATTTCAAATTAGAAACTAAAAGTATACATTGAAGATTTTCGTTCAGGCTGGGACTCGAACCCAGGGCCACTCGCATGGAAGCCTAACACTCTAGCCATTAGTCTATGGGAGCTCTGTCGGTGGGAGTTTTAAATATAATAAAAACAAAAAATGCACCTTGGTAATTGTTTATTTAAACACTTTGAAATCTTCGTGTCGAAAAATTAAACTGACTCAGAATTTTCTTCCCTACATAAATAATCAATAATTGCAAAGGAAAGAAATTGAAAAAAAAAGAATTTTCAAATAAGAAAAGAAATATATACATTGAAGATATTCGCTCCGGCTGGGACTCGAACCCAGGCCACTCGCTTGGAAGACCAGCGGTCTAGCCATTCGGCTATCGGAGTTCTGTCGAGCGGTGTCTTACTGCCTGACTGATACTGCCTGACTCACTGACTGACTGATACTGACTGACTGACTCACTGACTGACCGAGACTGACTGACTAACTGCCTGACTGACTGAGACTGGACTGACTGAGACTGGACTGACTGACTGACTGACTGACTGACTAACTGACTGACTGAGACTGACTGACTGACTGCTTGACTCTCTGACTGGCTATTTCACTGACTGACTGAATGAATAAATGACTGACTGACACTGACTGACTGACTGCTTGACTACCTGACTGACTGCTTGACTGACTAACTGACTGGACAGGACTGACCGACTGACTGACTGACAGACTGACTGAATAAGGCTGACTGACTGACTGACTGACAGACTGACTGAATAAGGCTGACCGACTGACTGATTGCCTGACTGACTGACTGACTGAATGACTGACTGACTGACTGACCGAGACTGACTGACTGACTGACTGAGACTGGACTGGACTGACTGACTGACTGACTGACTGAGACTGACTGACTGCTTTAGTGACTAACTGACTGCACAGGACTGACCGACTGACTGACTGACTGACTGCCTGACTGACTGACTGACTGAATGACTGACTGACTGAGACTAAATGACTGACTGCTTGACTGACTGGCTGAAGGACTAACTGACTGACTGAGTGACTGACTGACTGGACTGACTGACTGAGACTGAATGACTGAGTGCTTGACTGATTGACTGTCAGACTGACTGACTGACTTCGCAAAAGGGAAAAATAAAAAAAAAGAATTACAAAATTAGAAAAAAATATTTGCATTTAAGATTTCCTTTCCGGCTGGGATTTGAACCCAGGGCGACACTCATGGAAGCCCAACGCTCTCGCCAATATACTATCGGATCTCTGTTGATCGGTGTCTTAATTATAATAAAAACAAAAAATGCACCTTAGTAATTATTGATCTAAAATCTTTGAAATCTAAAGGTCGAATGATTAAACTGACTCAGAATTTTCTTCCGTACATAAATAATCCATATTTGCAAAAGAAAGAAATTGAAAAAAAAAAGAATCTTCAAATTAGAAGAGAAATATATACATGGAAGATTTTCGTTCCGGCCGGGACTCGAACCCAGTACCACGCGCTTGGAACCCAACGGTCTAGCCATTAGGCTATCGGAGCTCTGTCGATGGAAGTCTTAAATATAATAAAAACAAAAAATGCACCTTGGTAATTATTGATTCAAACACTTTGAAATTTACAGGTCGAATAATTAAACTGACTCAGAATTTTTCTCCCTACATAAATAATCAATATTCACAAAAGAGAAAAATTAAAAAAAAAGAAGAAGAAATTTCAAATTAGAAACTAAAAGTATACATTGAAGATTTTCGTTCAGGCTGGGACTCGAACCCAGGGCCACTCGCTTGGAAGCCTAACACTCTAGCCATTAGTCTATGGGAGCTCTGTCGGCGGGAGTTTTAAATATAATAAAAACAAAAAATGCACCTTGGTAATTGTTTATTTAAACACTTTGAAATCTTCGTGTCGAAAAATTAAACTGACTCAGAATTTTCTTCCCTACATAAATAATCAATAATTGCAAAGGAAAGAAATTGAAAAAAAAAAGAATTTTCAAATTAGAAAAGAAATATATACATTGAAGATATTCGCTCCGGCTGGGACTCGAACCCAGGCCACTCGCTTGGAAGACCAGCGGTCTAGCCATTAGGCTATCGGAGTTCTATCGAGCGGAGTCTTACTGCCTGACTGATACTGCCTGACTGACAGACTGACTCACTGACTGACTGATACTGACTGACTGACTCACTGACTGACCGAGACTGACTGACTAACTGCCTGACTGACTGAGACTGGACTGACTGACTGACTGACTGACTGACTGACTAACTGACTGAGACTGACTGACTGACTGCTTGAATCTCTGACTGGCTATTTCACTGACTGACTGAATGACTAAATGACTGACTGACACTGACTGACTGACTGCTTGACTACCTGACTGACTGCTTGACAGACTAACTGACTGGACAGGACTGACCGACTGACTGACTGACAGACTGACTGAATAAGGATGACTGACAGACTGACTGAATAAGGCTGACTGACTGACTGACTGACAGACTGACTGAATAAGGCTGACCGACTGACTGACTGCCTGACTGACTGACTGACTGAATGACTGACTGACTGACTGACCGAGACTGACTGACTGACTGACTGAGACTGGACTGGACTGACTGACTGACTGACTGACTGAGACTGACTGCTTTAGTGACTAACTGACTGCACAGGACTGACCGACTGACTGACTGACTGACTGCCTGACTGACTGACTGACTGAATGACTGACTGACTGAGACTAAATGACTGACTGCTTGACTGACTGGCTGAAGGACTAACTGACTGACTGAGTGACTGACTGACTGGACTGACTGACTGAGACTGAATGACTGAGTGCTTGACTGATTGACTGTCAGCCTGACTGACTGACTTCGCAAAAGGGAAAAATTAAAAAAAAAGAATTATAAAATTAGAAAAAAATATTTGCATTTAAGATTTCCTTTCCGGCCGGGACTCGAACCCAGTACCACGCGCTAGGAACCCAACGGTCTAGCCATTAGGCTATCGGAGCTCTGTCGATGGAAGTCTTAAATATAATAAAAACAAAAAATGCACCTTGGTAATTATTGATTCAAACACTTTGAAATTTACAGGTCGAATAATTAAACTGACTCAGAATTTTTCTCCCTACATAAATAATCAATATTCGCAAAAGAGAAAAATTAAAAAAAAAAAGAAGAAGAAATTTCAAATTAGAAACTAAAAGTATACATTGAAGATTTTCGTTCAGGCTGGGACTCGAACCCAGGGCCACTCGCATGGAAGCCTAACACTCTAGCCATTAGTCTATGGGAGCTCTGTCGGTGGGAGTTTTAAATATAATAAAAACAAAAAATGCACCTTGGTAATTGTTTATTTAAACACTTTGAAATCTTCGTGTCGAAAAATTAAACTGACTCAGAATTTTCTTCCCTACATAAATAATCAATAATTGCAAAGGAAAGAAATTGAAAAAAAAAGAATTTTCAAATAAGAAAAGAAATATATACATTGAAGATATTCGCTCCGGCTGGGACTCGAACCCAGGCCACTCGCTTGGAAGACCAGCGGTCTAGCCATTAGGCTATCGGAGTTCTGTCGAGCGGTGTCTTACTGCCTGACTGATACTGCCTGACTCACTGACTGACTGATACTGACTGACTGACTCACTGACTGACCGAGACTGACTGACTAACTGCCTGACTGACTGAGACTGGACTGACTGAGACTGGACTGACTGACTGACTGACTGACTGACTGACTAACTGACTGACTGAGACTGACTGACTGACTGCTTGACTCTCTGACTGGCTATTTCACTGACTGACTGAATGAATAAATGACTGACTGACACTGACTGACTGACTGCTTGACTACCTGACTGACTGCTTGACTGACTAACTGACTGGACAGGACTGACCGACTGACTGACTGACAGACTGACTGAATAAGGCTGACTGACTGACTGACTGACAGACTGACTGAATAAGGCTGACCGACTGACTGATTGCCTGACTGACTGACTGACTGAATGACTGACTGACTGACTGACCGAGACTGACTGACTGACTGACTGAGACTGGACTGGACTGACTGACTGACTGACTGACTGAGACTGACTGACTGCTTTAGTGACTAACTGACTGCACAGGACTGACCGACTGACTGACTGACTGACTGCCTGACTGACTGACTGACTGAATGACTGACTGACTGAGACTAAATGACTGACTGCTTGACTGACTGGCTGAAGGACTAACTGACTGACTGAGTGACTGACTGACTGGACTGACTGACTGAGACTGAATGACTGAGTGCTTGACTGATTGACTGTCAGACTGACTGACTGACTTCGCAAAAGGGAAAAATAAAAAAAAAGAATTACAAAATTAGAAAAAAATATTTGCATTTAAGATTTCCTTTCCGGCTGGGATTTGAAACCAGGGCGACACTCATGGAAGCCCAACGCTCTCGCCAATATACTATCGGATCTCTGTTGATCGGTGTCTTAATTATAATAAAAACAAAAAATGCACCTTAGTAATTATTGATCTAAAATCTTTGAAATCCAAAGGTCGAATGATTAAACTGACTCAGAATTTTCTTCCGTACATAAATAATCCATATTTGCAAAAGAAAGAAATTGAAAAAAAAAAAGAATCTTCAAATTAGAAGAGAAATATATACATGGAAGATTTTCGTTCCGGCCGGGACTCGAACCCAGTACCACGCGCTTGGAACCCAACGGTCTAGCCATTAGGCTATCGGAGCTCTGTCGATGGAAGTCTTAAATATAATAAAAACAAAAAATGCACCTTGGTAATTATTGATTCAAACACTTTGAAATTTACAGGTCGAATAATTAAACTGACTCAGAATTTTTCTCCCTACATAAATAATCGATATTCCCAAAAGAGAAAAATTAAAAAAAAAAGAAGAAGAAATTTCAAATTAGAAACTAAAAGTATACATTGAAGATTTTCGTTCAGGCTGGGACTCGAACCCAGGGCCACTCGCTTGGAAGCCTAACACTCTAGCCATTAGTCTATGGGAGCTCTGTCGGTGGGAGTTTTAAATATAATAAAAACAAAAAATGCACCTTGGTAATTGTTTATTTAAACACTTTGAAATCTTCGTGTCGAAAAATTAAACTGACTCAGAATTTTCTTCCCTACATAAATAATCAATAATTGCAAAGGAAAGAAATTGAAAAAAAAAAAGAATTTTCAAATTAGAAAAGAAATATATACATTGAAGATATTCGCTCCGGCTGGGACTCGAACCCAGGCCACTCGCTTGGAAGAACAGCGGTCTAGCCATTAGGCTATCGGAGTTCTATCGAGCGGAGTCTTACTGCCTGACTGATACTGCCTGACTGACAGACTGACTCACTGACTGACTGATACTGACTGACTGACTCACTGACTGACCGAGACTGACTGACTAACTGCCTGACTGACTGAGACTGGACTGACTGACTGACTGACTGACTGACTGACTAACTGACTGACTGAGACTGACTGACTGACTGCTTGACTCTCTGACTGGCTATTTCACTGACTGACTGAATGACTAAATGACTGACTGACACTGACTGACTGACTGCTTGACTACCTGACTGACTGCTTGACAGACTAACTGACTGGACAGGACTGACCGACTGACTGACTGACAGACTGACTGAATAAGGATGACTGACAGACTGACTGAATAAGGCTGACTGACTGACTGACTGACAGACTGACTGAATAAGGCTGACCGACTGACTGACTGCCTGACTGACTGACTGACTGAATGACTGACTGACTGACTGACCGAGACTGACTGACTGACTGACTGAGACTGGACTGGACTGACTGACTGACTGACTGACTGAGACTGACTGCTTTAGTGACTAACTGACTGCACAGGACTGACCGACTGACTGACTGACTGACTGCCTGACTGACTGACTGAATGACTGACTGACTGAGACTAAATGACTGACTGCTTGACTGACTGGCTGAAAGACTAACTGACTGACTGAGTGACTGACTGACTGGACTGACTGACTGAGACTGAATGACTGAGTGCTTGACTGATTGACTGTCAGACTGACTGACTGACTTCGCAAAAGGGAAAAATAAAAAAAAAAGAATTATAAAATTAGAAAAAAATATTTGCATTTAAGATTTCCTTTCCGGCTGGGATTTGAACCCAGGGCGACACTCATGGAAGCCCAACGCTCTCGCCAATATACTATCGGATCTCTGTTGATCGGTGTCTTAATTATAATAAAAACAAAAAATGCACCTTAGTAATTATTGATCTAAAATCTTTGAAATCTAAAGGTCGAATGATTAAACTGACTCAGAATTTTCTTCCGTACATAAATAATCCATATTTGCAAAAGAAAGAAATTGAAAAAAAAAAGAATCTTCAAATTAGAAAAGAAATATATACATTGAAGATATTCGCTCCGGCTGGGACTCGAACCCAGGCCACTCGCTTGGAAGACCAGCGGTCTAGCCATTAGGCTATCGGAGTTCTGTCGAGCGGAGTCTTACTGCCTGACTGATACTGCCTGACTGACCGAGACTGACTGACTGACTGACTGATACTGACTGACTGACTCACTGACTGACCGAGACTGACTGACTGACTGAATGACTGACTGACTGACTGACCGAGACTGACTGACTGACTGACTGAGACTGGACTGGACTGACTGACTGACTGACTGACTGAGACTGACTGCTTTAGTGACTAACTGACTGCACAGGACTGACCGACTGACTGACTGACTGACTGCCTGACTGACTGACTGAATGACTGACTGACTGAGACTAAATGACTGACTGCTTGACTGACTGGCTGAAAGACTAACTGACTGACTGAGTGACTGACTGACTGGACTGACTGACTGAGACTGAATGACTGAGTGCTTGACTGATTGACTGTCAGACTGACTGACTGACTTCGCAAAAGGGAAAAATAAAAAAAAAAAGAATTATAAAATTAGAAAAAAATATTTGCATTTAAGATTTCCTTTCCGGCTGGGATTTGAACCCAGGGCGACACTCATGGAAGCCCAACGCTCTCGCCAATATACTATCGGATCTCTGTTGATCGGTGTCTTAATTATAATAAAAACAAAAAATGCACCTTAGTAATTATTGATCTAAAATCTTTGAAATCTAAAGGTCGAATGATTAAACTGACTCAGAATTTTCTTCCGTACATAAATAATCCATATTTGCAAAAGAAAGAAATTGAAAAAAAAAGAATCTTCAAATTAGAAGAGAAATATATACATGGAAGATTTTCGTTCCGGCCGGGACTCGAACCCAGTACCACGCGCTAGGAACCCAACGGTCTAGCCATTAGGCTATCGGAGCTCTGTCGATGGAAGTCTTAAATTTAATAAAAACAAAAAATGCACCTTGGTAATTATTGATTCAAACACTTTGAAATTTACAGGTCGAATAATTAAACTGACTCAGAATTTTTCTCCCTACATAAATAATCAATATTCGCAAAAGAGAAAAATTACAAAAAAAAGAAGAAGAAATTTCAAATTAGAAACTAAAAGTATACATTGAAGATTTTCGTTCAGGCTGGGACTCGAACCCAGGGCCACTCGTTTGGTAGCCTAACACTCTAGCCATTAGTCTATGGGAGCTCTGTCGGTGGGAGGTTTAAATATAATAAAAACAAAAAATGCACCTTGGTAATTGTTTATTTAAACACTTTGAAATCTTCGTGTCGAAAAATTAAACTGACTCAGAATTTTCTTCCCTACATAAATAATCAATAATTGCAAAGGAAAGAAATTGAAAAAAAAAAGAATTTTCAAATTAGAAAAGAAATATATACATTGAAGATATTCGCTCCGGCTGGGACTCGAACCCAGGCCACTCGCTTGGAAGACCAGCGGTCTAGCCATTAGGCTATCGGAGTTCTGTCGAGCGGTGTCTTACTGCCTGACTGATACTGCCTGACTCACTGACTGACTGATACTGACTGACTGACTCACTGACTGACCGAGACTGACTGACTAACTGCCTGACTGACTGAGACTGGACTGACTGAGACTGGACTGACTGACTGACTGACTGACTGACTGACTGAGACTGACTGACTGACTGCTTGACTCTCTGACTGGCTATTTCACTGACTGACTGAATGACTAAATGACTGACTGACACTGACTGACTGACTGCTTGACTACCTGACTGACTGCTTGACTACCTGACTGACTGCTTGACTGACTAACTAACTGGACAGGACTGACCGACTGACTGACTGACAGACTGACTGAATAAGGATGACTGACAGACTGACTGAATAAGGCTGACTGACTGACTGACTGACAGACTGACTGAATAAGGCTGACCGACTGACTGACTGCCTGACTGACTGACTGACTGACTGACTGACCGAGACTGACTGACTGACTGACTGAGACTGGACTGGACTGACTGACTGACTGACTGACTGACTGAGACTGACTGACTGCTTTAGTGACTAACTGACTGCACAGGACTGACCGACTGACTGACTGACTGACTGCCTGACTGACTGACTGACTGAATGACTGACTGACTGAGACTAAATGACTGACTGCTTGACTGACTGGCTGAAGGACTAACTGACTGGACTGACTGACTGAGACTGAATGACTGAGTGCTTGACTGATTGACTGTCAGACTGACTGACTGACTTCGCAAAAGGGAAAAATAAAAAAAAAAGAATTATAAAATTAGAAAAAAATATTTGCATTTAAGGTTTTCTTTCCGGCTGGGATTTGAACCCAGGGCGACACTCATGGAAGCCCAACGCTCTCGCCAATATACTATCGGATCTCTGTTGATCGGTGTCTTAATTATAATAAAAACAAAAAATGCACCTTAGTAATTATTGATCTAAAATCTTTGAAATCTAAAGGTCGAATGATTAAACTGACTCAGAATTTTCTTCCGTACATAAATAATCCATATTTGCAAAAAAAAGAAATTGAAAAAAAAAAGAATCTTCAAATTAGAAGAGAAATATATACATGGAAGATTTTCGTTCCGGCCGGGACTCGAACCCAGTACCACGCGCTTGGAACCCAACGGTCTAGCCATTAGGCTATCGGAGCTCTGTCGATGGAAGTCTTAAATATAATAAAAACAAAAAATGCACCTTGGTAATTATTGATTCAAACACTTTGAAATTTACAGGTCGAATAATTAAACTGACTCAGAATTTTTCTCCCTACATAAATAATCAATATTCGCAAAAGAGAAAAATTACAAAAAAAAGAAGAAGAAATTTCAAATTAGAAACTAAAAGTATACATTGAAGATTTTCGTTCAGGCTGGGACTCGAACCCAGGGCCACTCGTTTGGTAGCCTAACACTCTAGCCATTAGTCTATGGGAGCTCTGTCGGTGGGAGGTTTAAATATAATAAAAACAAAAAATGCACCTTGGTAATTGTTTATTTAAACACTTTGAAATCTTCGTGTCGAAAAATTAAACTGACTCAGAATTTTCTTCCCTACATAAATAATCAATAATTGCAAAGGAAAGAAATTGAAAAAAAAAAGAATTTTCAAATTAGAAAAGAAATATATACATTGAAGATATTCGCTCCGGCTGGGACTCGAACCCAGGCCACTCGCTTGGAAGACCAGCGGTCTAGCCATTAGGCTATCGGAGTTCTGTCGAGCGGTGTCTTACTGCCTGACTGATACTGCCTGACTCACTGACTGACTGATACTGACTGACTGACTCACTGACTGACCGAGACTGACTGACTAACTGCCTGACTGACTGAGACTGGACTGACTGAGACTGGACTGACTGACTGACTCACTGACTGACTGACTGAGACTGACTGACTGACTGCTTGACTCTCTGACTGGCTATTTCACTGACTGACTGAATGACTAAATGACTGACTGACACTGACTGACTGACTGCTTGACTACCTGACTGACTGCTTGACTACCTGACTGACTGCTTGACTGACTAACTAACTGGACAGGACTGACCGACTGACTGACTGACAGACTGACTGAATAAGGATGACTGACAGACTGACTGAATAAGGCTGACTGACTGACTGACTGACAGACTGACTGAATAAGGCTGACCGACTGACTGACTGCCTGACTGACTGACTGACTGACTGACTGACCGAGACTGACTGACTGACTGACTGAGACTGGACTGGACTGACTGACTGACTGACTGACTGACTGAGACTGACTGACTGCTTTAGTGACTAACTGACTGCACAGGACTGACCGACTGACTGACTGACTGACTGCCTGACTGACTGACTGACTGAATGACTGACTGACTGAGACTAAATGACTGACTGCTTGACTGACTGGCTGAAGGACTAACTGACTGGACTGACTGACTGAGACTGAATGACTGAGTGCTTGACTGATTGACTGTCAGACTGACTGACTGACTTCGCAAAAGGGAAAAATAAAAAAAAAAGAATTATAAAATTAGAAAAAAATATTTGCATTTAAGGTTTTCTTTCCGGCTGGGATTTGAACCCAGGGCGACACTCATGGAAGCCCAACGCTCTCGCCAATATACTATCGGATCTCTGTTGATCGGTGTCTTAATTATAATAAAAACAAAAAATGCACCTTAGTAATTATTGATCTAAAATCTTTGAAATCTAAAGGTCGAATGATTAAACTGACTCAGAATTTTCTTCCGTACATAAATAATCCATATTTGCAAAAAAAAAGAAATTGAAAAAAAAAAAGAATCTTCAAATTAGAAGAGAAATATATACATGGAAGATTTTCGTTCCGGCCGGGACTCGAACCCAGTACCACGCGCTTGGAACCCAACGGTCTAGCCATTAGGCTATCGGAGCTCTGTCGATGGAAGTCTTAAATATAATAAAAACAAAAAATGCACCTTGGTAATTATTGATTCAAACACTTTGAAATTCACAGGTAGAATAATTAAACTGACTCAGAATTTTTCTCCCTACATAAATAATCAATATTCGCAAAAGAGAAAAATTAAAAAAAAAAGAAGAAGAAATTTCAAATTAGAAACTAAAAGTATACATTGAAGATTTTCGTTCAGGCTGGGACTCGAACCCAGGGCCACTCGCTTTTAAGCCTATCACTCTAGCCATTAGTCTATGGGAGCTCTATCGGTGGGAGTTTTAAATATAATAAAAACCAAAAATGCACCTTGGTAATTGTTTATTTAAACACTTTGAAATCTTCGTGTCGAAAAATTAAACTGACTCAGAATTTTCTTCCCTACATAAATAATCAATAATTGCAAAGGAAAGAAATTGAAAAAAAAAAGAATTTTCAAATTAGAAAAGAAATATATACATTGAAGATATTCGCTCCGGCTGGGACTCGAACCCAGGCCACTCGCTTGGAAGACCAGCGGTCTAGCCATTAGGCTATCGGAGTTCTGTCGAGCGGAGTCTTACTGCCTGACTGATACTGCCTGACTCACTGACTGACTGATACTGACTGACTGACTCACTGACTGACCGAGACTGACTGACTAACTGCCTGACTGACTGAGACTGGACTGACTGACTGACTGACTGACTGACTGACTGACTAACTGACTGACTGAGACTGACTGACTGACTGCTTGACTCTCTGACTGGCTATTTCACTGACTGACTGAATGAATAAATGACTGACTGACACTGACTGACTGACTGCTTGACTACCTGACTGACTGCTTGACTGACTAACTGACTGGACAGGACTGACGGACTGACTGACTGACAGACTGACTGAATAAGGCTGACTGACTGACTGACTGACAGACTGACTGAATAAGGCTGACCGACTGACTGACTGCCTGACTGACTGAATGACTGACTGACTGACTGACCGAGACTGACTGACTGACTGACTGAGACTGGACTGGACTGACTGACTGACTGACTGACTGACTGAGACTGACTGACTGCTTTAGTGACTAACTGACTGCACAGGACTGACCGACTGACTGACTGACTGACTGCCTGACTGACTGACTGACTGACTGCCTGACTGACTGACTGACTGAATGACTGACTGACTGAGACTAAATGACTGACTGCTTGACTGACTGGCTGAAGGACTAACTGACTGACTGAGTGACTGACTGACTGGACTGACTGACTGAGACTGAATGACTGAGTGCTTGACTGATTGACTGTCCGACTGACTGACTGACTTCGCAAAAGGGAAAAATAAAAAAAAAAAGAATTATAAAATTAGAAAAAAATATTTGCATTTAAGATTTCCTTTCCGGCTGGGATTTGAACCCAGGGCGACACTCATGGAAGCCCAACGCTCTCGCCAATATACTATCGGATCTCTGTTGATCGGTGTCTTAATTATAATAAAAACAAAAAATGCACCTTAGTAATTATTGATCTAAAATCTTTGAAATCTAAAGGTCGAATGATTAAACTGACTCAGAATTTTCTTCCGTACATAAATAATCCATATTTGCAAAAGAAAGAAATTGAAAAAAAAAGAATCTTCAAATTAGAAGAGAAATATATACATGGAAGATTTTCGTTCCGGCCGGGACTCGAACCCAGTACCACGCGCTAGGAACCCAACGGTCTAGCCATTAGGCTATCGGAGCTCTGTCGATGGAAGTCTTAAATTTAATAAAAACAAAAAATGCACCTTGGTAATTATTGATTCAAACACTTTGAAATTTACAGGTCGAATAATTAAACTGACTCAGAATTTTTCTCCCTACATAAATAATCAATATTCGCAAAAGAGAAAAATTATAAAAAAAAGAAGAAGAAATTTCAAATTAGAAACTAAAAGTATACATTGAAGATTTTCGTTCAGGCTGGGACTCGAACCCAGGGCCACTCGTTTGGTAGCCTAACACTCTAGCCATTAGTCTATGGGAGCTCTGTCGGTGGGAGGTTTAAATATAATAAAAACAAAAAATGCACCTTGGTAATTGTTTATTTAAACACTTTGAAATCTTCGTGTCGAAAAATTAAACTGACTCAGAATTTTCTTCCCTACATAAATAATCAATAATTGCAAAGGAAAGAAATTGAAAAAAAAAAGAATTTTCAAATTAGAAAAGAAATATATACATTGAAGATATTCGCTCCGGCTGGGACTCGAACCCAGGCCACTCGCTCTGAAGACCAGCGGTCTAGCCATTAGGCTATCGGAGTTCTGTCGAGCGGAGTCTTACTGCCTGACTGATACTGCCTGACTGACAGACTGACTCACTGACTGACTGATACTGACTGACTGACTCACTGACTGACCGAGACTGACTGACTGACTGAATGACTGACTGACTGACTGACCGAGACTGACTGACTGACTGACTGAGACTGGACTGGACTGGACTGACTGACTGACTGACTGACTGCTTTAGTGACTAACTGACTGCACAGGACTGACCGACTGACTGACTGACTGACTGCCTGACTGACTGACTGACTGAATGACTGACTGACTGAGACTAAATGACTGACTGCTTGACTGACTGGCTGAAGGACTAACTGACTGACTGAGTGACTGACTGACTGGACTGACTGACTGAGACTGAATGACTGAGTGCTTGACTGATTGACTGTCAGACTGACTGACTGACTTCGCAAAAGGGAAAAATAAAAAAAAAAGAATTACAAAATTAGAAAAAAATATTTGCATTTAAGATTTCCTTTCCGGCTGGGATTTGAACCCAGGGCGACACTCATGGAAGCCCAACGCTCTCGCCAATATACTATCGGATCTCTGTTGATCGGTGTCTTAATTATAATAAAAACAAAAAATGCACCTTAGTAATTATTGATCTAAAATCTTTGAAATCTAAAGGTCGAATGATTAAACTGACTCAGAATTTTCTTCCGTACATAAATAATCCATATTTGCAAAAGAAAGAAATTGAAAAAAAAAAAGAATCTTCAAATTAGAAGAGAAATATATACATGGAAGATTTTCGTTCCGGCCGGGACTCGAACCCAGTACCACGCGCTTGGAACCCAACGGTCTAGCCATTAGGCTATCGGAGCTCTGTCGATGGAAGTCTTAAATATAATAAAAACAAAAAATGCACCTTGGTAATTATTGATTCAAACACTTTGAAATTTACAGGTCGAATAATTAAACTGACTCAGAATTTTTCTCCCTACATAAATAATCAATATTCACAAAAGAGAAAAATTAAAAAAAAAAGAAGAAGAAATTTCAAATTAGAAACTAAAAGTATACATTGAAGATTTTCGTTCAGGCTGGGACTCGAACCCAGGGCCACTCGCTTGGAAGCCTAACACTCTAGCCATTAGTCTATGGGAGCTCTGTCGGCGGGAGTTTTAAATATAATAAAAACAAAAAATGCACCTTGGTAATTGTTTATTTAAACACTTTGAAATCTTCGTGTCGAAAAATTAAACTGACTCAGAATTTTCTTCCCTACATAAATAATCAATAATTGCAAAGGAAAGAAATTGAAAAAAAAAAGAATTTTCAAATTAGAAAAGAAATATATACATTGAAGATATTCGCTCCGGCTGGGACTCGAACCCAGGCCACTCGCTTGGAAGACCAGCGGTCTAGCCATTAGGCTATCGGAGTTCTATCGAGCGGAGTCTTACTGCCTGACTGATACTGCCTGACTGACAGACTGACTCACTGACTGACTGATACTGACTGACTGACTCACTGACTGACCGAGACTGACTGACTAACTGCCTGACTGACTGAGACTGGACTGACTGACTGACTGACTGACTGACTGACTAACTGACTGACTGAGACTGACTGACTGACTGCTTGACTCTCTGACTGGCTATTTCACTGACTGACTGAATGACTAAATGACTGACTGACACTGACTGACTGACTGCTTGACTACCTGACTGACTGCTTGACTGACTAACTGACTGGACAGGACTGACCGACTGACTGACTGACAGACTGACTGAATAAGGATGACTGAAAGACTGACTGAATAAGGCTGACTGACTGACTGACTGACAGACTGACTGAATAAGGCTGACCGACTGACTGACTGCCTGACTGACTGACTGACTGAATGACTGACTGACTGACTGACCGAGACTGACTGACTGACTGACTGAGACTGGACTGACTGACTGACTGACTGACTGAGACTGACTGCTTTAGTGACTAACTGACTGCACAGGACTGACCGACTGACTGACTGACTGACTGCCTGACTGACTGACTGAATGACTGACTGACTGAGACTAAATGACTGACTGCTTGACTGACTGGCTGAAAGACTAACTGACTGACTGAGTGACTGACTGACTGGACTGACTGACTGAGACTGAATGACTGAGTGCTTGACTGATTGACTGTCAGACTGACTGACTGACTTCGCAAAAGGGAAAAATAAAAAAAAAGAATTATAAAATTAGAAAAAAATATTTGCATTTAAGACTTCCTTTCCGGCTGGGATTTGAACCCAGGGCGACACTCATTGAAGCCCAACGCTCTCGCCAATATACTATCGGATCTCTGTTGATCGGTGTCTTAATTATAATAAAAACAAAAAATGCACCTTAGTAATTATTGATCTAAAATCTTTGAAATCTAAAGGTCGAATGATTAAACTGACTCAGAATTTTCTTCCGTACATAAATAATCCATATTTGCAAAAGAAAGAAATTGAAAAAAAAAAGAATCTTCAAATTAGAAGAGAAATATATACATGGAAGATTTTCGTTCCGGCCGGGACTCGAACCCAGTACCACGCGCTAGGAACCCAACGGTCTAGCCATTAGGCTATCGGAGCTCTGTCGATGGAAGTCTTAAATTTAATAAAAACAAAAAATGCACCTTGGTAATTATTGATTCAAACACTTTGAAATTTACAGGTCGAATAATTAAACTGACTCAGAATTTTTCTCCCTACATAAATAATCAATATTCGCAAAAGAGAAAAATTATAAAAAAAAGAAGAAGAAATTTCAAATTAGAAACTAAAAGTATACATTGAAGATTTTCGTTCAGGCTGGGACTCGAACCCAGGGCCACTCGTTTGGAAGCCTAACACTCTAGCCATTAGTCTATGGGAGCTCTGTCGGTGGGAGGTTTAAATATAATAAAAACAAAAAATGCACCTTGGTAATTGTTTATTTAAACACTTTGAAATCTTCGTGTCGAAAAATTAAACTGACTCAGAATTTTCTTCCCTACATAAATAATCAATAATTGCAAAGGAAAGAAATTGAAAAAAAAAAGAATTTTCAAATTAGAAAAGAAATATATACATTGAAGATATTCGCTCCGGCTGGGACTCGAACCCAGGCCACTCGCTTGGAAGACCAGCGGTCTAGCCATTAGGCTATCGGAGTTCTGTCGAGCGGAGTCTTACTGCCTGACTGATACTGCCTGACTGACAGACTGACTCACTGACTGACCGAGACTGACTGACTAACTGCCTGACTGACTGAGACTGGACTGACTGACTGACTGACTGACTGACTGACTAACTGACTGACTGAGACTGACTGACTGACTGCTTGACTCTCTGACTGGCTATTTCACTGACTGACTGAATGACTAAATGACTGACTGACACTGACTGACTGACTGCTTGACTACCTGACTGACTGCTTGACTGACTAACTAACTGGCCAGGACTGACCGACTGACTGACTGACAGACTGACTGAATAAGGATGACTGACAGACTGACTGAATAAGGCTGACTGACTGACTGACTGACAGACTGACTGAATAAGGCTGACCGACTGACTGACTGCCTGACTGACTGACTGACTGACTGACTGACCGAGACTGACTGACTGACTGACTGAGACTGGACTGGACTGACTGACTGACTGACTGACTGACTGAGACTGACTGACTGCTTTAGTGACTAACTGACTGCACAGGACTGACCGACTGACTGACTGACTGACTGCCTGACTGACTGACTGACTGAATGACTGACTGACTGAGACTAAATGACTGACTGCTTGACTGACTGGCTGAAGGACTAACTGACTGGACTGACTGACTGAGACTGAATGACTGAGTGCTTGACTGATTGACTGTCAGACTGACTGACTGACTTCGCAAAAGGGAAAAATAAAAAAAAAAGAATTATAAAATTAGAAAAAAATATTTGCATTTAAGGTTTTCTTTCCGGCTGGGATTTGAACCCAGGGCGACACTCATGGAAGCCCAACGCTCTCGCCAATATACTATCGGATCTCTGTTGATCGGTGTCTTAATTATAATAAAAACAAAAAATGCACCTTAGTAATTATTGATCTAAAATCTTTGAAATCTAAAGGTCGAATGATTAAACTGACTCAGAATTTTCTTCCGTACATAAATAATCCATATTTGCAAAAGAAAGAAATTAAAAAAAAAAAAGAATCTTCAAATTAGAAGAGAAATATATACATGGAAGATTTTCGTTCCGGCCGGGACTCGAACCTAGTACCACGCGCTTGGAACCCAACGGTCTAGCCATTAGGCTATCGGAGCTCTGTCGATGGAAGTCTTAAATATAATAAAAACAAAAAATGCACCTTGGTAATTATTGATTCAAACACTTTGAAATTCACAGGTAGAATAATTAAACTGACTCAGAATTTTTCTCCCTACATAAATAATCAATATTCGCAAAAGAGAAAAATTAAAAAAAAAAGAAGAAGAAATTTCAAATTAGAAACTAAAAGTATATATTGAAGATTTTCGTTCAGGCTGGGACTCGAACCCAGGGCCACTCGCTTTTAAGCCTATCACTCTAGCCATTAGTCTATGGGAGCTCTATCGGTGGGAGTTTTAAATATAATAAAAACCAAAAATGCACCTTGGTAATTGTTTATTTAAACACTTTGAAATCTTCGTGTCGAAAAATTAAACTGACTCAGAATTTTCTTCCCTACATAAATAATCAATAATTGCAAAGGAGAGAAATTGAAAAAAAAAAAAGAATTTTCAAATTAGAAAAGAAATATATACATTGAAGATATTCGCTCCGGCTGGGACTCGAACCCAGGCCACTCGCTTGGAAGACCAGCGGTCTAGCCATTAGGCTATCGGAGTTCTGTCGAGCGGAGTCTTACTGCCTGACTGATACTGCCTGACTCACTGACTGACTGATACTGACTGACTGACTCACTGACTGACCGAGACTGACTGACTAACTGCCTGACTGACTGAGACTGGACTGACTGAGACTGGACTGACTGACTGACTGACTGACTGACTGACTAACTGACTGACTGAGACTGACTGACTGACTGCTTGACTCTCTGACTGGCTATTTCACTGACTGACTGAATGAATAAATGACTGACTGACACTGACTGACTGACTGCTTGACTACCTGACTGACTGCTTGACTGACTAACTGACTGGACAGGACTGACCGACTGACTGACTGACAGACTGACTGAATAAGGCTGACTGACTGACTGACTGACAGACTGACTGAATAAGGCTGACCGACTGACTGACTGCCTGACTGACTGAATGACTGACTGACTGACTGACCGAGACTGACTGACTGACTGACTGAGACTGGACTGGACTGACTGACTGACTGACTGACTGAGACTGACTGACTGCTTTAGTGACTAACTGACTGCACAGGACTGACCGACTGACTGACTGACTGACTGCCTGACTGACTGACTGCCTGACTGCCTGACTGACTGACTGACTGAATGACTGACTGACTGAGACTAAATGACTGACTGCTTGACTGACTGGCTGAAGGACTAACTGACTGACTGAGTGACTGACTGACTGGACTGACTGACTGAGACTGAATGACTGAGTGCTTGACTGATTGACTGTCCGACTGACTGACTGACTTCGCAAAAGGGAAAAATAAAAAAAAAAGAATTATAAAATTAGAAAAAAATATTTGCATTTAAGATTTCCTTTCCGGCTGGGATTTGAACCCAGGGCGACACTCATGGAAGCCCAACGCTCTCGCCAATATACTATCGGATCTCTGTTGATCGGTGTCTTAATTATAATAAAAACAAAAAATGCACCTTAGTAATTATTGATCTAAAATCTTTGAAATCTAAAGGTCGAATGATTAAACTGACTCAGAATTTTCTTCCGTACATAAATAATCCATATTTGCAAAAGAAAGAAATTGAAAAAAAAAAAGAATCTTCAAATTAGAAGAGAAATATATACATGGAAGATTTTCGTTCCGGCCGGGACTCGAACCCAGTACCACGCGCTAGGAACCCAACGGTCTAGCCATTAGGCTATCGGAGCTCTGTCGATGGAAGTCTTAAATATAATAAAAACAAAAAATGCACCTTGGTAATTATTGATTCAAACACTTTGAAATTTACAGGTCGAATAATTAAACTGACTCAGAATTTTTCTCCCTACATAAATAATCAATATTCGCAAAAGGGAAAAATTAAAAAAAAAGAAGAAGAAATTTCAAATTAGAAACTAAAAGTATACATTGAAGATTTTCGTTCAGGCTGCGACTCGAACCCAGGGCCACTCGCTTGGAAGCCAAACACTCTAGCCATTACTCTATGGGAGCTCTGTCGGTGGGAGTTTTAAATATAATAAAAACAAAAAATGCACCTTGGTAATTGTTTATTTAAACACTTTGAAATCTTCGTGTCAGAATTTTCTTCCCTACATAAATAATCAATAATTGCAAAGGAAAGAAATTGAAAAAAAAAAAGAATTTTCAAATTAGAAAAGAAATATATACATTGAAGATATTCGCTCCGGCTGGGACTCGAACCCAGGCCACTCGCTTGGAAGACCAGCGGTTTAGCCATTAGGCTATCGGAGTTCTGTCGAGCGGAGTCTTACTGCCTGACTGATACTGCCTGACTGACAGACTGACTCACTGACTGACTGATACTGACTGACTGACTCACTGACTGACCGAGACTGACTGACTAACTGCCTGACTGACTGAGACTGGACTGACTGACTGACTGACTGACTAACTGACTGACTGAGACTGACTGACTGACTGCTTGACTCTCTGACTGGCTATTTCACTGACTGACTGAATGACTAAATGACTGACTGACACTGACTGACTGACTGCTTGACTACCTGACTGACTGCTTGACTGACTAACTGACTGGACAGGACTGACCGACTGACTGACTGACAGACTGACTGAATAAGGATGACTGACAGACTGACTGAATAAGGCTGACTGACTGACTGACTGACAGACTGACTGAATAAGGCTGAACGACTGACTGACTGCCTGACTGACTGACTGACTGAATGACTGACTGACTGACTGACTGAGACTGAACTGGACTGACTGACTGACTGACTGACTGAGACTGACTGACTGCTTTAGTGACTGACTGACTGACTGCCTGACTGACTGACTGACTGAATGACTGACTGACTGAGACTAAATGACTGACTGCTTGACTGACTGGCTGAAGGACTAACTGACTGACTGAGTGACTGACTGACTGGACTGACTGACTGAGACTGAATGACTGAGTGCTTGACTGATTGACTGTCAGACTGACTGACTGACTTCGCAAAAGGGAAAAATAAAAAAAAAGAATTATAAAATTAGAAAAAAATATTTGCATTTAAGATTTCCTTTCCGGCTGGGATTTGAACCCAGGGCGACACTCATGGAAGCCCAACGCTCTCGCCAATATACTATCGGATCTCTGTTGATCGGTGTCTTAATTATAATAAAAACAAAAAATGCACCTTAGTAATTATTGATCTAAAATCTTTGAAATCTAAAGGTCGAATGATTAAACTGACTCAGAATTTTCTTCCCTACATAAATAATCAATAATTGCAAAGGAAAGAAATTGAAAAAAAAAAGAATTTTCAAATTAGAAAAGAAATGTATACATTGAAGATATTCGCTCCGGCTGGGACTCGAACCCAGGCCACTCGCTTGGAAGACCAGCGGTCTAGCCATTAGGCTATCGGAGTTCTGTCGAGCGGAGTCTTACTGCCTGACTGATACTGACTGACTGACAGACTGACTCACTGACTGACTGATACTGACTGACTGACTCACTGACTGACCGAGACTGACTGACTGACTCACTGACTGACTGAGACTGGACTGACTGACTGACTGACTGACTGACTGACTAACTGACTGACTAACTGACTGACTGAGACTGACTGACTGAGACTGACTGACTGACTGCTTGACTCTCTGACTGGCTATTTCACTGACTGACTGAATGACTAAATGACTGACTGACACTGACTGACTGACTGCTTGACTACCTGACTGACTGCTTGACTGACTAACTGACTGGACAGGACTGACCGACTGACTGACTGACAGACTGACTGAATAAGGATGACTGACAGACTGACTGAATAAGGCTGACCGACTGACTGACTGCCTGACTGACTGACTGACTGAATGACTAACTGACTGACTGACCGAGACTGACTGACTGACTGACTGAGACTGGACTGGACTGACTGACTGACTGACTGAGACTGGACTGGACTGACTGACTGACTGACTGAGACTGGACTGGACTGACTGACTGACTGACTGAGACTGACTGACTGCTTTAGTGACTAACTGACTGCACAGGACTGACCGACTGACTGACTGCCTGACTGACTGAATGACTGACTGACTGAGACTAAATGACTGACTGCTTGACTGACTGGCTGAAGGACTAACTGACTGACTGAGTGACTGACTGACTGGACTGACTGACTGAGACTGAATGACTGAGTGCATGACTGATTGACTGTCAGACTGACTGACTGACTTCGCAAAAGGGATTAATAAAAAAAAGAATTATAAAATTAGAAAAAAAATATTTGCATTTAAGATTTCCTTTCCGGCCGGGACTCGAACCCAGTACCACGCGTTAGGAACCCAACGGTCTAGCCATTAGGCTATCGGAGCTCTGTCGATGGAAGCATTAAATATAATAAAAACAAAAAATGCACCTTGGTAATCATTGATTCAAACACTTTGAAATTTACAGGTCAAATAATTAAACTGACTCAGAATTTTTCTCCCTACATAAATAATCAATATTCGCAAAAGAGAAAAATTAAAAAAAAAAGAAGAAGAAATTTCAAATTAGAAACTAAAAGTATACATTGAAGATTTTCGTTCAGGCTGGGACTCGAACCCAGGGCCACTCGCTTGGAAGCCTAACACTCTGGCCATTATTCTATGGGAGCTCTGTCGGTGGGAGTTTTAAATATAATAAAAACAAAAAATGCACCTTGGTAATTGTTTATTTAAACACTTTGAAATATTCGTGTCGAAAAATTAAACTGACTCAGAATTTTCTTCCCTACATAAATAATCAATAATTGCAAAGGAAAGAAATTGAAAAAAAAAAGAATTTTCAAATTAGAAAAGAAATATATACATTGAAGATATTCGCTCCGGCTGGAACTCGAACCCAGGCCACTCGCTTTGAAGACCAGCGGTCTAGCCATTAGGCTACCGGAGTTCTGTCGAGCGGAGTCTTACTGCCTGACTGATACTGCCTGACTGACAGACTGACTCACTGACTGACTGATACTGACTGACTGACTGACTGACTGACTAACTGACTGACTGAGACTGACTGACTGACTGCTTGACTCTCTGACTGGCTATTTCACTGACTGACTGAATGACTAAATGACTGACTGACACTGACTGACTGACTGCTTGACTACCTGACTGACTGCTTGACTGACTAACTGACTGGACAGGACTGACCGACTGACTGACTGACAGACTGACTGAATAAGGATGACTGACAGACTGACTGAATAAGGCTGACTGACTGACTGACTGACAGACTGACTGAATAAGGCTGACCGACTGACTGACTGCCTGACTGACTGACTGACTGAATGACTGACTGACTGACTGACCGAGACTGACTGACTGACTGACTAAGACTGGACTGGACTGACTGACTGACTGACTGACTGAGACTGACTGACTGCTTTAGTGACTAACTGACTGCACAGGACTGACCGACTGACTGACTGACTGACTGCCTGACTGACTGACTGACTGAATGACTGACTGACTGAGACTAAATGACTGACTGCTTGACTGACTGGCTGAAGGACTAACTGACTGACGGAGTGATTGACTGACTGGACTGACTGACTGAGACTGAATGACTGAGTGCTTGACTGATTGACTGTCAGAATGACTGACTGACTTCGCAAAAGGGAAAAATAAAAAAAAAAAGAATTATAAAATTAGAAAAAAATATTCGCATTTAAGATTTCCTTTCCGGCTGGGATTTGAACCCAGGGCGACACTCATGGAAGCCCAACGCTCTCGCCAATATACTATCGGATCTCTGTTGATCGGTGTCTTAATTATAATAAAAACAAAAAATGCACCTTAGTAATTATTGATCTAAAATCTTTGAAATCTAAAGGTCGAATGATTAAACTGACTCAGAATTTTCTTCCCTACATAAATAATCAATAATTGCAAAGGAAAGAAATTGAAAAAAAAAAGAATTTTCAAATTAGAAAAGAAATATATACACTGAAGATATTCGCTCCGGCTGGGACTCGAACCCAGGCCACTCGCTTGGAAGACCAGCGGTCTAGCCATTAGGCTATCGGAGTTCTGTCGAGCGGAGTCTTACTGCCTGACTGATACTGCCTGACTGACAGACTGACTCACTGACTGACTGACTGACTCACTGACTGACCGAGACTGACTGACTAACTGCCTGACTGACTGAGACTGGACTGACTGACTGACTGACTGACTGACTAACTGACTGACTGAGACTGACTGACTGACTGCTTGACTCTCTGACTGCTTGACTCTCTGACTGGCTATTTCACTGACAGACTGAATGACTAAATGACTGACTGACACTGACTGACTGACTGCTTGACTACCTGACTGACTGCTTGACTGACTAACTGACTGGACAGGACTGACCGACTGACTGACTGACAGACTGACTGAATAAGGATGACTGACAGACTGACTATATAAGGCTGACTGACTGACTGACAGACTGACTCAATAAGGCTGACCGACTGACTGACTGCCTGACTGACTGACTGACTGAATGACTGACTGACTGACTGACCGAGACTGACTGACTGACTGACTGAGACTGGACTGGACTGACTGACTGACTGACTGACTGAGACTGACTGACTGCTTTAGTGACTAACTGACTGCACAGGACTGACCGACTGACTGACTGACTGACTGCCTGACTGACTGACTGACTGAATGACTGACTGACTGAGACTAAATGACTGACTGCTTGACTGACTGGCTGAAGGACTAACTGACTGACTGAGTGACTGACTGACTGGACTGACTGACTGAGACTGAATGACTGAGTGCTTGACTGATTGACTGTCTCTATGGGAGCTCTGTCGGTGGGAGTTTTAAATATAATAAAAACAAAAAATGCACCTTGGTAATTGTTTATTTAAACACTTTGAAATCTTCGTGTCGAAAAATTAAACTGACTCAGAATTTTCTTCCCTACATAAATAATCAATAATTGCAAAGGAAAGAAATTGAAAAAAAAAAGAATTTTCAAATTAGAAAAGAAATATATACATTGAAGATATTCGCTCCGGCTGGGACTTGAACGCAGGCCACTCGCTTGGAAGACCAGCGGTCTAGCCATTAGGCTATCGGAGTTCTGTCGAGCGGAGTCTTACTGCCTGACTGATACTGCCTGACTGACAGACTGACTCACTGACTGACTGATACTGACTGACTGACTCACTGACTGACCGAGACTGACTGACTAACTGCCTGACAGACTGACTCACTGACTGACTGATACTGACTGACTGACTCACTGACTGACCGAGACTGACTGACTGACTGAATGACTAAATGACTGACTGACACTGACTGACTGACTGCTTGACTACCTGACTGACTGCTTGACTACCTGACTGACTGCTTGACTGACTAACTGACTGGACAGGACTGACCGACTGCTTGACTGACTAACTGACTGGACAGGACTGACCGACTGACTGACTGGCAGACTGACTGAATAAGGATGACTGACAGACTGACTGAATAAGGCTGACTGACTGACTGACTGACAGACTGACTGAATAAGGCTGAGCGACTGACTGACTGCCTGACTGACTGACTGACTGACCAAGACCGACTGACTGACTGACTTAGACTGGACTGGACTGACTGACTGACTGAGACTGACTGACTGCTTTAGTGACTAACTGACTGCACAGGACTGACCGACTGACTGACTGACTGACTGCCTGACTGATTGACTGACTGAATGACTGACTGACTGAGACTAAATGACTGACTGCTTGACTGACTGGCTGAAGGACTAACTGACTGACTGAGTGACTGACTGACTGGACTGACTGACTGAGACTGAATGACTGAGTGCTTGACTGATTGACTGTCAGACTGACTGACTGACTTCGCAAAAGGGAAAAATAAAAAAAAAGAATTATAAAATTAGAAAAAAATATTTGCATTTAAGATTTCCTTTCCGGCTGGGATTTGAACCCAGGGCGACACTCATGGAAGCCCAACGCTCTCGCCAATATACTATCGGATCTCTGTTGATCGGTGTCTTAATTATAATAAAAACAAAAAATGCACCTTAGTAATTATTGATCTAAAATCTTTGAAATCTAAAGGTCGAATGATTAAACTGACTCAGAATTTTCTTCCGTACATAAATAATCCATATTTGCAAAAGAAAGAAACTGAAAAAAAAAGAATCTTCAAATTAGAAGAGAAATATATACATGGAAGATTTTCGTTCCGGCCGGGACTCGAACCCAGTACCACGCGCTTGGAACCCAACGGTCTTGCCATTAGGCTATCGGAGCTCTGTCGATGGAAGTCTTAAATATAATAAAAACAAAAAATGCACCTTGGTAATTATTGATTCAAACACTTTGAAATTTACAGGTCGAATAATTAAACTGACTCAGAATTTTTCTCCCTACATAAATAATCAATATTCGCAAAAGAGAAAAATTAAAAAAAAAAAAGAAGAAGAAATTTCAAATTAGAAACTAAAAGTATACATTGAAGATTTTCGTTCAGGCTGGGACTCGAACCCAGGGCCACTCGCTTGGAAGCCTAACACTCTAGCCATTAGTCTATGGGAGCTCTGTCGGTGGGAGTTTTAAATATAATAAAAACAAAAAATGCACCTTGGTAATTGTTTATTTAAACACTTTGAAATCTTCGTGTCAGAATTTTCTTCCCTACATAAATAATCAATAATTGCAAAGGAAAGAAATTGAAAAAAAAAAGAATTTTCAAATTAGAAAAGAAATATATACATTGAAGATATTCGCTCCGGCTGGGACTCGAACCCAGGCCACTCGCTTGGAAGACCAGCGGTCTAGCCATTAGGCTATCGGAGTTCTGTCGAGCGGAGTCTTACTGCCTGACTGATACTGCCTGACTGACAGACTGACTCACTGACTGACTGATACTGACTGACTGACTCACTGACTGACCGAGACTGACTGACTAACTGCCTGACTGACTGAGACTGGAGTGACTGACTGACTGACTGACTGACTGAGACTGACTGACTGACTGCTTGACTCTCTGACTGGCTATTTCACTGACTGACTGAATGACTAAATGACTGACTGACACTGACTGACTGACTGCTTGACTACCTGACTGACTGCTTTACTGACTAACTGACTGGACAGGACTGACCGACTGACTGACTGACAGACTGACTGAATAAGGATGACTGACAGACTGACTGAATAAGGCTGACTGACTGACTGACTGACAGACTGACTGAATAAGGCTGACCGACTGACTGACTGCCTGACTGACTGACTGACTGAATGACTGACTGACTGACCGAGACTGACTGACTGACTGACTGAGACTGGACTGGACTGACTGACTGACTGACTGACTGAGACTGACTGACTGCTTTAGTGACTAACTGACTGCACAGGACTGACCGACTGACTGACTGACTGACTGCCTGACTGACTGACTGACTGAATGACTGACTGACTGAGACTAAATGACTGACTGCTTGACTGACTGGCTGAAGGACTAACTGACTGACTGAGTGACTGACTGACTGGACTGACTGACTGAGACTGAATGACTGAGCGCTTGACTGATTGACTGTCTCTATGGGAGCTCTGTCGGTGGGAGTTTTAAATATAATAAAAACCAAAAATGCACCTTGGTAATTGTTTATTTAAACACTTTGAAATCTTCCTGTCGAAAAATTAAACTGACTCAGAATTTTCTTCCCTACATAAATAATCAATAATTGCAAAGGAAAGAAATTGAAAAAAAAAAGAATTTTCAAATTAGAAAAGAAATATATACATTTAAGATATTCGCTCCGGCTGGGACTCGAACCCAGGCCACTCGCTTGGAAGACCAGCGGTCTAGCCATTAGGCTATCGGAGTTCTGTCGAGCGGAGTCTTACTGCCTGACTGATACTGCCTGACTGACAGACTGACTCACTGACTGACTGATACTGACTGACTGACTCACTGACTGACCGAGACTGACTGACTAACTGCCTGACTGACTGAGACTGGACTGACTGACTGACTGACTAACTGACTGACTGAGACTGACTGACTGACTGCTTGACTCTCTGACTGGCTATTTCACTGATTGTCTGAATGACTAAATGACTGACTGACACTGACTGACTGACTGCTTGACTACCTGACTGACTGCTTGACTGACTAACTGACTGGACAGGACTGACCGACTGACTGACTGACAGACTGACTGAATAAGGATGACTGACAGACTGACTGAATAAGGCTGACTGACTGACTGACTGACAGACTGACTGAATAAGGCTGACCGACTGACTGACTGCCTGACTGACTGAATGAATGACTGACTGACTGACTGACCGAGACTGACTGACTGACTGACTGAGACTGGACTGGACTGACTGACTGACTGACTGACTGAGACTGACTGACTGCTTTAGTGACTAACTGACTGCACAGGACTGACTGACTGCCTGACTGACTGACTGACTGAATGACTGACTGACTGAGTCTAAATGACTGACTGCTTGACTGACTGGCTGAAGGACTAACTGACTGACTGAGTGACTGACTGACTGGACTGACTGACTGAGACTGAATGACTGAGTGCTTGACTGATTGACTGTCAGACTGACTGACTGACTTCGCAAAAGGGAAAAATAAAAAAAAAGAATTATAAAATTAGAAAAAAATATTTGCATTTAAGATTTCCTTTCCGGCTGGGATTTGAACCCAGGGCGACACTCATGGAAGCCCAACGCTCTCGCCAATATACTATCGGATCTCTGTTGATCGGTGTCTTAATTATAATAAAAACAAAAAATGCACCTTAGTAATTATTGATCTAAAATCTTTGAAATCTAAAGGTCGAATGATTAAACTGACTCAGAATTTTCTTCCCTACATAAATAATCAATAATTGCAAAGGAAAGAAATTGAAAAAAAAAAGAATTTTCAAATTAGAAAAGAAATATATACATTGAAGATATTCGCTCCGGCTGGGACTCGAACCCAGGCCACTCGCTTTTAAGACCAGCGGTCTAGCCATTAGGCTATCGGAGTTCTGTCGAGCGGAGTCTTACTGCCTGACTGATACTGCCTGACTGACAGACTGACTCACTGACTGACTGATACTGACTGACTGACTCACTGACTGACCGAGACTGACTGACTAACTGCCTGACTGACTGAGACTGGACTGACTGACTGACTGACTGACTGACTGACTAACTGACTGACTGAGACTGACTGACTGACTGCTTGACTCTCTGACTGGCTATTTCACTGACTGACTGAATGACTAAATGACTGACTGACACTGACTGACTGACTGCTTGACTACCTGACTGACTGCTTTACTGACTAACTAACTGGACAGGACTGACCGACTGACTGACTGACAGACTGACTGAATAAGGATGACTGACAGACTGACTGAATAAGGCTGACTGACTGACTGACTGACAGACTGACTGAATAAGGCTGACCGACTGACTGACTGCCTGACTGACTGACTGACTGAATGACTGACTGACTGACTGACCGAGACTGACTGACTGACTGACTGAGACTGGACTGGACTGACTGACTGACTGACTGAGACTGACTGACTGCTTTAGTGACTAACTGACTGCACAGGACTGACCGACTGACTGACTGACTGACTGCCTGACTGACTGACTGACTGAATGACTGACTGACTGAGACTAAATGACTGACTGCTTGACTGACTGGCTGAAGGACTAACTGACTGACTGAGTGACTGACTGACTGGACTGACTGACTGAGACTGAATGACTGAGTGCTTGACTGATTGACTGTCAGACTGACTGACTGACTTCGCAAAAGGGAAAAATAAAAAAAAAGAATTATAAAATTAGAAAAAAATATTTGCATTTAAGATTTCCTTTCCGGCTGGGATTTGAACCCAGGGCGACACTCATGGAAGCCCAACGCTCTCGCCAATATACTATCGGATCTCTGTTGATCGGTGTCTTAATTATAATAAAAACAAAAAATGCACCTTAGTAATTATTGATCTAAAATCTTTGAAATCTAAAGGTCGAATGATTAAACTGACTCAGAATTTTCTTCCGTACATAAATAATCCATATTTGCAAAAGAAAGAAATTGAAAAAAAAAGAATCTTCAAATTAGAAGAGAAATATATACATGGAAGATTTTCGTTCCGGCCGGGACTCGAACCCAGTACCACGCGCTTGGAACCCAACGGACTTGCCATTAGGCTATCGGAGCTCTGTCGATGGAAGTCTTAAATATAATAAAAACAAAAAATGCACCTTGGTAATTATTGATTCAAACACTTTGAAATTTACAGGTCGAATAATTAAACTGACTCAGAATTTTTCTCCCTACATAAATAATCAATATTCGCAAAAGAGAAAAATTAAAAAAAAAAAAGAAGAAGAAATTTCAAATTAGAAACTAAAAGTATACATTGAAGATTTTCGTTCAGGCTGGGACTCGAACCCAGGGCCACTCGCTTGGAAGCCTAACACTCTAGCCATTAGTCTATGGGAGCTCTGTCGGTGGGAGTTTTAAATATAATAAAAACAAAAAATGCACCTTGGTAATTGTTTATTTAAACACTTTGAAATCTTCGTGTCAGAATTTTCTTCCCTACATAAATAATCAATAATTGCAAAGGAAAGAAATTGAAAAAAAAAAGAATTTTCAAATTAGAAAAGAAATATATACATTGAAGATATTCGCTCCGGCTGGGACTCGAACCCAGGCCACTCGCTTGGAAGACCAGCGGTCTAGCCATTAGGCTATCGGAGTTCTGTCGAGCGGAGTCTTACTGCCTGACTGATACTGCCTGACTGACAGACTGACTCACTGACTGACTGATACTGACTGACTGACTCACTGACTGACCGAGACTGACTGACTAACTGCCTGACTGACTGAGACTGGAGTGACTGACTGACTGACTGACTGACTAAGACTGACTGACTGACTGCTTGACTCTCTGACTGGCTATTTCACTGACTGACTGAATGACTAAATGACTGACTGACACTGACTGACTGACTGCTTGACTACCTGACTGACTGCTTTACTGACTAACTGAC